>NW_012112142.1:4539821-4556770 GCF_000951035.1 Colobus angolensis palliatus | reverse complement strand
ATGAGCATTTTTTCATGTGTCTGTTGGCTGCATAAATGTCTTGAGAAGTATCTGTTCATATCCTTTGCTCACTTTTTGATGGGGTTGTTTTTTCCTTGTAAATTTGTTTGAGTTCTTTGTAGGTTCTGGATATTAGCTCTTTGTCAGATGAGTAGATTGCAAAAATTTTCTCCTATTCTATAGGTTGCATGTTCACTCTGAAGGTAATTTCTTTTGCTATGCAGAAGCTCCTTAGCTTAATTAGATCCCATTTGTCAATTTTGGCTTTTGTTGTGTTTGCTTTTGGTGTTTTAGACATGAAGTCCTTGCCCATTCCTATGTCCTGAATGGTATTGCCTAGGTTTTCTTCTGGGGTTTTTTATGGTTTTAGGTCTAGCATTTAAGTCTCTAATCCATCTTTAATTAATATTTGTATAAGGCGTAAGGAAGGGATCCAGTTTCAGTTTTCCACTTATGGCTAGCCAGTTTTCCCAGCACTATTTATTAAACAGGGAATCCTTTCCCCATTGCTTGTTTTTGTCAGGTTTTTCAAAGATCAGATGGTTCTAGATGTGTGGCATTATTTCTGAGGCCTCTGTTCTGTTCCGTTGGTCTATATCTCTGTTTTGGTACCAGTACCATGCTGTTTTGGTTATGGTAGCCTTGTGGTATAGTTTGAAGTCAGGTAGTGTGATGCCTCCAGCTTTGTTCTTTTGGCTTAGGATTGTCTTGGCAATGCAGGCTCTTTTTTGGTTCCCTATGAACTTTAAGGTAGTTTTTCCAATTCTGTGAAGAAAGTCATTGGTAGCTTAATGGGGATGGCACTGAATCTTTAAATTACCTTGGGCAGTATGGCCATTTTCATGATATTGATTCTTCCTATCCATGAGCATGGAATGTTCTTCCATTTGTTTGTTTCCTCTTTTATTTCATTGAGCAGTGGTTTGTAGTTCTCCTTGAAGATGTCCTTCACATCCCTTATAAGTTGGATTCCTAGGTATTTTATTCTCTTTGAAGCTATTGTGAATGTGAGTTCACTCATGATTTGGCTCTCTGTTTCTCTGTTATTGGTGTATAAGAATGCTAGTGATCTAATAGAGTTTTTATAGTCTTGAGTTTTACATTTAAGTCTTTAATCCATCTTGAGTTAATTTTTGTATAAGGCATAAGGAAGGGGTCTAGCTTCAATTTTCTGTATATGGTGAGCCAGCTCTCCCAGCACCATTTATTAAATGGGGAGTCCTTTCCCTATTGCTTGCTTTTGTCAGGTTTGTCAAAGATCAGATGGTTGTCGGCATGTGGTCTTATTTCTGAGTTCTCTATTCTATTCCATTGGTCTGTGTATCTGTTTTTGTAGCAATACCATGCTGTTTTGCTTACAGCAGGCTTGTGGTATAGTTTGAAGTCAGGTAGCATGATGCCTCCAGTTTTTTGCTTAAGATTGTCTTAGCTATTATGGTTTCTATTTGGTTCCATATAAATTTTAAAATCATTTTTTCTAATTCTTTGAAGAATGTCAATGGTAATTTAATGGGAATAGCATTGAATCCATAAATTACTTTGGGCAGTATGACCATTTTCATGATATTGATTCTTCCTGTCTATGAGCATGGGATGTTTCTCCATTTGTTTGTGTCCTCTCTGATCTCTTTGAGCAGCAGTTTGCAGTTCTCCTTGAAGAGGTCCTTCACTTACCTTGTTAACTGTATTCCTAGGTATTTTATTCTGTTTGTAGCAGTTGTAAATGGGAGTTCGTTCATAATTCGGCTCTGTGCTTGCCTGTTGTTGGTGGATAGGAATGCTAACAATTTTTGCACATTGATTTTGTATCCTGAGAATTTGCTGAAGTTGCTTATCAGCTTAAGAAGCTTTTGATCTGAGACAGTGGGGTTTTCTAGATATAGGATCATGTCATCTGCAAACAAAGATAGTTTGACTTCCTGTCTTCCTATTTGAATATGCTTTATTTCTTTCACTTGGCTGATTGCCCTGGCCAGAACTTCCAGTACTATGTTGAAGAGGAGTGGTGAAAGAGGGCATCCTTGTCTTGTACTGGTTTTCAAGGGGAATGCTTCCTGCTTTTTCCCATTCAGTACAGTATTGACTGTGGGTTTGTTATATATGGCTCTTTTTATTTTGAGGTATGTTCCTTCAATATCCAGTTCATTGAGAATTTTTAACATGAAGTGATGTTGAATTTTATCAAAGGCCTTTTGTGCAGCTATTGAGATAATCACGTGGTTTTTGCCTTTAGTTCTGTTTATGTGATGAATCACATTTATTGTTTTCTGTATGTTGAACCAACCTTGCATCTCAGGAATGAAGCAACTTGATCGTAGTGGATAAGCTTTTTGATGTGCTGCTGCATTTGGTTTGCCTACTGGCAATAAAGTACTTTCATTGAGGATTTTTGCATTGATGTTCATCATCAATCAAAGATATTGGCCTGAAGTTTTCTTTTTTGTTGTATCTCTGCCAGGTTTTGGTATCAGGATGATTCTGTTCTCATAGAATGAGTCAGGGAAGAGTCCCTCCTTTTCAAGATTTTCGAATAGTTTCAGTGGAAATTGTACCAATTTTCTTTGTACCTCTGGTAGAATTCAGCTGTGAGTTCATCTGGTCTTGGGCTTTTTTTTTGGTTGGTAGGCTGTTTATTACTGCCTCAATTTTAGAACTCATTATTGGTCTATGCAGGGATTCAATTTCTTCCTGGTTCAGTCTTGGGAGGGTGTATCTGTCCAGGAATTTATCCATTTCTTCTAGATTCTCTAGTTTATGTGCATAGAGGCATTTATAGTATTCTCTGATGGTTGTTTGTATTTCTGTGGGGTCAGTGGTGATATCTCCCTTATCATTTTTGATTGTATTTATTTGATTCTTCTCTCTTTCTTCTTTGTTAGTCAAGCTAGCAGTCTATCTATTTTATTAATTTTTTCAAAAACCCAGCTCCCAGATTTGTTTATTTTTTTGAAGACTTTTTAACTTCTCTATCTCCTTCAGTTCAGCTCTGATCTTCATTATTTCTTGTCTTCTGATAGTTTCGAGGTTTATTTGCTCTTGGTTCTCTAGTTCTTTTAGTTAAGATGTTAGGTTGTTAACTTGCAATCTTTCTAGCTTTTTGACGTGGGCATTTGGTGCTATACATTGCCCTCTTAACACTGCTTTGCTGCATCGCAGGGATTCCGGTAAGTTGTCCCTTTGTTCTCATTAGTTTCAAAGAACTTCTTGATTTCTGGCTTAATTTCATTATTTATCCAAAAGTCATTCAGGAGAAGGTTGTTCAATTTCCATGTGATTGTGTGGTTTTGAACAAATTACTTAATTTTAAGTTCTAATTTGATTGCACTATGGTCTGAGAGACTGCTTGTTATGATTTTCAGTTATTTTGCATTTGCTGAGTGTTTTTCTTCTAATTATGTGATCAGTTTTAGAGTAAGTGCCATGTGGTGATAAGAAGAATATGTATTCTTTTGTTTTGGGGCGGGGAGTTCTGTAGATATCTATCAGGTCCACTTGATCCAGAGCTGAGTTCAGGTCCTGAATATCTTTGTTAATTTTCTACCTCAGTGATCTCAATTGTCAGTGGGGTATTAAAACCTCTCAGTATTGTGTGGGATTCTAAGTCTCTTTGTAGGTCTCTAACAACTTGCTTTATGAATCTGGGTGCTCCTGTCTCTGTGTTCTCATTAGTTTCAAATAACTTCTTGATTTCTGCCTTAATTTCATTATTTACCCAATGTGAAATACTTTCACTATTTATTTGGTGAAATAAATTTACTCTAAAGTATTTCATTATTTATTTGGTGCATATATATTTAGGATAATTAGCTCTTCTTATTCAGTTGAATCATTTACCATTACATAATGCCCTTCTTTGTCTTTTTTGGTCTTTGTTAGTTTAAAGTCTGTTTTGTCAGAAACTAGGATTGTGACCCCTGCTTTTAATTTTATTTAATTTTATTTTTTTGCTTTCCATTTGCTTGGTAATTTTTCCTCCATCCTTTTATTTTGAGCCTATGTGTGTCTTTGCACATGAGATACGTCTCTTGAAGACAGCATACCAATGGGTCTTGTCTCTTCATCCAGCTTGCCATTCTGTTAGTTAGGGTATTTAGCCCATTTACTTTAAGGTTTGTATTGTTATGTGTGAAGTTGGTCATCATGATGCTATCTGGTTATTTTGCAGAATTGTTTATGTAGTTGCTTCATAGTATCACTGGTCTGTGTACTTTAGTGTTTCTGTAGTGGCTGGTAATGGGGTTTCCTTTCCATATTTAATGCTTCCCTTCAGGAGCTCTTGCAAGGCAGGCCTGGTGGTAATGACTTCCCTAAGCACTTTCTTGTTTAAAAAGGATCTTATTCCTCCTTCACTTATGAAGCTTAGTTTGGCCAGATATGAAATTCTGGGTTGAAAATTATTGTCTTTAAGAAGTTGAATATTGGCTCCCAATCTCTTCTGGCTTGCAGGGTTTCCACTGAGAGGTCTACTGTTAGTTTGATGGGTTTCCCTTTGTAGGTGACCTGGCCTTTCTCTCTATGTGCCCTTAACATTTTTCTTTCATTTCAGCCTTGGAGAATCTGACCATTATGTTTCTTGGGGCTGATTTCTCATGGGGTATCTTACTGGGGTTCTCTGCATTTCCTGAATCTGAATATTTGCCTGTTTTGCTAAATTGGAGAAGTTCTCCTGGATGATATCCCAAAGTGTATTTTCCAACTTGTTTCCATTCTCCCTTTCTCTTTCAGGTACCCCAATCAGTCATAGGTTCAGTCTGTTTACATAATCCCATATTTCTCAGAGGTTTCGTTCATTCTTTTTAATTCTTTTTCTCTATTCTTGCCTGCTTGTCTTATTTCAGAAAGATAGTCTTCAGTGTCTGAGATTCATTCCTCCACTTAGTCTGTTCTGCTCTTGATACTTGTGATTCCATTGTGAAGTTCTCATGTTGTGTTTTTCAGTTCCATCAGATCAGTTATGTTCCTCTCTGAAATGACTAGTCTGTCTATTAGCTCCTGTATTGTTTTATCATGATTCTTAGCTTCTTTGCTTTGGGTTACAACATGCTCCTTTAGCTCAGTGAAGTTTGATATTACCCAACTTCTGAAGCCTACTCCTGTCAATTCAGCCATCTCACCCTTAGCCCAGCTCTGTGCCCTTGCTGGAGAGGTGCTATGGTCCTTTGAAGGAGGAGAAGCACTGTCTTTTCGAGTTTTCAGCATTTTTACGTTCTCTCTCATCTTTGTGAGCTTATCTACCTTTGGTCTTTGAGGTTGCTGCCCTTTGAATGAGGTTAGTGTGTGGTGTTTTTTGTTGATGTTGTTGTTTTCTGTTTGTTTGTTTTTCTTTTAATAGGTCACTGTACCATAGGGCTGCTGATGTTTGCTGGGGGTCTGCTTTGGTTGCCTTGGTTTTTCCATAGCTGGAGGTATACCAGTGAAAGCTGTGAAACAGCAAAGATGACAGCCAACTCCTTCCACTGAAAGCTCCATCCCAGGGGGGTACTGACCTGTTGCTAGCCTGAACACCCCTGTAGGAGGTGGCTGGAGACCCCTTTTGGGAGGTCTCACCCAGTCAGGAGGAATGAGATCAGAGACCCTTTTAAAAAAGCAGTCTGGCTGCTTTTTGGTATAGCAGGTATGTTGCATTGGGGGTGGAAGTAGGACCCTTCCTCATCCAGACTATTCCCCAAGCCAGCAGGCTAGAGAGGCTAAATCAACTGAACTGCAGAGATGGAGGTTGCTCCCCCTATTCCCCCACCCCACCTCCCGACCAGGAGCTCTGTCCCAGGAAGAGATCAGAGCTCTATCCATAGAACCCTGGCTAGAGTGGCTAAAGCTCCTTCAGGGAGGTCCCACCCAGTGAGGAGAAATGGATTGAGGTCCTTCTTAAAGAAGCAGCCTGGCCATGATCTGGCAAGGCAGCTGTGGTGTGTTGTGGGAGACTCTTCTGTGTTCAGACCATTTATATTCTTCACAGCTGGCAGCCTGGAATGGCTGAGTCTACTGAACCCCAGATATGTGGCTGACCCTTCCCACCCCCTCCTTTTTTTTTGAGACAAGGTCTCACTCTCACCCAGGCTGGAGTGCAGTGGCACAATCTGGGCCCACTACAGACTCAACCTCCTGGGTTCAATCAATCCTCCCACCTCAGTCCCCTAAGTAGCTGGGACTGCAGGCATGTGCCACCACACCTGGCTATTTTTTGTACTATTTTGTAGAGATGGGATTTCTCCATGTTGCTTAGGCAGGTCTTAAACTCGTGGGCTCAAGCAATCTGCGCACTCTAGCCTCCTAAAATGCTGGGATCACAGGCATGAGTCACTGCGCCTAAACTTCATACTGTATTTTTACTGTACTTTTCTATGTTTTGATACACAAATCCTTACAACTGTGTTACAGTTGCCTACAGTGTTCAGTACAGTCACACGCTATATGGGTTTGTAGCCTAGAAGCAATAGGCTATCCCGTCTAGCCAAGTGTGTAATAGGCTATGCCATCTAGGTTTGTATAAGTATGCTCTGATGTTTTTCACAAGGATGAAGAATGTATCCTTATCTTTAATTGATACATGACTGCATTAGGAAAACCTCTCCTACTCATAATTTCATTTTATGCTTTCATTCAGTTATAGGAAACTATTTTTAGCAAGACTAAGGTATGAAAGAAAGTTTTTACAATTGAAAACTTTCCACTATTCCAGCTAAGCTGGAGCGTGGTTGCCTAGAATTACTAAATCTGTGCAGGGGAAGAGTTGTGAGGATTCACCTCACCTATTCCCTCTGTCACCCCTTCCCCGACAGCATGAGCTCTGGGAAGACGACCTGCTCATCTCTGCTGCAGAGGACAAAGGCAAGACTCTTTTCTAGAGAAGGAATGTGAGGAGAAGCTAAAATGTATCCTGAGACACTGGGCTGGTTAAAAGTCATGTGTTTTCTGAAATTAATATGTCGTCAACAATGATTTTTAAAATAAATAATTAGACTCTTTATATTGAGATAGTTTGATTATTCCTTTGAAGCACTAAGGTTACTTTGTAGTAACCTGAGAAATATCTTCATGGAAGAGATTTCTTGACCTGTTTTTTTGTGCCAATCTCCTTCCTTATACCAAAACAAAAAAAAAAATTTCTTTTAAGATACTTCAAGTATCCAAGACATAGAACTTTTTCCTGGAAGTAAAGAGTCTTCTTTTAAAAATCTCTTTTTGGTACAGAATTGGCAATAATTTCACTGTCAGAACCTTTAAACATACCAAAGTGCTACCTGAGATTCTGAATTAGGATGGTCCTTTATCTTTGATGTTTCCAGAAATCATGTAATGACAGAGTGAGGGTAATAGGAGTTCACTGTGCTTAGTTTCCCAGGGTACACATTACTTCTTTGTTTCATGTAAACATAGCTAAAATGATAGAGTATAATGACTCCTTTTAGAATTGTATTTTTCTTTTATTATAGAGATTGGTAAACACTTTAAGTGATACAAAGAGCCAGAAGAAAAGCAGTGCTTTTTTAAAAAAAAATGTAAAGCCTTATGGGACTTTAAATATCAGATTGAAGGAAGACGGGGTTGTTATTTGGATTGTAATGTCTGTGACCTTTGGGTGTTAGGCCTGGCTCACCTGAAACTGCTTAAATTGTTTGTCCTTTTCACATCTTGACTGGTAAGGCTACAGTTTAAAACTTTCCCTTTTTTCATACAGAGACATTTCAACATCTCTTGACTACTTGGTCCCACCGCTATTCAGTATGGGCATTCCTTTGAGATCAGTAGAAACAACCCATTACCCGCATTTTCTAACTACTTACTTCCTCATTAACATCTCCTACTTTACTGAAACTTCTCTCTTAAATGTTAAAGCCAACGATCGATCTTAATCAGTACTCATTCTCCAAAACTGCTATTCAGATTGGATATGGCTGACCAACTCTTCCCTATTCAAACTCCCCTTTGACATGACTGATGCCATCACTCTAGCTCTTCCCCCTACTTTTCGCCTTTCCTATTTTATTTTTGCTGCAATTTTTTTCCACTTTCCTCCTTCTTTAACTTGGTGCTTTTCACTCTCCATGTTTTTCCTAAATATGAGCTCTTTCTTATGACTTTATCTACTATTTCCGATCTGGTAACTGAAAATCTCAATCTCTTGCTCTGATTTGATATCGGAGTTGCACTCTAGAGTTTCCCAGTTGCTGCCTGTATGTTTATCACTTGTGTAATTAGTGCTAGGTGAAGTGTAAGTTGTGTTTCCCATGAGTGAGTTTTATTGTAAAGTTACTAGGAGCTTTTAGCTCCTAGTGGAGACAGACATTCACTTTGGAACAGATCTTTGCTTTCTTAAGTTATACAAATATAAGACTGATATTTAATCTTGGGGTGGTTCTGAGTGATAGTGAAGTTATCTGTCACAGAGATGCCAAGTGTTCTGCTTCAGAAGATAAAAATGTTCTTTTGCGTCTGTGTAGATACTGCAGATAAAATTTTATGACAATAAATTTGAAAATTCAGATGAAATAAACAACCACAACTTGTGAAAACTGGTGCAAGAAAATAAAGTCTGAATAGATTAGTTCTATTTAAGAAATTGAATCTCTCATTTAAAACCTCCTTGGAAAGAAACATCTAGGTCCAGTGAATGCTCTAAATATTTAAGGAGGAAATATTACTAATAGCCAATTACCAGCTGCTTATTTAAAAAAGGATCAACAGGCTAATCTTACTCATGAACATACAGGCAAAATCCTAATACAATATTAGCCACAAGAATCTCACAGTATATTAACCATACAAATCATATCACCATACAAAAAATAAATTCAAAATAGATTGTGGGCCTAAATGAAACAGGTGACCTGATAAACATCTAGAAAATAAAATGCAGAATATTTTAATGACTAAGATATTCTCAAACAGTCAAAGATTTCTTAAATAGGATATAAAAAGCTCTAATCATAAGCATGTAGATTGATAATTGGACTACATTAAATTTAGGACTTTTGTTCACTAAAAGATAGCCTTAAGAGAGTGAAAGAAAATGTAAAGCTGTGGACTGTACCATAAAAATCATGAAGAATGGTGTAGAAAATATTTATGTTTCTCTGACCCAATGTAAGAATAAATGTTTATACGATATATATTACATAGATAGTTACTGCCTGCTGTGTCTCCTGTTTACCATTCTCTAATCTAATTACTCTCCTCCTCTTTCTGTCCCCTAGGGTTAAGCACTTTTCTCAATGTTGTGCTCATCTTTTCCCCGCAGGTTTTTATAGTTTTATAAGACATGTACTTCCAAATAATCTATAATAGTTTAGTAGTTGGGGTCCCAACAGGAAAGTGATGACACACTCAACTGGGTAAATGGAGAAGTGTTTATAAACATACTATTTGCAAAGGTGTGGTATATAGTACAGAAACACCAAAGGATAAGGTTAGACTCCAGAACCAGTGGCTTTGCAATTTCATCACCATCCCTATGTCTCAAGAATAAGAAAAGGTACTTAATGAAAGAATGTGGTGAGAAAAGCCTGCCTGGCAGGAGCTGGGACCTTTGGTCAGGATAAACATCAGTCTGTGAGACCTTGCAGGGAGGAAGTCAAAAGAATGGACTCTGATCTCATACTCTTGCCTTATAGTGCTCCACATTGGCAGAACTCAGCTGAAATGCAGAAAGCAGGCGAGCCCAGTGATGCAGAGGACAGAGTTCAGCCTCCCAGAGCGCAGAGTATAGATGAAGAGGCAGAGTGCAGCTGGGGGTAGGGGAGTTGCACGCCTCTGTGAAACATCCAGCATTAATGCTGTTTGCATGTTATGCCATCATATTAAATGTATCATGCACTCTTTCTATCCTTTAGCCACTTGCTTTCTCCCTAATTTTCCAGAACTTGTTCTGGACTTAGTATTTTTACTAATATATGTTTTGTTTTTGTTTTTGTTTTTTTCTTCCTAGACAAATATTGATTCAAGATGCACATTTTGCTCTAGTCAATCTGTTCTTTGTTAAGGTTTTTAGTTGAAAACAACAGAACCCACCTTTACTATTTTAAACAGAATTTTTTAGATAGTGGGTACATCATAAAATCTCTGCCGCCACGTGTGATGGATTGTGCTTATATCCCAGTAATGTGGGAGGTGAAGGTAGGAGGATCACTTGAGATAAGAAGTTCACGGCTGAGCTCGGTGGCTCATGCCTGTAATCCCAGCACTTTGGGAGGCCAAGGTGGGCAGATCACAAGGTCAGGAGTTCGATAACATCTTGGCCAACACGGTGAAACCCCATCTCTACTAAAAATACAAAAATTAGCCAGGTGTGGTGGCGCGTGCCTATAATCCCAGCTACTCTGGAGGCTGAGGCAGTAGAATTGCTTGAACCTGGGAGGCAGAGGTTGCAGTGAGATGAGATTGTGCCACTGCACTCCAGCCTGGGCGACAAGAGTGAAACTCCATTTCCAAAAAAGAAAAAAAAAGAAGTTCACAACCAGCTTGGCAACATAGGGAGACCCTGTCTCTAAAAAACAAACAAACAAACAAACAAACAAAATAGCCAGGTGTGGTGGCACATGCCTATAATCCAGGAATTGCGGTAAGCTATGGTCACAACACTGCACTCCAGCCTGGTGACAGAATGAGACCCCCATCTCTAAAAATTATGTTTAAAATGATAAAGTCTCTACAATAACCACAGGAGTAAACTTGCTTACTTTGCAGCCAGGAACAATCTTCAAATTCCGGTGTGGCACTAGTCTACTAGACAGCTTGATGCCAAATATAGAGGCTGAGAAGTTTTCAGAGGATACTAGAGCTCGGACTACTGTCACGGCAGCCTCTGGCACTGACTGTCCTTACTGCCCTTACTGGCATCAACTCGGCACTGTGCTTTCGCATTCACTTCATCTACTTCTGAACTCATGTCTCACGTCAGGTCATTGGAAAGGCCCAGGTCATGATTTCCAAGGGAAGCTGGGAAAGCAATTTTTTAGCTTCTGCTTTGGGGGAGGAACGAATTCTCCAACATAGGAAGGATTAGAAAGCTTCTGGACAGCCAAGGAAGTGTGACAAATGTCTATCCATCCCTGACAAGCCATCACTTTCATGCTAATTCCTGCCTCGCCCAACTACAAGGCCTTGAGCCTGGGTCCAACTATGTACGTCTGGTTTCTTTTCTGAGAGTACTTGCTTTTGAGTGAAGCACCTGGACTTCTCAGAATACTCTTGTCTCTGGGTTTCTTTAGCACTAATTAGTGTTGCCATTCAATTAACCATTGACTTTGGCTTTTAAATGATATTTGTGATTTTGCTAAAATAGTGTAACATTTTATTATTGGCCCTTTCATATTTTCAATTTATTATTTGGTCTTATTGCTTCATAAAAGTTTTAGGGATCCTTGGCAGGGGGAGTGACATTTTTTCTTTTCACAGGAATTAGCATATTTCTGTGAACCTAGGAGGCATGAAATAAACACTTGGTTTTTATTGTGCTATGGTTTTAGCCTTGAGGGATAGAAATTATGCTGAGGTAATTTTTAACAAATATATGCATGCATAATCTGCTGTCCAGACCATGATGCAAAGCCATTCACATAATCCCAGTTCCTAGTTCTCCAGAAGTATATGTATTGCCTACAAATACATTTTAGAGTTTTCTCCCCCTCTCTTCCAACTTTGTCTTAGATTATACACAGGGTGAAGGCTGGCAATTATGTGGTATTTATAAAAATCTAAGGGGAAATGAAACTTGGATAATATAATATTTAATCTTTTTGAATCCAAATTTATAAAACCAGCAAGACCTTTTCTGGGAGAATTTATACTGAGCGAGAAATGTGAAATTGGGTAGGTAGGATCTGCCAGAGAACTTTCGTGGTAGAAATCTATCCGTAACTCTCTTTGGGATTCCTAAAATACAATCTTGGGAATAATCAACTGACCAACAAATCTCTAAGATGCTTGATGCTTGATGTTCATTACCAGAAAGTGGGTAAATGAACAACAAGCTTGTGCCCATGTTTACTAGTCATCTTTTTTGTTGTCTTGCCTCTAGCTGATGTGGTGTGCTGATGAATATTGGTGTTTGAAAAGCACATGGAGAGAGCAAGTACAAGGCAGTGTGTCATGCCACAGACAAGCCTCCCAAAATCCATGCTTGGATCCTGTACCTGCACTCCTAGAATACATTTAGGGCACTAAGGAAAGATGCTAATGAAACATATTAAAAGCTTGGCAGAATAAATATAGAGCCACAGGACTGTCATAAGTGTAGGAAGAGCGAAATCATATTCCAGCTTGCAGAAAGGAAGCAATGTAGCCAGTTATTTTGATTGGCAATAGAGAGCTGAAATCAATCATGATTTTTGTTCTGTAGGTCATATGGAGATCCAAGAAATCCAGCAAGCAGGAGTGGGAATGGACTCAACCATTCAGCATAAACTGAAGGCTTCCAGAATGCTGACCTGTCTGTCAGCATTTGTTAAACACTTACTAGGTGCAAAACACCAGTCTAAGCGATATTAAGGAAGAGATGCTATCCTTGCTCTGAAGTGGAAAGAGAAACATGCATACAACAGAGTTCCATTGTAGCAGTGACTATGCACATTGCTATATTCCAAGCACCGAGAATGGTGCCTGGGCTTCAATAAATAGCCAGTAAATATATGAACAAATTATTTCTTGAAGAGTTCTATTAGATCCCCTTGTGAGTGATACTTAACTTTAAATAGGTAAGTCAGATAGTGAGGGCCTAAATTAGCTAGTGTGTGTATTTTCTTACTGAAGCACTTGGCTTTGAGACTGGGCAGGTGTAGAGAATGTATGACAATAGGATACTCACAAAGTTGTGTGCTAAGTGAAGGATGGCAAGCAAAAATAGTGAGCAGAAGAAAAACTATAAAGATCTCACAAAGTGAAACTTCATATGATTCAGTGTAATTCTGGAATTCCAAGTGAAAATAGGCAGAACAGGTTTATTTGCATTAGTTAGAAGAAGTATAGCTATTTATGAATAATGGTAATGGGTAGGATATTATTTTAAATGGTGCAGTTACTGTGGGCTCTGCAAATACGGCTACAGCTGCCAACCATAGAATACTCTTTATATGTGTATAGTGTGGAAAGAACAGTTGGTCAGGCAAAGGTTTTTTCAGCCACACCTGTTCACTCGGATAACAATCGCCACCAGTAGTGTTATCTTTCTATATAAAGATAAATGTATATTTTATACATCTATGTCTATAACGATACACACAACTTATAAATTAGGTGGAAGTTAGATTGGCTGATTTTATTCTTTTGAAAGAAGAATACAATTCATTTTAGATACTGGGTAGAAACTGACAAATTTAACTTGTGCAGAGGGATCTCTTAGTTGAGATGAATCTTTTTGAGTCATTAGCATGGTTTCATTTACGAGTACAATACCAGTAGAACCTTGTTATGAAATGACTCATTAATTATATCAAGTCAGTTATATCATGGGTCAAATCACATCTCCTGAAATATAACAACCACATATAATAAAGACTGAAACAATGCAATTGGCCCATTAATCATTCACTCACTCAATAATTCATTCATTCACTCATTCAACAAATATATATCAAGAGCCTCCTAAACTGGAGGGATTATAGGCAATACAAAGATGAATAATTCATAACCTTTGTCTGTAATTATCCTATGAAAACTAGTTTTAACTTGTGAGATTGGTATCGTAGAAGAATCCTGTTGAATGTTTTGCAGTCACATTAATTCTTTTATGAAATGTTTTCATCCTAGGTTTTTTGAGAAACTTCTGTGGCATCCTTCTCAAAATAGTTTTTAGGACATCTATTGGATTTTAAGCAAAAACAAAATAAAAGGTCAGTAATAAGTATCAGTGTGCTATTTGGATTTAAAAAAACCTCATTATGTGCCTTCATTACAATTACTAAGTTTAAAAATGTGTAGCTTCAGGGCGAAAACTCATTAGAGCTGCTTGTCTCTACTCAGAATTAATCCATGCAGTTAACTGTGATTGAAAATCAAGATACTTAATTGTTATGATTTAATATATGTTTGTGCACTCTAAAACATGCGTAAGTGTAGTATGTTTTTCTGAATAAAGTCACAGAAGAGGTGCAGTTTGCCTTTTGTGAGGTTCTCTTCATATATCAGAGATATTAAATGATTTCTTACTTAACTCTAGAAAGTGGTGATGTTAGTTATACATTGTTGCATAACAAATCATCCCAAAACTTTGAGTTAAAATAATAATCATTTCATCTGATGACAACTTTCTGGCTCAGTTGGGTGGCTCTTCTCTTCCGAGGCAGTTTTGTTAATATGTATAATCAGCTGGCAGCTCAAACTGTGGCTGGATAGTCTAGGATGATTTCATTTGCATGTCTGTTGGATGGAAGTTTGGTTAGATCTAGAGCCCTTAATCTGAGATGGCTCATTTTTGTCCCACATGGTCTCATTCTCCAGGCTAACCTGGGCTTGTTCATATGGTGGGGGAAGATTTCCCAGTAGCAAGAGTCAGCTCCAACGTACAGCCCTTGTCAAGTCTCTGCCTGCATCATTTGCATCTCTGACCAAACCAGTAAAAAAACCAAAACAAAAAAAGTCCCTAAAATTCAAGAAAGGGGGTAAAGATTCTCTCCCTCTTTGGGAGGAAAAGTCACATCGCATAGGCACGTGCTTCCAGAAATAAGAGGAATCTGTAGTCATTTATTTGTGATGTACCATAAGGTATTCTACAATATTATATGTCAATGAGTGTCAATGAACTCATCATGTAAATATTAAATGATCTGTAGATTGATTCAGGTTCTTGCAATTAAAGAAAAGAAGCAAATGTATTAACTTAGCTCCCTTAGGAGCTATTTTTGAAAAGTAATATTTGCTTACAATTAAGGAATAAGAAATACTCATCAAGACAGAATAATAAAACTTTTAAAAATTATTTTGAGTGGAATAACCAGGGTGAATTGATAGGGATAAAGAAAGGCTGAACTCTACGTTAGCCTTACCCCTTTCAGCCCCACTAAGTAAAACACTTATTATTGTTTAATTGGTATAATATGTACAGGTCTTTGTTTAGTTTATGTTTCCCTTTTGTCTGTTTTTTCCTCTTTGTTTCACTCCCTATGGGCTATGCCTTTATCTGCACGCACTTATATTATCATGACTCCCAGTGTATATCTCCAGCTTTGGTATGTCTCCTGAGTGACAGACCGATTTAATTCACTTTGTGATCTCTATGAGGATATCTCTTAGCATGGCCACATATGAGCTCATTGTCTTCTGCTCTAATCTTTTCTTCCTGCTATAGTCTCTAACACTGAGCGGTAATGCCAACATTCATTACGTGTTCAAGCTAAAATTTATTTATTTACTTATTTTGATACAGGCTCTTGCTCTGTCACCTAAGCTGGAGTGCAGTGGTGCTATCACGACTCACTTCAGCCTCTGCCTCCTGGGCTCAAGTGATACTCCCACCTCAGCCTCCCGAATAGCTGGGACTACAGGTGCATGCCACCACACCCAGCTATTTTATTTTTATTTTTAGTAGAGATGAGGGCTCCCTATGTTGCCCAAGCAGGTCTCCAACTCCTCCTGCCTCAGCCTCCCAAAATGGTGTGATTACGGGCATGAGCCATTGTGCCCAGACAAAAAAGATAGCATTTTATTATTATTATTATTATTATTAATAGTGATTATTATTATTTAGAGGCGGGGATATCAGTGTTTTGCCCAGGCTGGTCTTGAATTCCTGGGCTCAAGTGATCCTCCCGCCTTGGCTTCCCGAAGTTCTGGGATTAGAGGAGTAAGCCACTGCTATTCCTTCCCATCATTGCTTTCCACTCACCAATCTCCAAATCTGTGTTTCTTGCCCCTTCAATATTTCTTGATATTCAACTCCTCCAGTTCCACAGCTTCTATCTTAATCAGACTCTATGACTTATTTATCTGCTTCACATTTTCCCCAAATTTCTCCAATCAATCTAGAGCAATTGTCTAAAACATAAAACTTATCATGTCATTCCAAGACTTCTGTCAATAAATCCTCATAATCTTTAGGATATGATCCACATCATTATCTTGGCATACAGGTCTCTCAAAGTTGTAACTCATGACGTAACTCTCAGCCAGAGGAAACTCCTTTCTTGTGCCCATCATGACATCTTTCACCTCTTTGTCCAAAGTGAACCCCTGTTCTTATTACCTTCCTGATCCTCTTCCTTCTCAACGTGGTTAACTCTTACTCATTCTTCCAGAATTAATACAAAAAAAATCTGCTTGGCAAGTATTCCTAAGTTAACACCAGACTTAGGTGAGCAGTCCACTACTTTCCCTTATAGTATGTTACTGTCCTAAATCACATTCCATAGTTTTTAACTGGTGATTTACTCAGGTCATCTCCATCATTGCTCTGTGTGATGTTAGCAGTTAACTCGGTCAGTGACGCACAGTAAGCTCTCAGGACTCAAATGATGACACGATTGAACCAATTGACTGAATGAAGGAGTGAGTAGAGGAAGGATGTGACAGAAATGTAATTATATTACAGTTGGCCATGTGTCCTGGCTGCATCTTACTCAATGCATGCACATGGCAGAACTGTTTATTACTGAGAAGTAATTTAGCTAAGTCTGGGTGTTGGAAGGAATACACTTGGAGTTTAAGTCAACTTTCAGCTCAGGGTAGGAGTAAGATCTTGTTGACAACAAAAGCAGCTCTAGTTCTGAAAATTTAGGGATCATTTATTTTTCTGTAATTGGAAAAAAAATTCACTTTGTTAGAAGTTTGTCTCCTTAAGCCCAGGATTTCAAGACCAGCCTGGCAAGATGGCAAGACCCGCCTTACTCCCTACTTCTGCAAAAAAAAAAAAAAAAAGGACAAAGAAAAGAAATTTGTCTCAATACCATTGTGGGGATTCATTTTCTGTGTCATTTGTTGCTAACTGTTAATCTCTGGATTTTCTCTATGTTCTAATCGTT
>NW_012112142.1:4509254-4538196 GCF_000951035.1 Colobus angolensis palliatus | reverse complement strand
ACTAATATGGTTTGGCTCTGTGTTCCCACCCAAATCTCATCTCAAATTGTAATTCCCGTGTGTCAAGGGAGGGAGGTGATTGGATCATGGGGGCAGTTTCCCTCATCCTGTTCTTGTGATAGTAAGTGAATTTAAAAATTACCCAGTCTCTGGTATTTCTTTATAGCAGTGTGAAAACAGACTAATACAGTGATGGTTATATTAATTAGCTTGATTATGGTAATTATTTCACAATACATATGTATATCAAAACATCATGTTGTACATCTGAAATATATACAATTTTTATTCATCACGTGTACCTCATAAAGCTGAGAAAAAGAGCTGTGAGTTCTAAGGCTGAAAACTCTCTTCTTCTCTCTGGAGCCAGTTCCTTGAAAGGGTTGTGTATGTTCATTGTTTCCATTCCTTTGCCTCTACCTCCTATTTAGTCTAACACTAATTTCAGTCTGGATTCTGACCTGTCTCTCTAGTTAAACTTACCAAGTTTCTATTATCTTTGTCTCTAAATCCAGTGGGCATGTTGAAGTTTTTGTTATGTTGTCTTCTTGAATATTCAATACTGTTAAACATCCTCTGTCTGCAGAAGAAGATTATTCAACAGGTAGATGAAGCAAATGCTTGCTTGAGGCTCTTGCAAAATCAAGGAAACCCTCCATGGGTACATCCAGATGATGGGCTATTACTCAGTACTGAAAAGAAATGAGATATCAAGCCATGAAAAGACATGGAGTAACTTTACATGTTTAACATATTACTAAGTGAAAAACAGCAATCTGAAAAGGTGACATACTGTATGATTCCAACTATCTGACATTCTAGAAAACACAAAACTGTGGAGACAGTAAAAAGATCACTGGCTCCCAGGGTTTAGAGGGAAGGGAGGGATGAGCAGGAACACAGAGGGTGTTTAGGGCAGTGGAATTCCTCTATATGCTGTAACGGTGGATAGATGCCATTATAAATTTGTCCAAGCCTATATAATATACAATATCAAGAGTGAACCATGATATAAACTGTGGACTTTAGGTGATAATGATCTGTCCATGTAAGTTCATCAATTGTGACAAATGTACCACTCTGGTGAGAGATGTTGATAGATGGGGAAACTCTGCATGTATTGGGGACAGAGGATAAATGGGAACTCTCTATACTTTTTGCTTAATTTTGCTATGAACCTAAAACTGCTGTGAAAAATGAAGTGTATTAAAAGAAAAACCTCCAGGATCTGATTTCTTTATACTCCTTTAAAATAATACCTTCTCCATTCTATACTTGCTGTATTTTTTCATATGAAATTACTTTGATTCTTTGAACTAGCCATGTTCTTGTTCATCTCTAAGTCTTTGCCCATCTTTTTTCCTTTACCTAGGATTCTCCAACTTTTTCTATTCAGTTGCTACCAACTTCTCATCTTCTATCATTTATTGCATTTTATTGTTATTGCGTTTTCACTTGTCTGTCTTTACTAGACTCTAAGTTGGGAGTCCATCTTTCTTACTCTAGTATCTCCAGTGTCTTGCATAGTGCTGGGCAAATAAAGAACCAAATAACTATTTATTTATTTATTTTATAAATAGGTGATTTAGGGTATGAGACAAATTTCTCCCAGTGTTAGCTAGACCTGCCTTGGTTTTGTGTTCAACTGCTCTGAGCTCTTAAATCTCTAAAAATTAATAATCACAGGCCCTAGGTCACCAGATTTAAGAATAACAGAAAATACAGAGAATCCAAATAAATTTTAATTTCAGACAGACAATGCATGATTTTTAGTACAACATCATCATGTCCCAAAATGTATAATACTTTTATAATATTTAATTTAATATTTATGTAATATTTGGGAACATACATATAGTAAAATTTGATTCATCGTCTGGGATTCAAATTTAACCAGGCTTCCTGCTTTTTATCCAGCAATCCTACTCAGGCTCCAATAACTGCTTCCCGGTTAGTAGAATCACTTGTTTAAACACAGATAATAGAAGCGATAACTGCCTCCATTTTGAGTTCTCTGCAGCAAGTTTCTGCAGGGGAGACTCCTTTCCCTTTGCAAATTTTTATTTTTCAGGGCTGTGGCAGATCATTTCTATATCTGCCCATGGAGAAAGTTTTTGCCATTCCAGGAGGAAAAGCTTTCACCTTGAAGCTATTTCCTTTTCTTTTGAGATGGTGTTATTTACAAATAATTCACATACCATACAATTTGCCCATTAAAAGCCATTTGATGGCTTTTAGCATAGTCAGAATTATGCAACTGTCACCACAATTGACTGACAATTAATAATTAATAGATTATCTATTAACAATGCATAATTAATAGATAATATATTAATAATGCATAATTAATAGATTGCCATTAATTAACAATTAATAGATTATCTATTAACAATTTTAGCACATTTTCATCACTTCAAAAAGAAACCCTGTACCTATTATCAGTCACTCCCCATCTGCCACCCCCACTCAGCCCTAGGCAATGGCTAATCTACTTGCCGTCTAGATGGATTCACCTATTCTGACCATTTCATATAAATGGGATCAAACAATATGTAGTCTTTTGTGATTTGCTTCTTTCTTGTAGCACAAAGTTTTAAAGATTTACCCATGTTGTAGCATATACCAGTACTTCCTTTCTATTACTGAATAATCCATTTTATGGATATAGTACATTTTATTTATCCATTCATCAACTGATGGGCATTTGGGTTGTTTCCACTGCATTTTCAAAGATTAGCATTCTAAAATTGATTTTTCTCAATTTTGTGTTTGGTCTGCTTTAGAAAAAGGAGAGAAAATATTCTCCTTCTTTTAATAGTTGCAGGATTTCATTTTGCTTTTGAAATTTCTATGGATCTCTTGATCTATCCCTGATCATTTCTAAATCTTTTTTTTTCCACATGGGAATTACTTAAGCCAATAAAAGAATTCTGTTAAATGCTGTGATATGCAGCTGCAGATCTTGCTAGGCTGTACCATTCTAAAATGTCACAGAAACTTCAAATATGTGAATCTATGGTGCAAAATGTCCAATGTGACATTTCCCATGACTACAGGGAATATCATAGATTTAAGCATCTGGAATGGATTATACTCTTTCACTGGCACACATGTGTGGGTTATGGTGGGCGGCTGGGGTTTTTATGTCACATAATGTTTTTAAGTAAGATATTCTGGGGCCAGGCGCCATGACTCATGCTTGTAATCCCAGCACTTTGGGAGGCTGAGGCAGGCAGACCAGCCTGGGCACCATGGTGAAACCCTGTCTCTACTAAAAATACAAAAATTAGCTGGGCATGGTGGTGCATGCCTGTAATTCCAGCTACTCAGGAGGCTGAGACACAAGAATTGCTTGACTCTGGCTGCCAGAGGTTGTAGTGAGCCAAGATCACGCCACTGCACTCCAATCTAGGCAGTGCAGTGAGACTGTTTTAAAAAAATGAGATTCTGATCTGGGCTGTAGATGACTGCACCCAGGGTGGCAGATCACAAATTTAAAACCAAAATGTGTGAAAGCAGTAAGGATGCTTGCGTCTTCATAGGGAGTGAAGTGTCATTTTGAAAATAAACAGCCTCTTAGAGAAGGTGAATACATGACAGTGAACACCGACCGTTGTGCTATTCAGACATGTTAATCATGTTGTGGCGAGTCACATGGCTATGTTTACATGAACCCCAAATAACGGAAGCTTTGTAAAGTTAAATATAAACTTACTGTGCGTCTGGTATCACTGCATGGATTTCTTGTTTTTCTAAAAATTGTTTCCCTCACCCCAAAAATCATTAAAAAAAAGATTTCTATCCAGTAAACCATTTGTTGGGTAGAACGAACAGTTTAGTTATTGTTTAAAGGAGCCATTATACGCTGTGTATTTTTGCATAAATATACAAGGTAGTGAGTACAAAGTAGTGATTTTCAAAGTCAGGCTTTGTGATGACCTAGAGAATATATAATTATTTCAAGGGGCGTGACCAAATCTCAAAATAGGGTGAGTACATATTTACTTTAATTTTAAAAAGTACATGCCTTAATGATTGTTTAAAAATATCAAAAAGTAGGCTGAGCACAGTAGCTCATGCCTATAATCCCAGCACTTTGGGAGGCTGGGGCAGGTGGATTACCTGAGCTCAGGAGTTTGAGACCAGCCTGGGCAACATGGTGAAACCCTGTCTCTACAAAAAATACCAAAAAATTAGTGAGGCATGGTGGTGCACCTCTGTAGTCTCAGCTACTTGGGAGGCTGAGGCAGGAGAATTGCTTGAACCCGGGAGGTTGTGGTTGTAGTCAGCTGAGATAGCACCACTGCACTCCACCCTGGGTGACAGAGTGAGACTCTCTCTTAAAAATAAAATAAATAAATAAATATTAAAAAATAAACAAGTAGGCTGGGTGCCATGGCTTATGCCTATAAATCCTAACACTTGGGAGGCTAAGGGAGGAGGATCACTTGAGTCCAGTAGTTTGAAACCAGTCTGGGCAACACACTGAAACCTCATTTCTATAAAAAATTAAGAAAATAGCCTTGCATGTTGTAGTCCCAGCTGCTTGGGTGACTGAGGCAGGGGAATCCCTTGAGCTCAGGAGTTCGAGGCTGCACTGAGCCGTGACACTGCCACTGCACTCCAGCCTGAGCGACAGAATGAGACACTATTACAAAAATAAATAAATAAAATGTGAATATCACAAAGTGAAACAAAAACTGCTAGGACATGAGCTCTTTCAAAAGCTTGAGTGATGTCTTCATCTGTTGATATAACTTTAGAAATTGCGCTTTAAGCATTTGAAGCACCCTCTTTTTTTAAATCACACATACCTTGTTTACATCTGCTTTTATAAATATTATTAGAGTTGATGCTCAGGGACTAAACATCCAAGAAGCAAAATAGATCTCTGTGGTCCATTAAACTATGTACAGTCAGTCCTCCACACCTGTTGGTTCTGTATCCACAGATTCAACCAACCAGAAATGAAAAATATTTGGAAAAAAGCAATAAACATAACAGTACCACCGGAACACACAATTTACCTTTATAACAAACCTGCACACATAGTCCAAACCTAAAATAAAAGTTTTTTTTAAAAAAAATACAACCGTTAAAAAATACAGATTGAAAAACTATATAGTATAATTATTTCCATGGCATTTACATTGCATTAGGTATTATAAGGAATCTAAAGATGATTTAAATTATATGGGAGGATGTGCACAGGTTATATGGAAATACAACACTATTTTGTATAAGAGACAAGCACTGAGGATTTTGGTGTCTGTGGGGGCCCTGGAACAATCTCCTATGAACACCGAGGTACAACTGTACTTGTTGTCTGCCTTACCATCAGAACTTACTGAATATTCATTGTCTAGAATTCAATATGTTACATTTCTGTGAATCTAAGATTGCATTGATTATGTCCCACCAAGCAAGAAGAAAGGGGCTAATTAATTGTAATAAATAGTGGGATGTATCCTGATATCAGAGATGCGAATGTGAGGGAAAACGTCCATTTTAGCATCAATAAAAAGTATTGGCACTGTGGGAAGTATCCAAATATACTCAGAAGGTAATTGCCCACTAAAATATATAAAGTAGTGGCTGGTTTCCTTTAGTTAAAAATTAAAGCGCTTAGTATATGCCTAGCTCTGTGCTAACTCCTCGTCCAATAATTGGTTTAAAACTATTTGATTATCTAGTAATTTCTATTTGTTAATCCTCTTCTGTACGCATCCCATTCTAGCAGATATTGTAGGTAGCTGCTCATGAAATATAGGTTAAAATCTGTGCAATAAGTCTTTAATCTCAATATTGTCTTAGTGATACAAGAAAATGTCCTGTGTTGTGTTCCTTTGGACTCACATCCTTTGAAAATGTGGATATTTCTGGAAGCATGCATTGAGTATTTTTATCATAAACTTGCCAATATGGATTCATTGATTTCATTTTCCTAATGTAATAGCAACTGAGGGTTTTTCCCCTTCTACTGATGAGAATCAGAGCTTCAGAGAGCTCATGTAACTTGCCAGAGACTGCACAGCATAGCTGGTTGAACTGGGCTTTCAATTCTGCTGTTTACTGGGTCAGACTGCCTTTCATGAATACCTCAACTACATAGAAATGAGGCCTGCAATTTAGCTGAGCTTTTGAAGGATAAAAGGATAAAGAGACAAATTGAGAGCTTAAGGTGTTGCCTGAGAGGATCAGCCTTAAGTGGGGACTGTATTGGAGGAGAAGATGGTTTAGACAATGAGATGGGAAAATTTCTGAATGGGAAAGTAGAAAGATGCCAGAAATAAACTGGTTGGTTCACAATTCCCCCACCTGTTCTGTGCTTATGCCATAATTACTGATTCCGAGAACTAAGCTCAACCTACCTTTCACATTTGTTGAGTTTGCTTCAAATCAGTATTTTACTGGGATTCTTCAGAAAGACTTTAGGACTTACTTAGGAATCCTGGCAACATTTTTGTCTTGAACCTAGAGCTGAAATAGTATTTTTAACCCAACATCGAGTATTTAAGATTTTGAGGAGGGTATCCTTTCTTCACTTTTTCTTTGATTGGGATGGAAATATAATTGAGAATCTATACAAATTGCTAGGGTGCAAACATTGGACATACTCACTCCCACCCACACATATGTTTTGTAGCTGAATCTTAAAGGCAGTTAGTAAAGATCATGGAAAGGCAAGAAATACTAATATCATTTTTTTCTTAACATAGATAGTATGAATTGTCTCTTTGCCCTTCAACAACACTGAAGAGTAAGCCATAGCTTTTGATATAAACACAAGGATGACATGTACTATTATTTGTACAATATTCCTTGACATGAATAAATGGTACCCATGCAAACCCTGAAGTTTAATCATCACATTAAACTAACCAGACTTCTTGGTTGGAAGCTCTAAGAGGGAAATAACAGAGCTGTTGACATTTGTTCATTCATTTCTCACATATTTATAGAGTTCCTGTTCTATGCTACTGTATATGCACTTTTCTAGGAGACGAATATATGACAGTGCACGTTCAGACAAATCTGCTCTTATTCTAGAAGAGGCTAGACAAGCACAGTGACAAGCCCATAGACTTAATTAATTAATTAATTAATTAATAATGTAAAGTAATCCCAGCACTTTGGGAGGCCGAGGCGGGCAGATCACGAGGTCAGGAGATCGAGACCATCCTGGCTAACACGGTGAAACCCCATCTCTACTAAAAATACAAAAAAAAAAAATTAGCCAGGCGTGGTGGCAGACGCCTGTAGTCCCAGTTACTCCGGACGCTGAGGCAGGAGAATGGTGTGAACCCAGGAGCCGGAGCTTGCAGTGAGCCGAGATCGTGCCACTGCACTCCAGCCTGGGTGACAGAGCGAGACTCCGTCTCAAAAAAAAAAAAAAAAAAATTATGTAAAGTAGCCTTTGCATACCTTGGAAATGTCTCACCCAGGCTTTCACTAATTCCTCTTCATCCTTTAGCTCTCCACGTAGACAGCGCTTCCTCTGGAGGCAGTCCTTGACCACTCAGGTTAAATATACATGCCCTTCTGGGTACTTTCATGAAACTTTGCATTATTTATTTTTCAACTCTTCTGCTACATTGTTTCCTTTGTGTATTTTCTCCACCAGATTATAAACTGAGACAATAAGGACCACGACTGTTTTTATTTGTCTTTGTACCCCCAGCTCCTTGCACTGTGCTTGGCACAGGATAGTAACTACTTATTTATCTTCTCAGTGAATTAACGATGTAGTGAAATGTCTTGTTCCCACACATCAGTCATAGACTATAATTTGAATTCGTTCTTCCTCATCTTGCTTATATTAGATGGCTGTTTTGGAAGAGTCAACCAAAGATGTGAGATTCCCTCTTTACCAAGTCTACCGCCTTGGGTTCCTAGTCAATGTTTTAGTGTGGTACAGTGGCTGACAAGATTTTAAAACATTCTTGCCTGATGTGTGTGTGTGTGTTTGTGTACATGCATGCATGTGTGTGTGCATACACATGTGTTTGAAGACATTAACTCTGATTTACCACAACTTAGTAAGTTTGACTTAGTATGTCAAACTTTGAACTGTACGTCATAATTTAATACACACAAATATACAGCATAAAGGCTGTATATTTAGGAATGACATGTCATAAGAAGCAGTGACATGGGGAGATGATAGTAACAATGATAGCATCATTCATTTATTTATTCTTCCTATATGTCAGACAATGCTATAAACACTTCATATATATTCACTTATTTAAATTTACCCTCAATTCTATGAGAAAACTGAGGGTCAAGAAGGTTAAATAACTTGACCACGTAGTGAATAAACAGAAGAGAATGTGAACTCAAAAGCTTGGTTCTGGAGTTCATCTTTTTAACTTACATATTCTACTCTTTTGATTTGAAAAAGAGATTTGCTGATCTGAAAAAAACAAAATGAACAAAATTAAAAGAATATAACAGCTAAACAAACACCACTCATATTGGACCAATTCATTCTCTTGATGTAGTAAAAACTGACATATTAAAAACTACCACTGATGCCTATTTATTTTTGTCAAGAGAATTAATTGCTTGTTAGACAGATGGAAGAGTTCAGGTTAGGGGGAAAGTGCTAAAGTATATAGCCTATGGGAGAGAAAGGGCAAGTTTTTCAAGCAGTGATATGCCAAAAATACTTGCAAAAATATGTCAGCAAAATAGCAGGCAGGTGACTAGCATCCCAAAGTCCACATGATGAAGACCAACATGGGAAGTGAAGGGAAAAGAGAGATGACAGGTAAACAAAAACCTTTTATCTTTTACAAGAAGCCTCGTGCAATGAAATAGAAGAAATGAGTCACAGAGCTGTAATTAGATAGGTAGAACATCGTAAATCACAGATTATTGGTAGAATAAAAAACTTTAATGACTTAACCAATTAATATCAAATGATATTTTTGAATAAAATAATTTTTGACTAGCACTCAACAGCACTAAAATAGATGTATTAATAACCTAACCACGTATATTGAGGATTTTTTCACAGTCCAAGGCTAGATGAGGTTGTGGGAAAAAGAGGGGAGGTTTTTAAATGCCTTGGGGGTGATCTTAGAAACAAAGATGCATGATGTATTAAACCTGGAATATAAGCAGTGTGATTTTTAGAGTAAGGATGAAATTTTTTATAGAGAAAATCTAAACTAGAAAACAAACATTTTTTCTGCTATAGTACAATGTATGCTTTTCTTTAAAAAACCCCTCATGTTCTGCAACATCATGTCTAAAAAAATAACAGAATGAAAATAAAAAATTGGGATGGGCCACTCAAACCTGTACAACTGTATTGCCAGTGCATGACCAAAAACTAAAGTCCTAATTATTAACACTAATTCAGTTAAAAGGACATTTACTGTGGCCTTATTTAAAAAATTTTTTTTTTAAATTTAAATTATTTAAAAAAAAAATAAGGCTACAGTAAATTTTGAATTTCGCCCTTGGGTGGGAAAGGTGAATGTAGTTAGATGATAGTGAACGTGAGAACTGAAGCTTCTGTCTACAGCCATACCACCCTGAATGCACCCAATCTTGTCTGATCTTGGAAGCTAAGCAGGGTTCGGCCTGGTTAGTACTTGATGGGAGACAGTTGAAGCTTAAGAAAGTAACAGAAGAGAAATGAGTTGCAGATGGAGGGAAAACAGTTGCAGACTTCGTACAAAATGCACAAAGGAGAAAACCTGCCCTCCAAGCACTTCCAAGGCAGTACTTGTTTCACTGAGGATAGAACTGTGTCTGTTTGCTGACTTGGCAGTGAGCTGTGTTATTGTACTGTGGTCAACTGCTTTTGCTCGATGGTGAAAACATTAAGTGGCTAGAAAAATGCATGTATAACCCAAGGTGCCTTTTGCGTATTAGTTGCCATACTGTAGAGAATCATAATAATCACAACTTTGTTTCTTCTTCTTTTTTTTTGTTTTTTTTTTGTTTTTCTGTTCTTTTTTGTTTTTTTCCAAGACGGTGCCTTGGTCTGGACAATGCAATGGCACAATCTCAACTCACTGTAACCTCTGCCCCTTGGGTTCAAGTGATTCTCCTGCCTCAGCCTCCTGAGTAGCTGGGATTATAGGTGACCATCATCACACCCAGCTAATTTTTTTGTATTTTTAGTAGAGACTTAGTTTTGTCCTGTTGGCTAGGCTGGTCTGGAACTCCTGAGCTCAGGTGATCCACCCACCTTGGCCTCCCAAAGTGCAGGGATTACAGGCGTGAGCCACCATGTCTGGCCCATAACTTTATTACCATCTGTGTCTTTCTGTCTATCTCTCTAGTTAGCAATGGGGGATTGAGGCTGTTCCTCATGCACGTGACACTACCTCTATTGTTAACTTTAGAGGTGAGAAATCATGTTGATACTTTTTGGATTCAAATATGTTAAAAATTGATATTCTCAATTCAAAAATTGAAAAATCTTCAAATGCTCTCAATTCCAATAAGACTGTCTCTAAAATTAAAACAAACCTTTAAAAAATCTGTCAAATCTGAAATATAAAGTTATCCTACAAAATTAAAGTAAACACCAGCAATTTTCTCCATTGTATTGAGCTAAATTGCTGTTAGTGCTTTTTCAGTTCTATTTTGGTAATGAGTACTAGGTTATATGAATTTTTATTGCATGCTGCTTCCTTTGCAGTGGTAAAAATCATTTTAAGTGAAGAATTACTTCTCTTAATATAGATTAATTATTTCTGAGGAGTTGGCAGATGAAACAAATGACAGGAATATTATTGCCTGTGTTTAGCTGTTAGCACATTTAACATGTGTAGCTGAGATAATTAGAATGAAAAGAATGCTCATTTTATTTAATGAATTAATGGAAGGGGCATCCAGAAATTGTACCACAAAAGTTCAACCAAAGCTGCTTAGACTTTCTTCCATAAATCAGCTGAGTTGATTCAGTAATTTCATAGCCAATAAGACAATGTCTTCCTTTGTCTTGCTTTTATTTTCTGCATTCAAGTTGTATGCACACACTCACTTGATGTACAACTTTACTTTTTAAGTTTATATAAAAGATGCAACATAATTTTATTCTAAATATGCACTTGACAATATGGATTCAAATTTAATTCACTGATGTGCAACCTTGCGTGTGATATCTGAAACCAGAAATTGTCAAATGATATATCAAAAAGGTAGATTAGCATTTGCTCAGTGCAACCTGACATGACAGATGGGTAGGAGGAGGGCTGTTATCTTTGAGAAGAGACTAAATATAATATAATTTGGATGTACACACAAACTGGATAAAACTTTTATAAAAGAATTTTAATGCAAAATCTATTTTTCAAGCTCATAATAATTAGTTAAGCCCTCCCTTTACTTACTTTTTTCTGTGTGTCTGTGAAATGCCTTGCAAAGCATTCATGCATATGGATATAAATAAAATATATATCCATAAATATATATAAATATATAAAATAAATCATGCATATAAAACATTATTTTGTACAGCTTACCTTGATTGAAAGCCTACTAATTTCAAGACACTATGCTAGGGTATTAGGCTACTACTAGTAGGATCAATAATAATACTAATAAAGGCTAACAGTGATTGAGCACTCACCATGTGCTAGGCATTGTTCAAGGACTTTACATATAGCCTTATACTCTCTCACACAGATACACACACACACACACACACACATTAACTAACAATAAATGACAAGTGAGTGATGTGGACAATATTTGTTCTTGAAGGTTAGGAGAGGCTTAACCCCTACAGGGCCACATAGAGAAGGCTGAACTGAGGTAGGACCTAAAACAGGCAAGGGTTGCATGGATAGCATGGGGAGGAAAAGATATTCACTTTGCTCTGTGAGCAAAAACTTAGAAGTAGGAAACTAGTCCAGCTAAAGGAACAGAATTTGGATTTTATTATTAATTAATTTAAGGTGACAAATAATAATTGTATGTATTTGTTGTGCACAACATATTTTGAAATATGCTTATATAGTGGAATGGCTAAATCGAGCTAACTATTAATAACATATGCATTATCTCACATACTTTTTTTGAGATGAGAATGCTTAAAATCTACTCTCTTAGCAATTTTCAAGGATACAATACATTGTTATTAAATATGTTTACAACGGGTGAGGTGGCTCATGCCTGTAATTCTAGCACTTTGGGAGGCTGAGGCAGGTGACTCCCCTGAGGTCAGGAGTTTGAGACCAGCCTGGCCAACATTGTGAAACCCCATCTCTACTAAAAATACAAAAGTTAATGGGGTGTGGTGGCTCACACCTGTAATCCTAGCTACTCAGGAGGCTGAGGTATGAGAATCACTTGAACCCAGGAGGTGGAGGTTGCAGTGAGCCAAGATCATGCCACTGCATTCCAGCCGGGGCAAGAAAGTGAAACTCTGTCTCAAAAAAGAAAATATGTTTGCAATGTTGTACAATAGATCTCTTGAGCTTAATCTTCTGGTCTGACTGAAATTGTATATCCTTTGGCCAATATCAAAACTGGGGAATGGTTGAGAAGACCTTATTTTAGACTATATGTTGTTACTGACCACAATAAGTTGCTTGATGTTGTCAGCTGCCTATATTCTGACAGTTTTCAAGTAGGTTAGATTGTCTGGGAAAAAATAATCATTTATGTCTCTAGGCTCTCAATAATGACATGGGCAATAGATAAAGAAAAAGGACATGACACTATTGGGGATTCTTTCTATTCCCAACTTTGAGAAACAAAATAATCTAAGAAGCCTAGATTTATTTAATAATATGCTTAAAACTGCTCTTCCCAAGGAAGCCACAGAGTACACAGAGGCTGGTGTCAAACTATACATTCTGTTTTTGAGAAAAGCCTTCCTGTTCAAGAGGTTTTAGCTTTTGTTTAAATTATTATAATTTTAAAAGGAAATATATCTTGTTTATGACTCTTGGGATATTAATAAACTTAAAAGCATGAAAGCATTTTTATATACTAATAATTAAACTCATAGTAGGTAACATTCAAGTACTAGTGTTTCCTAGAGAAATCCTATTTTGCCAATCTCAACCAAATAACAAAACAAAAGAAAAAAAAGAGTACTCTTAGGAGATACACTTTTAATTTCTGTGATAATTGGTGTTTCTATGATAATTGGTGATGAAACTATAAGCCTGTGCAATAAGATAGGAGGGAATAGCTAAATATGGTGATTTAAATTTAAATTAACTAACATGAAAAGAAGTTAAAAGTTCAGTTCTTCCATGGCCCTAGCCACATTTCAGGTGCTCAGTGGCCAGCACAGATATATTACCTCTCCATCACCACAGAAAGTTCTATTAGACAGCACTAGGATAAGCTGTAAAACCATCGAAAGCACAGCCTGGTATCATAACCAGATGTGGAGTGCCATATATAGATAATAATTTCATTTTAAAGGATCCAGCAATATTTCAAGACTGCTTTTGTGTTTGTTAAATCTTGTTACAATGGGGCTTATTTGCTCTACAGTCCAGGGTCAAGTTTTCTTTGATAGTATAAGTTGATTTTGCAAATAGCTACAAGCAGTTTTCCAAACAACTATGAATGGGAGTGAGGGGCAGAGGAAATAGCCAAAGGAGATGTTTGGAGAACCTGAAAGCATTAATCTCTTGGGATAGAGCAGGGTATTGCTATGTCTGTTTCTCCTTCCAGCCCTTTTCACTTGAGTGCTCCCTGTGTTCTTCTGTATGGAGAATGAAGGTTCCCTGTGAGCACTGAAGGTGAGTCTGTGCCTGGGAACCCCAGGGTCAGCCCAGCACATTTTACAGAGTAGCTCAGCGATGTTGTGGTATTGTGGATGGGAAGGAAGTAGGCAAGTTAGCATCATTGGAAGAAGCAGGGATGGGAGATGTAAGAACAGGGGTGTCACCTATTTTAAAGCAGAGATTATTTTGGTGGGTAGCAAAAAGGGGGAAGAGCCCAGAGTGGAGCATGGAAGTGACACAAAAGCCACAGCAGCAAAGTGGTGAGTACATTTGTAACTCCATGGTTGCATGAAATTGTGGAGTAATGGGATAATCTAGATACGTAGCAAGCTGCAAATCACCATATAAATAGTACTGACTGAAAGGAAGATGTATAAAAGGGAGCATGAGGAATGAACATTTCATGAAATCATTGCATCTGACTTTCTAAGAAACAACTTTCTGGTAATAGTTGTCTTGTTTTGGGTTCTCTTGAAAATGGAATCTGAAATGTGTCATTGGGATAGACGGTAAATGGAAGGGTGATCTCAGGAAGCTGAAGAGAAGGAGTAAGGGGTAAGATACTGGGGAAAACGAAGACAATACGTACACTATTATGGTTGCCACTATGAGCAAACATTCTTGATCTGGTTAGAACCTCCACATTTCTCCTCCTGAGAAAGAAGACACTGGCTGCTCTGTACCATTTGTTGAGGTTGTCTCAGACCTCTCACCTCCCCAACATTTCTGGGCTACACTTGTAGCTGGGCCAGCAGTGCTCCCAGGACCTGAGGCAGAATGCAGAGGTCAGAGGTGCATGCTCGAAATGGGAGCTGTCAGTGGATCTGAGTCTGAGACATACAAATGTGGTCCACTCCATCTGTGGTAGAGGTGGGCCAAGCGGATGTGACTCAGCATACTAGAGGCATCTGCCACAGCTGCTGTTCACTGAGCATACTCATTATGTGTCCAGCACTGGGCTAAGACAAAGCACATATGTTTTCTCTTTTAGCCACGGAGCCACCCATGAAGTGGATGTTACATATTTGCATTTTGTAGATGATATGGAGACTTAAAGAGGTTAAGTAACTTACCCTGTGTCAAGGACGCAAATATATCAAATGCCTCAGATCACACATGGCTGACACGAGATCCTCACCCTGGTCCATATTGCCCATGTCCTTAGCTCAACTATATAATACTTCATTCTTCCTCAATGACTCTGAACTCTGCCCTCTGTCTTCTTTCTATCTTTTTCTAATGCTTCCTCTAACACTATATTTTCCCCCATTTACTTTTTTGTAGTGTAGTATTCTGCATGCTTTGGCAAACATATAGCTCTGTAACCATAGCTGCCACCGCCACCACCACAATCTAGAGAACAGTTCTAGCATCCCCAAACTCTTCATGGCCCTTTGCAGGAAAACCCACTCCCCATTCCCAGCCTCTCACCACCGCTAGATTTGTTTCGTTTTGTTTGCATCCTTTGCAAGAATGTCAAGCAAAATCATACCATACATAGCCTTTTGAGTTTGGCTTATTTTCTTTACAAAATACATTGTCACCCAAGTTGTTGCAAGTACCAACAGTTCATTCTTTTAACTTACTGAGTGATATTCCCTTGTATGGCTGCACCATAGTTCATTTATCCATTCCCCAGTTGAGGGACATTTGGATTGTTTCCAGTTTTAAGTAATTACAAAGAAAGTCATTATAAGCATTTACAGAGGTTTTATGTAAATATAAATTTTCATTTCACTTGGGTAAATACCTAGGAGTCAGATTACTGACTCTTATTTTAAGTGTATGTTTACCTTTATAAGGAATTGCCAAACTGTTTTGGCAATTTTCCATTCTCATCATTAATGCATTGTCCCATATTCTTACCAGAACCTATAATTGTTTTTTAGTCATTCTAATAGGAGGCTAGTAAGATCTCATTGTAGATTTAATGTGATTCCTTAAAGACAGGGGATCGTGAATGTCTTTTTATGTATTTACTTGCAATCTCTGTATCTTCCTTGGTAAAGTATCTACCCATTTGTTTTATTGAAACTTTTCCTTTTTACTATTAACTTTTGAGAGGTATTTTTATTTTTTATGCATGCAGTTTTTTTAAAAATCAGATATGTGTACTGCAAATATTTTCTCCCAGTATGTGACTAGTCTTTCTATTCTTTTCCTAGTCTTTTGAGAGCAGTTCTTAATTTTTTGGAGTTCAATGGGTCTATTTTTTTCTTTTATGGTTTGTGCTTTTGGTGTCATACCTAAGAACTCTGGCTAATTGAAGTTCATAAAGATTTTCTTCTGAAAGGGTTAGAATTTTACATGTAATTCACTTTGAGTTACTTTTTTGTGGTATGTAAAGTATGGATCAAGACACTGTATTTTTACAATATGGAAAGCTGATTGTTCCAGAATCATTTATTGAAAAGACTTTTTGCTATCTAATTGTTTTTGCACCATTATTGAAAATCAATTGACTATATATATGTAGGTCTATTTCTGGGCTCTATTCTGTTCCACTGATCTATGTCAGTCTTTCTCCAGTGTCATACTATATTAACTACTGTATCTTTATAGAAAGTCTGGAAATAAGACAGTATTATTCCTCCAGTTTGCAAAATTATTTTTTCAAAATTAATTCTGCTATTTTAATGACTTTGCTTTTTCATATACATTTGAGAGTCAGCTTGATAATTTCTAAAAACCAATCCTGCTGGATTTGGATTGAAATTCTATTAAATCAATTATCATTTTTGGGGAAAACTGGTATCATAATAATAGTCCCCTTATTGCCAATTAGTAGTCACATAGAGGGACTGTACATAAGCACTATAATTAAAGGAAGGCATGTTTATTAACGTGTGATTGCTAAGTAGTCAGGAAATTATGAATACTTCCATCTCCCAAGTTTTCATATAATATAAATAACAACAAAATAACACTGCCTTGTGTTGTTGGCTGGGAGAAGAGTACTAGTTGTGTTGATTTGGAAATAACAGTGATAGCTGAGGCTTGTTATAGCCCCCTCTAAGTTTTCTAGTTTCTCCTTTTGTATGACTGAAATATTCATATCTGCCAAGGGTAATTTACATATTGTTTGTAGGTCTTTAGGAAATCCCAAATGTTATTAAAACAATCATAACTTACAAATATATTTTAAAAATGAAATATTCTCTGATCCTAAAACCTAAAGTTGAGGTTTTTGTAAGAAACAAATTCAGTTGTTTATTATTATTATCATTATTATTTTAAAGATAGAGAATAGGCAAGCAGTGATCAGATTTAATGCAGGTCTGTAACACTGAGTATTTCAATATTTCTTGAGTCTACGTATTTCTTTTTCTACATATTTTAGTGCCAATTCTAGGGAATTACTGAAATTTTCTGAATGTCTGTGCATAGTTCTTAATTGATAACTGAAAAAAGCATAAGAAATCAGCGCGGTGGCTCACGCCTGAATTCCCAGCACTTTGGGAGGCTGAGGCGGGAGGATTACAAGGTCAAGAGATCAAGACCATCCTGGCTAACACAATGAAACCCCGTCTCTACTAAAAATACAAAAATTTAGCTGGGCCTGGTGACACCCACCTGTAGTCCTAGCTACTCGAGAGGCTGAGGCAGGAGAATCGCTTGAACCCGGGAGGCGGAGGTTGCAATGAGACGAGATCATGCCACTGCACTCCAGCCTGGGCAACAGAGCGAGACTCTGTCCACCACACACACACAAACACACACACACACACACACACACACACACACACACACACATACAAACAAGCATAAGAAATCATTTTGCTATAGAGGGAGTAGCTTTATTCAGTATTGGTAATTCAGAACGTTGCCACCTTTACTTCTGAGCTGCAGTTCTCTTTTCTGTTGTTCATGTCCCAAATTCAACTTGCAGAACTCTGCTATTTGGCAGCTCAGATTTTTAGCCTTCCACAGCCTATTGCTGGCTTCTTGGCAGAGTATCAAACCTATCCAAGCAGGACGTCAGACCAGTCCAGATTAAACTAGCTTGATCTAAGAAACAAGCCAGTGCAAAACAGCAAGATACTCGTTAATTTTAATTAACAGTTCCAAACAGAGTTGCACAACAAGGTCATTTTCCCTAAATGAATTATTAGAGATAATATAAGAAATAGACTTCTCCAAGCAGTATTTTTAAACCACAGGTATTGGCAAAAATTGTTCTAGAGAATATCCGTCTTTCTAAGTCGGTCCACTTACAGAAGGTTGACGTAAATATTCCTTGAAAACACTGAAGTCATTGCCTGTAGCTGTTGTTCCTCCCTTTTTTTTAAGATTCAAATTGTAAAGTTAAAAGCCTTTTGCAGAATGATACTGCTTTACTTGGCAAAAAAAAATCTTAGAAAAATCTAAATAGGTCTGGAAATCAATTTTCCTATAAATTAAGAGTATCTAAGATCTTCCAGGGAACTCTAATAATGTCCTTTCTAGTTGTTTATGTGCACATTCATTTTATTGACTCTTTTGTTTATAAAAAGTGAATAGGGTGCATTTGTTATAAATTAAGGCCTTTGGTTTTTTCACTTTTGTTGTCTTTCATGTACTTGTGTGTGATACCTTAATCCCTTCAAAAGGTAAACAATAATATCTCCATGAAAAAGATTTCAATTTTTGATAAAATGTACAGAGAATAATATTTTTCTAAGCATTTGGGATCCCACTTTTACTGAAATACAATCCAAACATCAAAATAATATTATCAGTAAAAAATGCTAAACAATCTAACTTGGAAATATAAATATCAATCTAGATTGTCAGTTTTTCAAATTTCTCTATAAACTGTCACACATCCTAATCATATACCTAGATACATATAAATAAACACAAATATCGTTGGCTTCTTTGGCAGCCTGATACTCCTTTGAAGAGATAAAAGCTCTTAGCTTAAAAGTTTATCTAAGAAACTCAGTTAGATTCAGATTTACTGTATCAATTTTTGTGAAAAATCAAAACACTGCCAAAAGCAGCTGAAGCTGCTGACCTAGCGGGCTGATTCCAAAAGAGGCATGCACTAAAAGCTGTAGGGGTTGAACTAAACATATGGTATTGGATTACTATTAATCTAGAGAAACAGACCATCAGCAAATTGAGAAAAGCATCTCTTACTGCAGTGATTTGTCAAGCCTTTGAGTTTTCATCCTCACTCTTCCTTTCTGATTTGTCTTCTGGTGGTTGCCTTATTTTCACGTAGGGATCATGGTTTTCATAATGAATGAGTCCCCATGCAAATGCTTATATACATGTTCCAGCAATGAATGGTCAGATTTCAAATTGACATATATGCACAGGTATATATCTGTAGATATATATAGCTATGTACATATATGTATAAAATATATACATTTGTATGTGTGTTATATATTGAATATGTTATACATTTATTTCTATATTTTATGTATGTATATAAAGATGCAGTCTTTTTTTAACCTCATGTCTAACTTATTTAATAATTTGCTAAAGGTGAATTGTAATAGTCTATACAAACTGTGATACAGTTTGGTGATCATGGTAGTTTCACTGTGCAAATTGATTTACTGATGTGTGAGTAGAGTAAGTTGATGATATTGTGTCTGTACTTCTGACTTGATTGGCTGCAAATTTTTGGGTGAGCTTTTGAGACACACAGATATATAAAGATATAAGAAGAAAAGAACAGTGTGTTTGCCTGATTTTGGTGTAAGATGACTTAGAGAGGACAAAGACTAAATTTTATTAAGAACAAAATAACCTGATTATTGGTTAATGTGGTTAAAAAAATCAAATCAAACCAAACCAAGTCAAACCAACAAATAAATTTGTCCCAATACATTCAAAGATCACTTCAATCAGAGAGGGTTCAACTAGTAAGTCTGCAGAAATAGTTTCATTTAAATGTGATATATTCCAACCTGATAATATGTGTTCATCATAGTATCCAAAATCTACATATCATATTCATTACCATATTATGTTGGAACACACTGTTTTTGTGTTTGTGTCCCCCATTAGACCCTTGAAAATAAGAAAAGCCTGTTTCCTGTTATGCTTCCAGTAATTAGCTCAGTGCTTAGCACATTGCAGGAAGATTTTGTATAACTGGCGACTGAGCAAGGTGGCAAGTAGAATGAGCAGTGAGTTGTTGGAAGTGACTGAAATGGGACATGTGTCAGATGCCAGGAGCTGCAACCCTGGAGAGATCCAGGTAATACCAAGGCCTGCTTTTCCAGCAGGACTTCTATACAAATACTGAAATGAAGTTCTTTGCTATAACTGTCTATGACTCTAATTCCCTCCACAATTCCCCTAGACTTATGCATCTCAGAACCTATGATGCAGTTTTACTGTGAATATAATTTCTCTCTTATTCTTTTTTTTCTATGCTTTAAACTATGGTATTTGAAAATGTGAGAGCTTTAAGCAGGGACCCATATAAATTCCTATCAGTCTTATATTTGATTATAAGCCACTACTAAGTGAGCATACACTCTTCTCTGTAGGATAAGCAAGTAGGAAAGTCATCTTCGGAAAATAAATTGTTAAAGCTTAGAGACAAAGCAGAGGAGAGCCATTATGGAAGAGAAGAACAATCTATGATGTGAAAATATTACATGCACATGGAAAATGTCATTGTTTAATTCATAAATAGAGGAGTTAAACAGTAGAAGAGAATCTGGTGAAAATTGAACTGATTTAGTGAAAGTTTAAATGTGCTCACCCAGAATTCAGAGATTAAGAAGAGAAAAATATGAGTGGCATAGATGACTCATCCACGAGATTAACCTACATAAAATAGGACTTCTATGAACAGAAAACAGAAAGGATGAATCAACAGCAGTGGTCAAAGGAAAAAGGAAAACACCACCTGAAAAGCAACATGGATACAAACTGGCAGCCATCACCCTAGGAGAATTAATGCAGAAACAGAAAACCAAAAATCCCATATCCTCACTTGTAAGTGGAAGCTAAATCTTGGATACACATGACTGAGAACAACAGACACTGGGGACTCCAAAATGAGGCAGAGAGACGGGCAGGGCCTGAAGAACTTCCTGTTGGGTACCATGTTCACTGTTTGGTTGATGAGATCAGTAGACACCCAAACCTCAGCATCATGCAATATCTTCTTGCAACAAACCTGCACATGTACCCCTTAAATATAAAATTAAAATTAAAATTAAAAAGAAAGGATAATTTCAGTCTCAAGAGCAAGAATGTACATTGAAGTACAAATCAACTTTATAAAAACAGAACCACACCTAGACATATCCTTATGTATGCCTTAAAATTCCAGCATCGCCTAAACATCAAGAAAAACAAAGAATAGCAACGAAAAGTTAATCTAGGTTTACCGAGTTTCCAACAAAGGACATTGATTGTCTTTTAATTTCTTCACTATTAAATGCTAGAATATAAAGGAAGAGGTTAATGGTCAAGATTATGGAGAGACTAGGGCCAGACTGCCTGGTTTCAAAACCTAGCTCTGCTGAATATTAGTTAGGTAAGCCTGGGAAAAGTCCTTACCCTCTTTGTGCTTCATTTTCATTAACAAACAGTGCGGGTAATAAATGTACTTGTGTATGGTTATTGTTAGATTAAATGAATTAATGTATTTAAAGTGCTTAGAAGAGTACCTGAAACATAGTAAGCAAAACATATATATATTTTTTTATTCTGCTTCTCCTCTTCCCTTTTTCCTCTTCCTCCTCATTGTTGTTTTTAATTCAGAGCTTTGAAAACGTTTTATACCCAGCTAAGTTAACAGTGTGTGAAGGTAACAGAAAGGCATTCTTTGATACACATAAATTCAAAATATGCTATTTAGGCAATTTGAATAAAAATTTTTAAGTACTGAGTTATACCAACACAAATTGCATTGAGGATTGGAATTTTTGGCAGAGGAACTAGTGGCTGCAAAGGACCACTAGTTTAAATTATTAGTAAAAATTATATAGACCAACATTAGTCTAGATAATTATTAAAGTACCACTTGGATTATAAAATTTGCTTTCCCTTTAAAATAAATGACTTTTAGTTTAAAAATCTTAAAGAATGAAAAATACAGAGTTGATATCCTAAGCTAAATTAATGTCTAGAGATTGGAGTGGATTCAAAAGCAAAGACACAAGCATTTTCTTTTCCATCAATGGTGGCTGACAATGATTACTTTGCCCTTAACTCTTCTGGTTTGCTTAATATAGTATTAAGACTGTATTTGGAAAACTTTATAGTAGTTGCTTAAGAAATAAATGGAATTTCTTCTTTCCAAACCAAAGCTAATAAACAGTAGCAAAAAAATCAAAACCCCCCAAAACAAACAAAAACAATCCAACCCCTGCAGAAAAACCCAAAACACACTCCCCCCATCAAGTAAACCCCTCTATTCAGGCAAAAAAGATAGGGAAAAGCCAGCCAGAAAATATTTTTAAAAGACGATATGAAAATACATATAAAAGCATGATAGAAGCATGATTAAATACTAGTTAGACCATCAAATCTACATTTGTTAAATACCTCAATGAAAGGACAAATCCAGAGATACACTACTTAGAGTTTCCTCATCTAAAACTGAAAATATTGGCAAGTAAATGCAAGGCAAATGCAAATTTTAAAAACTAATATTACTATTAGATAAAGCAGAATTTACAGCAAAAACATTAATTCCTATAAAGAGAGTCATTTTAATCAAAAGGTAAAATCAGCTGGGAACAGCAGCTTGCACCTGTAATCCTAGCACTTTAGGAGGTCAAGGTGAGAGGATTGCTTGAGGCCAGTGGTTTGAGACCACCCTGGGCAACAAAGCAAGATCTCCTATTTACAAAAAAATTTAAAAATTAACTGGGGCCAGGCATGGTGGCTCAGCCTTTAATCCCAGCACTTTGGGAGGCTGAGGCGGGCAGATCACCTGAGGTCTGGAGTTTGAGACCAACCTGACCAACATGGTGAAACCCCATCTCAACTAAAAATAGAAATTTAGCTGGGTGTGGTGGCACATGCCTGTAATCCCAGCTACTCGGGAGGCTGAGGCAGGAGAATTGCTTGAACCTGGGAGGCTGAGGTTGCAGTGAGCCAAGATCATGCCATTGCACTCCAACCAGGGCAACAAGAATGAAACTCCATCTAAAAAAAAAAAATTAGTTGGGTCTTATGGTACATGTGTTTAGTCCCAGGTACCTGGGAGGCTGAGGCAGGAGGATCGCTTGTGCCCAGGACCTCAAGGCTGCAGTGAGCTATGATTGCACCACTGCACTCCAGCCTAGGCAACAGTAATGAAGACAAAAACGCTGAAAAATCCTCATATTCAGAATAATATAATATCACTAATAGAGAAAGTGAAAGCATTTGGAAATTCAAAGGAGTTTTAGGGAAATTTAGTTACTGTGAAATATTTTAACTACTAACTTGGCTCAATTAGACATAGAAGTTATTAAAAATATGAATAATTAATTTTAGCATCATTGGATTAAATTAAATTAAAATGAGATCCCTTTTTCCATCAATCAAGAAAAAAATTTTTGAACACATAATAACCAGTGTTAACAAATGTGTGTTTCGATGGGTGCTCTCACAGCTAGTAGTTGTGTAAATCAATACAATTTATGAAAAAAACAAATTGATTTTATCTTTCAAGAGCCGTAGTAAAGCTCATGTTTTTAATCAAAGTATTTTTGACTCTTGGAGACAGATTGCACAAAGATTTCTATTTGTGCACACTGATTGCAGAATTATTTGAATAGACAATGTAGATAAAATGGTTAGATAAGTTATTTTGCCATACACTAAAAAAGTGTGTTTGAGAATATCTATAATAATTTTTTGAAGAATCCTTATTGATATAAGGCAAAGGGAAAAATAACAGTATTTATTATTGTTATAAAAGAGATTATTACATGGTTTAATAAATAGCATAGTTCAATTTTTGATAAAAATAGTAAATGTATAGAAAAATAGTAAGTGTATAGAAAACAAGTATGACTATGTGTTAATGGTATTTGTATTTGGGTGGTGGTGTAGATTTCATGCCCATTTTTGTGTATTTTCTAAGTTTTTCATTAAATATTGATGACTCATAATGAAGATAAATTTTAAAAAGAAAGAGCAAGGAGAGAAACGCGAAACAAATGTGCAGAATAGAATGCTTTTGAAAAATACATTTTCTGAAGTTTTTTTTTGTTTTTTGCTATGAAAGAAATAATATCTGTAAAAAATGTTAATCTATTGTCTTCCTCCCTGAAAACTGAGTATGACTGAAAAACTGGAATATCAGCCAAATACATTGAGAGGTTTTTCTATCGTATTAATAAATATTAGTATTTGTGTAAATCAGGAAATATTTTCGTAGCCATTATTTTATTTAACTTTTACAACTATTTTCTGAAGATGACAACATTATTCCCAATTTACATATGGGGAAACTAAGAATCAGTAAAAGTTCCTTGCCCAAGGACACCTGGATGAAATCCTGAGCTCTTTCTAGCACTCCACCTGCATTGTTTATGCATACTGATATTTGAAAGTGCAATCTGGGACCTCCTTCTCTTTGAGTTTTTATTAGGATCTTGGTATCCCTATATGGTATTGCTATTGTGTCGACCTAAGCTAGATATAGAAACATTTTATTCCTAGTAGTAACATGTTACAAAAAAGCTAACTTAATGAAATAAAATTATAGTTACCAAGAAAAATTAATAATCATTTTGCTTTCATTAGGTTACTAAAGGCATGTAAAATAAACCTGTCATTACGAATTTCCACCTATGACCTTGATGTCTCCACATGCTGCAAGTCATATTGGACGGTTTGTAGTTTTGTGACTGAATCTAACATGAAGTTTATTAGGGACTTTGGTCTACATGTAAAACTCACCTGGATGTTAATGGAAGAGCTGCTGGGTATTGAAACAGAATATATTCAGCATTTTGTCTGGTCTAGAAGTCAATCAGAATGCAATTATTCATTAAAACTCCTGCAAGCAATAGCCACTGTGCTGTGCCAACATTCATCAAGTTAAGGGCCAGGAAATGTGAGTGCCAGGGGCAGATCTCACAGAGACAGCACAAAAGGCAGCTCATCTCAATTACAAAGCGGCAATGGCCTTCTTCCTTGGAACTGCATTGTCAGAAGGGAATCTGAGAGGCAGTTCAGAACTTTTTCACTGGGCTCTCTCTCAACGGGAATACCTGATAGGAAACAAACTAGGAGACTTATTTTCCTGTTCTCGATTTTCACAAGAATGTTTGGACTATAGTGCCTATGGCTGACTCAAGAAATGGAAGAAGCGAGAATTAAGAGGAACAATGAATATTTGGTGCTACATGGAAGGAGAATATTGAAGTGGGAACATTCAGCAACTTTTTAGGAAGAAAGTTAAAATCTTTACTCTATCTCTTGCTTTACATTTCTAGGCAAGTTCTTTAATTTTTCTAGATGTAAGTGTCCTTATGTATAATCTGTATAAACTCCATAGGGTTATTGTAAGAAATACATAAAATAAAGTAACTGAAAACAGTGCACAATAAATGAAGCTATTATGATGAAGGCAAAATATCACCAAGACTATAATATTCCCTTTCATTTGGAATTGAGAGGTGGATAGCTATGTTTTTAACAGTCAGATAAAGAGTTAAACTTTGGAAATAAATGACAGTAATCAAGAAGGTAAAATAAGACCTAAGAACTCCTTAGAGAGTCTTCAATTCCCAAAGGACTCATTATCAGGTAAGAATCCTATATGCTTCTCACAAAAGCCTGGAAAGATGTTTGAAGCTCACTTGTCAGCATGGAGAGACGTCCAGAATAATTACTGAAAACAAATGATGCCTTTGCAAGTCTGAGATGTTTCAAGATGTTTTGACAGTGGAGGAAATGCCTAGAAGCGGGTTTGACTCTTTGTAATACTCACTCATCTACATGATTTCTTTCTCTCTCTCTCTCTCCCCTTCCCCGCCCCCGCTGTTTTTGTGTGTAGTAATTTCCCCAGAATACTTATATATAGTTCTAATAAATTAAAATTATGTAAATATGATCATGTGAATGCTATTATCAACATATTAACATACTTCGTGTCTATTTACACTGTGATTTACCATGTATTAGTAATTGGCAAAAGGCCCTGTATCATTCCTGGAACAGTCCCATTGCAGTGAGAATTCTGGTTGAGCTCATGCTGTTTCTACTATCATGTGTGAGGAAAGCCCACAGCAGAATTCACCATCAGGGTTTCCTCTTTCACTCAGAAGCCTATGGCATGCAAGCCTGCAATTCTGGTATGCATGACTCCATGGATAAGGAATTGGAGTCTTGCTTCAAGGGTTGGGCTCAGAGTTACTGTACAGCACATGGCCACTGTGTTACTGAGCAACTGGGTTTGTTTTCTTATTGCTGGGATTCCCACTTTGCTCTCATAGATGCGTGTAACATAATTTATCTGTGTGGTGTGTTCTAATTCTGTGTAAGGAGGGCTGCAGCCAGCAACCCAAGCTTGGCAGGGGTGGAACTTTGGTTATATAACATTTGCCTCTTTCAGTTTTTGTCATAATAAAATTTCTGTTATAAAGATGAGCTTTACTGATGCTATTGTCACACTTGGGCTTGCCACCACCTGTTCAAAAATCTTCAACCACTGGCCCTTGTCCCACTCTTCTGTTGATGTACTAAGTTTTAATCTCGAAAAGTCTGTGTGAAAGTAACTGAGAGAGGATAAGGGAATGACGTACTTGCCAGTAAGGATGGCGCTTACTGGAAACGTATTTCAGACTAGTCTGACAGGAGGTGCTTACTGGTTCCACGTGGATGTGACAACATTCTTTAGGACATTGGTCATTTCAGCCAAAAATATACAAATCCAGACCTACTTTCATACACTATCCCCGGGGGAAACTGGAGCTATTTCTACATGCTGTGTTAGAGGTAATTGTGGCTGGAGACAAAAATGATTAGAACTTCATACTACCCAAGAAAAGCAGCATCACATCAATGGAAAATTACCACAATTGTCTCTTCTTGCTGCATTGAATGTGCTATAAATGTTTCATTCTCCCCTCAGATTTCTACACTTGTACAGCAACGTTAATAGGAGGTACCTCTAAACTTCATTTACTCTCTCAACTTCTACTCTTCCTCAACCTTCTCTTTAGTGTTTTGAAAAATCTTTATGAATACATTTTAGTATGCCGAGATTAATAAAATCTTGCTTTGCTCATGCATTATGTACTAGAAATATAATAAATTTAAAGTTAGTAAGGACCACTAGATTCCAGCTAAAGGAAATAATCTAAAGCAACATTTCTCCATGTCCTACGTAAATGCTGAGTCTGCTAAACTGTGGTGTGCTGGAAAATATTTCACAATTGGCACTAGAGGGTAGGTGGTCTTTGTTGATTTCCATGGTGTAAATAGTCCCACCATTGCTGATCTTAAGCTACCACTGATGTCACTGAACACAAAGTTGGGAGGAATTGTGCATAGGCAGATCTCACAAGCCGTCCAAGCTGGCTCCAACACCATGGCTACTAGATGGTAATAGGAATTTTGTGAAGAAAGCATTCATTCTTTAAAAAGAAGTTGGAAACAATGGGTGAAGTTAAACGTGAAATTTCTAACAACATTTAAAATACAAATTTGCATTTTGAAGTTCTCTGATGTTCTTTATATTGGATTGGTGCAAAAATTATTGCTGGTTTTGCCATCACTTTTAATGGCAAAAACCACAATTCCTTTTGCACCAACTGAATACCTTTATTTGACTACTAAACATTTTAATTGGAACACCTATGAACATATTATGTATTCTGGGAGACACAATTTTTAAAATGCATAAGTGAAAGTCTTAGTTTTTGTGTTCGTCTTTTAAACTGTATAATTATTTTAAGTTACGAGAGCAATATGTAACTCAAATTAATGTCAGCAATACAAAAGAATTTTTAAAAGTTACAGTCTCTACAAAAGAATTTGAAGAAGTTAAATTCTTCCTTTTAGTACCACGTTCCTGAATTAATCAATGCTAAAGCTTTGATGAATGCCATTTTACACTTTCATTATGTAAACACAAGAAATGTACACATTATTATATATGTATAATGTATGTATAATATATGTATATAGTACATGTAATACGTAACATATATATTATACATATATAACACAAGTTCCTCATCGCCTGTCTGAAAAACACATTACTTTCCACCTTTAAAAATGTGTTTTAACTTTTTTTTTTTTCAAGAGATGAGGTCTTGCTGTGTGACTCAGGCTGGAGTGCAGTGGCATGATTACAGCTTATTGCAACCATTAACTCCTGGGCTCAAGTGATCCTCCTGCCTCAGCCTCCTGAGTAGCTGGGACTACAGGCATAATCTGGAAGGATTCTCAAAACAGCTTGTTGGGCCCATCTTGAGAGTTTCTGATTCAGTAGACCTGGGCTTGGATCTAAAAAACTGCATTTCTAACAAGTTGTTGGATGATGCTGATGCTGCATAAATGGGAACACACTTGGAAAATCGCTAGCTTAATGAATTATTTATAAGAGGAGCAGGTTTATAAAGGCGATGCAGGTGAAGAAATAGGAGTTCGCTGCCACTCTAGAAGACTTTTCCTGTGGCCCATTCCAATAAGAGTTCTCTTTCCCTTCCTTAGTAACCTTGACTTTTATAACAATCACTTCCTTGCATTGTTTTGTGTTATCACTCAAGTGCGAATCCTTAGACACTGCACACTAACTTGTTTGTTTTTCTCCTTCCATTTTTATTTTTTTATTTTTTATTTATTTTTTTATTATTCTTTAAGTTCTAGGGTGCATGTGCACAACATGCAGGTTTGTTACATATGTATACATGTGCCATGTTGCTGTGCTGCACCCATTAACTCGTCATTTACATTAGGTATATCTCCTAATGCTATCCCTCCCCCCTATCCCCTCCCCACAATAGGACCCGGTGTGTGATGTTCCCTTTCCTGTGTCCAAGTGATCTCATTGTTCAATTTCCACCTATGAGTGAGAACATTCAGTGTTTGGTTTTCTGTTCTTGTGATAGTTTTCTGAGAATGATGCTTTCCAGCTGCATCCATGTCCCCACAAAGGACACGAACTCATCCTATTTTATGGCTGCATAGTATTCCATGGTGTATATGTGCCATATTTTCTTAATCCAGTCTGTCATTGATGGACATTTGGGTTGATTCCAAGTCTTTGCTATTGTGAATAGTGCCACAATAAACATACGTGTGCATGTGTCTTTATA
>NW_012112142.1:4506064-4506659 GCF_000951035.1 Colobus angolensis palliatus | reverse complement strand
AATAAGTGTGATGTGGTGCTGAGAAGAATGTATATTCTGTTGATTTGGGGTGGAGAGTTCTGTAGATGTCTATTAGGTCCGCTTGGTGCAGAGTTCAGTTCAATTCCTGAATATCCTTGTTAACTTTCTGTCTCGTTGATCTGTCCAATGTTGACAGTGGGGTGTTAAAATCTCCCATTATTATTGTATGGGAGTCTAATCCTCTTTGTAAGTCTCTAAGGACATGCTTTATAAATCGGGGTGCTCCTGTATTGGGTGCATATATATTTAGGATAGTTAGCTCTTCCTGATGAATTGATCCCTTTACCATTATGTAATGGCCTTCTTTGTTTCTTTTGATCTTTGATGGTTTAAAGTCTATTTTATCAGAGACTAGGATTGCAATCCTTGCTTTTTTTTTTTTGTTTTCCATTTGCTTGGTCTTCCTCCATCCCTTTATTTTGAGCCTATGTGTGTCTCTGCATGTGAGATGGGTCTTCTGAATACAGCAAACTGATGGATCTTGACTCTTTATCCAATTTGCCAGTCTATGTCTTTTAATTGGACCATTTAGTCCATTTACATTTAAGGTTAATATTGTTATGTGTGAACTTGA
>NW_012112142.1:4499434-4505544 GCF_000951035.1 Colobus angolensis palliatus | reverse complement strand
TGTTAATCTGATGGGCTTCCCTTTGTGAGTAACCTGACCTTTCTCTCTGGCTGCCCTTAACATTTTTTTCTTCATTTCAAGTTCAGTGAATCTGACAGTTATATGTCTTGGAGTTGGTCTTCTCGAGGAGTATCTTTGTGGCGTTCTCTGTATGTCCTGAATTTGAATGTTGGCCTGCCCTACTAGGTTGGGGAAGTTCTCCTGGATGATATCCTGCAGAGTGTTTTCCAACTTAGTTCCATTTTTCCCCTCACTTTCAGACTCCCCAATCAGACGTAGATTTGGTCTTTTCACATAATCCTATATTTCTTGGAGGCTTTGTTCATTTCTTTTTAACTCTTTTTTCTCTACACTTCTCGCTTCATTTTATTCATTTGATCTTCAATCGCTGATACACTTTCTTCCAGTTGATCGAGTTGGTTACTGAAGCTTGTGCATTTGTCACGTAGTTCTCGTGTCATGGTTTTCATCTTTATCAGTTCTTTTAAGGACTTCTCTACATTGGTTATTCTAGTTAGCCATTTGTCAAATGTTTTTTCAAGGTTTTTAGTTTCTTTGTGCTGGTTACGTAGTTCCTCCTTTAGCTCTGAGAAGTTCAATCGACTGAAGCCGTCTTCTCTCAACTTGTCAAAGTCATTCTATGTCTAGCTTTGTTCCGTTGCTGGCGATGAGCTATGTTCCTTTGGAGGGGGAGATGCGCTCTTGATTTTTTGAATTTCCAGCTTTTCTGCACTGCTTTTTCCCCATCTTTGTGGTTTTCTCTGCCATTGGTCTTTGATGATGGTGATGTACTGATGGGGTTTTGGTGTGGGTGTCTTTTCTGTTTGTTAGTTTTCCTTCTAGCATTCAGGACCCTCAGCTGCAGGTCTGTTGGAGTTTGCTTGAGGTCCACTCCAAACCCTGTTTGCCTGGGTATCAGCAGTGGAGGCTGCAGAAGATAGAATATTGCTGAAGAGTGAGTGTTGCTGTCTGATTCTTGCTCTGGAAGCTTCATCTTGGGGTGTACCCAGATGCGTGAGGTGTGAGGTGTTGGTCTGCACCTAGTGGGGGATGTCTCCCAGTTCGACTACTCAGGGGTCAGGGACCCACTTGAGCAGGCAGCCTGTCTGTTCTCAGATCTCAGCCTCCATGCTGGGAGATCCACTGCTCTCTTCAAAGCTGTCAGACAGGAACATTTACCTCTGCCAAGGTTTCTGCTGCTTTTTGTTTAGCTATGCCTTGTCCCCAGAGGTGGAGTCTACAGAGGCAGGCCAGCCTCCTTGAGCTGTGGTGGGCTCCACCCAATTCGAGCTTCCCAGCGGCTTTGTTTACCTACTTAAGCCTCAGCAATGGTGTGCGCCCCTCCCCCTGCCTTGCTGCTGCCTTGCAGTTAGATCTCAGACTGCTGTGCTAGCAATGAGGGAGGCTCCATGGGCTTGGGACCCTCTGGGCCAGGTGTGGGATATAAGCTCCTGGTGTGCCGTTTGCTAAGACCCTTGGTAAATTGCATATTAGGGTGGGAGGTACCCGATTTTCCAGGTGTTGTGTGTCTCAATTTCCTTTGGCTAGGAAATGGAATTCCCTTCCCACTTGCACTTCCCAGGTTAGGTGGTGCCTCGCCCTGCTTCAGCTCTCGCTGGTTGGGCTGCCCCTGCAGAGGAGCACCAACTGTCGAACACGCCCCAGTGAGATGAACCCAGTACCTCAGTTGAAAATGCAGAAATCACCCATCTCCTGTGTCGCTCATGCTGGGAGCTGGAGACTGGAGCTGTTCCTATTTGGCCATCTTGGGCGTGCCTCTCTCCTTCCGTTTTTAAAGTGTCTGTTGAAAAGTCTTTGCCATTTAATCTGCAGACTTTCCATAATCTAGATCTTGTTGATTTCATACTCCTGGAGAAGTTTACAGTAATTTGTTCTCCATCTTTCCTTCAATTTGGCAACTGCATCCAAAGCCTTTAGGAAACTCACACCCAATAACTTTAGCAAGACTATAGGTGATTTTGAGCTTCTTTAGCAGGAGGTACATAATGTCTGAATTTTGCTCTGTTTTTAAATCAGTTTTCTTGAAGTGTGATTTATATATGATACAATTTGCTACTTTTAAATGTGATATTTGTTGAGTTTTGATAAACACATATAGTCAAGAAACTGTCACAATGATGATATAGAACATTTCCATTACCCCCAAAAGTTCTCATATGTTTCTTTGTAGTCAGTCTCCTCTTGTGGCTCATCTACTATCTCCTGAAAACCACTAATTTCCTTCTTATCACTATAGTTTTGCCTTTTCTAAAATTTCAGGTAAATGGATTCCTATAGTATATGGTCTTTTGTGTCTGCCTTCTTTCACGTTGCCTAGTGCTTTTGAGATTCACCTCTGTTTCTATGAGGATTGGTAGTTTCTTCCTTTTTTTTTGCTGAGTGGTATTTCATCATGTAGACTTAGAATGATTTGTTAATCCAATCACCAGCTGATTCACATTTGAGTTGTTTCCAGTATTTTGCTGTTATGAATAAAGCTGAATGTGTCTGGCTTTTGGATAAGTTCCATGAAACGGGATCCCAATACATATTTCTCCTTTCCTCCTACCGTGGATTTCCCACCAGAATCTATCAGCTTCTGTTCACTGAGTAGTGCTTTAAAGTAGCTACTTTTTGTATTATATTCAGAATTTATAGTTGTTTCCTAGTCTATGAGGAACTTAGTTTCCCATTGCCTGAAGCACTTGTTCCCCATATAGTGATGTTGTATTATTTTATTTATTTCACTTTGTATTATTTCATAAGGAGACAGCTCCCACATCTACTGTTCAGTTACCCATAGGTACAGTTCATATAGGAAAGGCAGAATAAATGCTTCATTTTTTTCTTTTTACTTAGTTTTCAAGAAAATGAATTGGTTTCTAGTCATTTTTAGAAGGCGACCAATTAATGTTCTTAAAAAAGGTACTTCTGATCAATAATTAACTGCCTTCCAAAGCAGAAAGCACAATACTCAACTGGGTTCACTGGTCAGTTAGTTCTACTTAACATTAAGAAAGAAATTATGTCAATTATTTATAATCTCTTCCAGAAGATAGAAACAGAGGGAATATTTCCTAATTCCATGAGCCAGCATCAGCATGATAATAAAACCATACAAAGACATTTCAAGAAAATGACAGACCAATATCTCTTATGAACATAGATGCTAAAATTCCCAACAAAACATTAGTAAATAAAATTCAGCAATGTATAAAAAGAATTATACACTATAACTTAGTGGGATTTATCCCAGGTATGTAAGGCTGGTTCAGCATTCAAAAAAGAATATAATCCATCACATTAACAGACTAAAGAAGAAAAGGCACATGATTATATCATATCGATAGATACAGAGAAAGCATTTGACAAAATCCAACACCTATTCATGATAGAGTTTCTGAACTCTATCATGAAGATAGTGGAATTCCCTCAATTTGGTAATGAACATCTACAAAATACCCTACGATGAATATTATACTTAATGGTGAGAAACTAGTCAGTTTCCTGCAAGGGCAGGAATAAGGCAAAGGTTTTCCCTTCTAGTGCTCCTTTTCAACATCATACTAGAAACCCTGGCAAATGCGGTAAGAAAGCAAGAATATAATGGTAAAATCATGGATTCAAACATGCTGTATTTGTTGAGTTTTAACATGCTGAAATTCTTTTTCTTATTGAGGTTCAAAGTTTTCATTTTTGGATGGAGAATTCTCCTGAAGCTTGTTTCTGAGTCTTGTTTTGTTTTTGTTTTTTAAAATATTGCTCCAAGAGTTTTTAGTAGGTTCCATGACTTCAGGTATGTCCAGGTATTTCGTACTCATTTTGTTCATTTAGTCTTTCTCAGACCACAATCAGTCGTTGTCTCCAGGAAATACCCCTTCCGTCTTTGTTGGGAAATAGTATTTCAAGACCACAATCAGGTCTCTACGGATCTTCATTGCTATTGGATTTATCATTGTTTCTAGGCATTTTCCGTGTATAGAATTAGGATATAAACACACTTTATAAAGTACCTCATGTGTTCTTACTGATATGTCCAGTTGAAGTTTAGAACTACTGGATTTTTACTTAACCTAGTCTTTATTACACTGCTGTGCCTTTTTACATTCTGAGAATTCTTCCAAGGTATAGGAGGTGTTACAATTAAAATATTTCAGGCCAGGCACAGTGGCTTATGCCTGTAATCCCAGCACTTAGAGAGGCTGAGGTGAGCAGATCACTTAAGGTCAGTTGTTCAAGATCAGCCTGGCCAACATGGTGAAACCCCGTGTCTACTAAAAATACAAAAATTAGCCAGGTGAGGTGCATGTGCCTGTAATCCCAGGTACTCAGGAGACTAAGGAAAAAGAATCGCTTGACCCTGGGAGGGAAAGTTTGCAGTGAGCAGAGATGGGACCACTGCACTCCAGGCTCAGCAACAGAGCGAGACTCCATCTCAAAAAAAAAAAAAAAAAAAAATTTGTAGTCATTAGTTTTATTTCACATTATAACAGTTCCATAACAATACTATCACTAAGTATAATTACAGAAAACAGGTAAAACTTTTTAATATGCTACCCTAATCTATCCCTTTTCATGGTTTTAATATATCTACCTATGAGATTATATAATCTCTTTGTTTTTTATTTTTATTTTATTATTTTTTATTTATTATACTTTAAGTTCTGGAATACATGTGTAGAATGCAGGTTTGTTACATGGGTATACACTTGCCATTGTGGTTTGCTGCACCCATCAACCCCTCATCTACATTAGGTATTTTCCTAATGTTATCCCTCCTCCAGACCCCCACCCCGTGACAGGCCCTGGTGTGTGATGTTCCCCTCCCTGTGGCCATGTGTTCTCATTGTTCAACTACCACATATGAGTGAGAACATGTGGTGTTTGGTTTTCTGTTCTTGTGTTAGTTTGCTGAGAATGATGGTTTCCAGCTTCATTTATGTCCCTCCAAAGGACATGAACTCATGTTTTTTTTATGGCTGCATGGTATTCCATGGTGTATATGTGCCACATATTCTTTATCCAGTCTATCTTTGATGGACATTTGAGTTGATTCCAAGTCTTTGCTATTGTGAACAGTGCTGCAATAAACATACATGTGCCTGTGTCTTTATAGTAGAATGATTTATAATCCTTTAGGTATATACCCAGTAATGGGATGGCTGGGTCAAATGGTATTTCTGGTTTGTTACATAGTTAAATTGTTCTAGATCCTTGAGGAATTGCCACACTGTCTTCCACAATGGTTGAACTAATTTACACTCCCAACAACAGTTTAACACTGTTCCTATTTCTCCACATCCTCTCCAGCATCTATTGTTTCCTGACTTTTTAATGATCACCATTCTAATTGGTGTGAGATAGATTTCATTGTGGTTTTGATTTGCATTTCTCTAATGACCACTGTCGGTGAGCTTTTCTTCAAATGTTTGTTGGCCACATAAGTGTCTTCTTTTGAGAAGTGTCTGTTCATATCCTTTGCCCGCTTTATGATGGGGTTGTTTGTTTTTTTCTTGTAAATTTGTTTAAGTTCTTTGTAGGTTCTGAATATTAGCCATTTGTGAGATGGATAGATTAAAACATTTTTCTCCCATTCTGTAGGTTACCTGTTCACTCTGATAATAGTTTCATTTGCTCTACAGAAGCACTTTAATTTCAGTAGATTCCATTTGTCAATTTTGGCTTTTGTTGCCATTGCTTTTAGTGTTTTAGTCATGAAGTCTTTGCCTATGCCCATTTCCTGAATGGTATTGCCTAGGTTTTCTTCTAGGTTTTTGTGGTTTTAGATTTTACATTTAAATCTTTAATCCATGTTGAGTTAATTTTTGTATAAGATGTAAGGAAGGGGTCCAATTTCAGTTTTCTGAATATGGCTAGCCAGTTTTTCCAATACCATTTATTAAATAGGGAATCCTTTCCCCATTGCTTGTTTTTGTCAGGTTTGTCAAAGATTAGATGGTTGTAGATGTGTGGCGTAATTTCTGAGGCCTCTGTTCTGTTCCATTGGTCTATATCTCTGTTTTGGTAGCAGTACCATGCTGTTTTGGTTACTGTAGCCTTGTAGTATAGTTTGAAGTCAGGTAGCATGATGCCTCCAGCTTTGTTCTTTT
>NW_012112142.1:4496914-4499384 GCF_000951035.1 Colobus angolensis palliatus | reverse complement strand
TACCATGCTGTTTTGGTTACTGTAGCCTTGTAGTATAGTTTGAAGTCAGGTAGCATGATGCCTCCAGCTTTGTTCTTTTTGCTTAGGATTGTCTTGGCTATGCGGGATCTTTTTTGATTCCATATGAAATTTAAAGTAGTTTTTTCAATTTCTGTGAAGAAAGTCAATGGTAGATTGATGGGGATAGCGTAGAATCTATAAATTACTTTGGGCAGTATGACCATTTTCATGATATTGATTCTTCCTATCCATGAACATGGAGTGTTTTTCCATTTGTTTGTGTCCTCTCTTGTTTTGTTGAGCAGTGGTTTGTAGTTCTCCTTGAAGAGGTCCTTCACATCCCTTGTAAGTTGGATTCCTAGGTGTTTTATTCTCTTTGTAGCAGTTGTGAATGGGAGTTCACTCATGATTTGGCTCTCTGTCTATTATTGGTGTATAGGAATGCTTACGATTTTTGCACATTGATTTTGTATCCTGAGACTTTGCTGAATTTGCTTATCGTCTTAAGGAGATTTGGGGCCGAGAAGGTGGGGTTTTCTAAATATACAATCATGTCATCCTCAGGCAGAGACAATTTGACTTCCTCTCTTCCTATTTGAATAGTTTATTTTTTGTTCTTGCCTGATTGCCTTGGCCAGAACTTCCAATAGCATGTTGAATAGGAGTGGTGAGAGAGGGCATCCTTGTCTTGTGCAAGTTTTCGAAGGGAATGATTCCAGCTTTTGCCCATTCAGTAAGATATTGGCTCTGGGTTTGTCATAAATAGTTCTTATTATTTTGATATATGTTCCATCAATACCTAGTTTATTGAGAGTTTTTAGCTTGAAGGGGTGTTGAATTATATTGAAGGCCTTTTCTGCATCTGTTGAGATAATCATGTGGCTGTTGTCATTGGTTCTGTGTATGTGATGGATTATGTTTATTGATTTGCGTATGCTGAACCAGCATTGCATCCCAGGGATGAAGCCAACTTGATCTTGGTAGATAAGTTATTTGATGTGCCACTAGATTTGGTTTGCCAGTATTTTATTTATGATTTTTGCATCAGTGTTCATCAGGGATATTGGCCTGAAATTTTCTTTTTTTGTTGTATCTCTGCCAGGTTTTGGTATCAGGATGATGCTGGCCTCATAAAATGAGTTAGGGAGGAGTCCCTCTTTTTCTGTTGTTTGGAATAGTTTCAAAAGTAGTGGTACCAGTTCCTCTTTGTACTTATGGCAGAATTCGTCTTTGAATCCATATAGTCCTGGGCTTTTTTTGGTTAGTAGGCTATGAATTACTGCCTCAATTTCAGAACTTGCTATTGGTCTATTCAGGAATTTGACTTCTTCCTGGTTTAGACTCGGGAGGGTGTATTTGTCCAGGAATTTATCAATTTCTTCTGTATTTTCTAGTTTATTTGCATAGAGGTGTTTATAGTATTCTCTGATGGTAGTTTGTATTTGTCTGGGATCAGTGGTGATCTCTCCTTTATCATTTTTTATTGTGTCTACTTGATTCTTCTCTCTTTTCTTCTGTATTAGTCTGGCTAACAGTCTATTTTGTTGGTCTTTTCTAAAAACCAGCTCCTGGATTCACTGATTTTTTGAAGGGTTTTTTATGTCTCTATCTCCTTCAGTTCTGCTCTGATCTTAGTTATTTCTTGTCTTCTGCTAGCTTTTGAATTTGTTTGCTCTTGTTTCTCCAGTTCTTTTAATTGTGATGTTAGGGTGTCAATTTTAGATGTTTCCTGCTTTCTCTTGTGGACATTTAGAGCTATAAATTTCCCTTTAAATATTGCTTTAGCTGTGTCCCAGAGATTCTGGTACATTGTGTCTTTGTTCTCATTGGTTTCAAAGAACATATTTATTTCTGCCTTCATTTTGTTATTTACCCAGTAGTCATTCAGGAGCAGATTGTTCAGTTTCCATGTAGTTGTGCGGTTTTGAGCGAGTTTCCTAATCCTGAGTTCTAATTTGATTGCACTGTGGTCTGAGAGACTGTTTGTTATGATTTCCATTCTTTTGTATTTGCTAAGGGGTGTTTTACTTCCAATTATGTGGTCAATTTTAGCATAAGTGCGATGTGGTGCTAAGAAGAATGTATATTCTGTTGATTTGGGGTGGAGAGTTATGTAGATGTGTATTAGATCTGCTTGGTCCACAGCTGAGTTCAAGTCCTGAATAGCCTTGCTAAATTTCTGTCTCATCGATCTGTCTAATATTCACAGTCTGGTGTTAAAGTCTCCTGCTATTATTATGTGGGTGTCTAAGTCTCTTTGTAGGTCTCTAAGAACTTGCTTTTTGAATCTGGTGGTCCTGTATTTGGTGCATATATATTTAGGATAGTTAGCTTTTCTTGTTGCATTGATCCCTTTACCATTATGTAATGCCCTTCTTTGTATCGTTTGATCTTTGTTGGTTTAAAGTCTGTTTTATCAGAGACTCGAATCACAACCCCTGATTTTTTTTTTTTTTTTTTTGAGGCGGAG
>NW_012112142.1:4491370-4496120 GCF_000951035.1 Colobus angolensis palliatus | reverse complement strand
AAACCAGTACAAATGTTTTATACATAATTCCTGGCCATATACTAACCAGTTGAGTAATTTGTTGCACCATAAAGGCAGGCCTGGTGATGACAGAATCTCTCAGCATTTGCTTGTCTGCAAAGGATTTTATTTCTCCTTCACTTATGAAGCTTAGTTTGGCTGGATATGAAATTATGTGTTGAAAATTCTATTCTTTAAGAATGTTGAATATTGGCCCCCACTCTCTTCTGGCTTGTAGGGTTTCTGCTGAGAGATCCTCTGTTAGTATGATGGGCTTCCTTTTGTGGGTAACCTGACCTTTCTCTCTGGCTGCCCTTAACATTTTTTCCTTCATTTCAACCTTGATGAATCTATTATGTGTCTTGGGGTTGCTCTTGTTGAGGAGTATCTCTGTGGCATTCTCTGTATCTCCTGAATTTGAATGTTGGCCTGTCTTGCTTGGTTGGGGAAGTTCTCCTGGGCAATATCCTGAAGAATGCTTTCCAGCTTGGTTCCATTTTCCCCGTCACTTTCAGGTACACCAATGAAAGGTAGGTTTGGTCTTTTCACGTAGTGCCATATTTCTTGGAGGAATTGTTCATTCCTTTTCATTCTTTTTTCTCTAATCTTGTCTTCAAGATTTATTTCATTAAGTTGATTTTCAATCTCTGATATCCCTTCTTCTGCTTGATCGATTTGGCTATTGATACTTCTGTATGCTTCACAAAGTTTTCATGTTGTATTTTTCAGCTCCGTCAGGTCATTTATGTTCTTCTCTAAACTGGTTATCCTAGTTAGCAATTCTTCTACCTTTTTTCAAGGTTCTTAGCTTCTTTGCATTGGGTTAAAACATGCTCCTTTAGCTCAGAGAAGTTTGTTATTACCCACCTTCTGAAGCCTACTTCTGTCAATTCGTCAAACTCGTTCTCCATCCAGTTTTGTTCCTTTCCTGGTGACTTGTGATCCTTTGTAGAAGAGGCATTCAGTTTTTTGGAATTTTCAGGCTTTTTGCTCTGATTTTTCCTCATTTTCATGCATTTATCTACCTTTGGTCTTTGATGTTGATAGCCTTCGAATGGGGTTTCTGAGTGGATGTCCTTTTTGTTGATGTTGATGTGATTCCTTTCTGTTTGTTAGTTTTCCTTCTGAGAATCAGGCCCCTCTGCTGCAGGTCTGCTGGAATTTGCTGGAGGTCCACTCCAGACCCTGTGTGTCTGGGTATCACCAGCGGAGGCTACAGAACAGCAAAGATGGCTGCCTGTTTCTTCCTCTGGAAGCTTCATACCAGTGGGGCACCCACCAGATACCAGCCGGAGCTCTCCCTGCTGAGAGGTGTCTCCCAGTCAGAAGGCACAGGGGTCAAGGGACCCACTTGAGGAGTCAATCTGTCCTTTGGCAGAGCTCGAACACTGTGCTGGGAGGTTCACTGCTCCCTTCATAGCCTGAAGGAAGGGACATTTAAGTCTGCTGAAGCTGTGCCTACAGCTGCCCTTCCCCCAGCTTCTCTGTCCCAGGGAGATGAAGGTTTTATCTATAAGCCCCTGACTGAGGATGCTGCCTTGTTTTCAGAGATGCCCTGCCTAGAGACGAGGAATCTAGAGAGGCAGTCTGGCTATAGCAGCTTGGCTGAGTTGTGAACTGTGAGCTGTGGTGGCCTCTGTCCAGTTCAAACTTCACGGCGGCTTTGTTTACACTGTGAGGGGAAAACGGCCTAAAAGCCTCAGTGATGGTGGACCCCCCTCCCTCCACCAATCTCAAGCGTCTCAGATCAACTTCAGACTGCTGTGCTGGCAGCAAGAATTTCAAGCCAGTGGATCTTAGCTTGTTGGGCTCCTTGGGGATGGTTTCCGCTCAGCTAGACCACTTGGCTCCCTGGCTTCAGCCCCCTTTCCAGGGGAGTGAACAGTTCTGTCTCGCTGGTATTCCAGGCACCACTGGGGTATGAAAAATAACTCCTGCAGCTAGCTCGGTGTCTATCCAAACAGCCTGTCAGGTTTGTGCTTGAAACCCAGGGCCCTGGTGGCGTAGGTGCCCAAGGGAATCTCCTGGTCTGTGGGTTGTGAAGATCATGGGAAAAGTGTAGTATCTGGGCCGAGCGGACCATTCCTCACAGCACAGTCTCTCATGGCTTCCCTTGGGCTAGGGGAGGGAGTTCCCCGACCCCTTGGGCTTCTCGGGTGAGGCGATGCCCCACCCTGCTTCAGCACACCCTCCGTGGGCTGCACCCACTGTCTAACCAGTCCCAAAGAGATGAACCTGGTACCTCAGTTAGAAAGGCAGAAATCACCTCCCTTGTGCGTTGATCTTGCTGGGAGCTGCAGACTGGAGCTGTTGTTATTCGGCCATCTTGCCAGCCACCCAATCTCTTTGTTTTAATTCTCATCTAGAATTAGTTTTATGTGAATTTATATATTTATTTCCTACCCACTAATACTAATTTAAATGTCTCTTTGGTTATTTGAGTTGCTTTCAGCTACTTTTTCAGTAGATTTTTCAAGAAGGATTCATGGGAATGCCATTCCCTAAATTATAATGGTTCATGCTTTTTTTTCTTTAAGACCTGTTTAGCTGGGTAGAAAATAGTTGTTTCACATTTTCTTTCCTTCCATACATTCAATATATTTATTTTCTTCTGGCATAAAGATATTGTATCAAAAAGTCTGATGATAATATACTTTTATACCCTTTATAAGTTACATGTTATTTTAAGTACTAAAGAGTTTTTATATTCCTTTATAGTCTAGCAGTTTCACTAAACTAACTTGGTATTGGTCATTCTGAGTCAATCTTATTAAATACACATTATGATCGCTCAATATTAGTTGTAAAAAATGTTTCTTATTATTTAGGGAAGTTTTAATAAATGTCTAGTTTTGTTGCATGGTGATTTCCCTTCTTTGATTATCTATTTATTGGATTTCTCTTACTATCTTTAATTATGTTACTCTCAAATTCTTTTATTTTTTCATTTCTTTTTAAGAGGTTTGTTTTACTACTTTTTGTCACTTACTTTTAAAGACAATATATATTTTCAAATTTTTACTTTTTTATTTCAATAGGTTTTTGAGGAACAGGTGATATTTAATTACATGAATAAGCTCTTTAGTGGTGATTTCTGAGATTTTGGTGTACCCATGTTCCGAGCAGTGTACCCTGTACCCAATGTGTAGTCTTTTATCCCTAACCCCTCCCACCCTCTCTTTTGGAAGAAAGTCCATTGTATTATTCTTATGCCTTCACATCCTCGTAGCTTAGCTCCCACTTATAAGTGAAAATATGCAATGCTTGGTTTTCCATTCCTGAATTACTTAACTTAGGATAGTAGTCTCCAATTCCATCTAGGTTGCTGCAAATGCCAATATATTATTCCTTTTTATGGCTGAGTAAGTAGTACTCTGTGGTATATATTTACCACATTTTCTTTATCGACTCATTGATTGATGGGCATTTGGGCTGGTTCTGTGCTTTTGCAGTTGTGAATTGTGCTGCTATAAACATGCACGTGCAATAATCTTTTTGGCATAATGACTTATTTTCCTCTGTGTAGATACCCAGGAGTAGGATTGCTGGATCAAATGATCGATCTACTTTTAGTTCTTTAAGGAATCTCCACACTTTTTTCCATAGTGGTTGTACTAGTTTACATTCTCACCAACAGTGTAAAAGTGTTCCCTTTTCACACATCCATGCCAACATCTATTATTTTTTGATTTTTTGATTATGGCCATTATTGCAGGAGTTAGGTGGTATCACTTGTGGTTTTGATTTGCATTTCCCTGATCATTAGTGATGTTGAGCATTTTTTCATATGTTCGTTAGGCATTTGAATATCTTCTTTTGAGAATTGTCTATTCATGTCCTTAGCCCACTTTTTGATGAGGTTGTTTTTTTTTTCTTCTTACTGATTTGTTTGAGTTCCTTGTAGATTCAGGATATTGGTACTGTATCAGATGTATAGATTGTGAAGATTTTCTCGCACTCTGTAGGCTGTCTGTTTACTCTGCTGATTACTTCTTTTGCTGTGCAGAAGCTTTTTAGTTTAATTAAGTCCCATCTATTTATCTTTGCTTTTGTTGCATTTACTTTTGGGTTCTTGGTCATGAAGTCTTTGCCTAAGTAAATGTCTAGAAGGGTTTTTCTGATGTTATCTTCTAGAATTTTAATGGTTTAATGTCTTAGGTTTAAGTCTTTGATCCATTTTGAGTTGATTTTTGTATAAGGTGAGAGATGGGGATCCAGTTTTATCCTTCTACATGTGGCTTGCCAATTATCCCAGCACCATTTGTTTAATAGGTTGTCCTTTCCCCACTTTATGTTTGTGCTTGCTTTTTTGAAGATCAGTTGGTTGTAAGTATTTGGCTTTATTTCTGGGTTCTCCATACTGTTCCATTGTTCTGCATGCCTGTTTTTATACAAGCACCATGCTGTTTTGGTGACTATGGCCTTGTAGTATAGTTTGAAGTCAAGTAATGTGATGCCTCCAGATTTGTTCTTTTTGCTTAATCTTGCTTTGGCTGTGTGGGCTCTTTTTTGGTTCTGTATGAATTTTAGGATTTTTTTTTCTAGTTTTGTGAAGAATGATGGTGGTATTTTGATGGGAATTGTGTTGAATTTGTAGCTTGCTTTTAGCAGTATGGTCATTTTCTTTTTTTTTTTTTATTATTATACTTTAAGTTCTAGGGTACATGTGCATAGCGTGCAGGTTTGTTACATATGTATACTTGTGCCATGTTGATGTGCTGCACCCATCAACTCGTCAGCACCCATCAAT
>NW_012112142.1:4480511-4486029 GCF_000951035.1 Colobus angolensis palliatus | reverse complement strand
TGCAACAGCTGACCAGCACCGATTGTCCGGCACTCACTAGTGAGATGACCCCAGTACCTCAGTTGAAAATGCAGAAATCAGCGGTCTTCTGTGTCCTTCGCGCTGGGAGTTGGAGACTGGAGCTGTTCCTATTCGGCCATCTTCAGCAGTATGGTCATTTTCACAATATTGATTCTACCCTTCTGATATGGTTTGGCTGTGTCCCCTCCCAAATCACCTTGAATTATAGCTCCCATAATTCCCTTATGTTGTGAGACAGACCCAGTGGTATATAATTGAATCATGGGGGTGGTTTCCCCCATACTGTTCTCATGGTAGTGAATAAGTCTCATGAGATCTGATGGTTTTATAAGGGGAAACTTCTTTCGCTTGTTTTTCATTCTCTCTTGCCACAGCCATGTAAGAAGTGCCTTTTGCCTTCCACCATAATTGTGAGGCCTCTCCAGCCACATGAAACTGTGAGTCCATTAAACCTATTTTTTTCCCAGTCTTGGGTATGTCTTTATCAGTAGTGTGAAAATGGTACCATACAGTAAATTGGTACCAGTAGAGTGGGGCACTGCTGAAAAGATACCCAAAAATGTGGAAACCGCTTTGGAACTGGGTAACAGGCAGAGGTTGAAACAGAGGGCTCAGAAGAAGACAGGAAAATGTGGGAAGGTATGGAACTCCCTAGAGACTTGTTGAATGACTTTGGCCAAAATGCTGATAATGATATGGACGATGAAATCCAGGCTGAGGTGGTCTCAGATGGAGATGAGAGACTTGTTGAGAAGTGGAGCGAAGGTGACTCTTAATATGTTTTAGCAAAGACACTGGTAGCATTTTACTGCTGACCTAGAGATTTGTGGAACTTTGAACTTCAGGGAGATGATTTAAGGTATCTGGCAGAAGAAATTCCTAAGCAGCAAAGCATTCAAGATGTGACTTGGGTGCTATTAAAGGCATTCCGTTTTAAAAGGGAAACAGAGCATAAAAGTTCAGAAAATTTGCAGCTTAACAATGCAATACAAAAGAAAATCCCATTTTCTGAGGAGAAATTGAAACTGGCTGCAGACATTTGCATAAGTGACAAGGAGGCAAACGTTAATCACCAACACAATGGGAAAAATGTTTCCAGGGCATGTCGGAGACCTTTGCAGCAGCCCCTCACCCTGTCACAGACCCGGAGGCCTAGGAGGAAAAAAATGATTTCATGGGCCTGTCCCAATGTCCCTCTGCTGTGTGCAGTCTAGGGGCTTGGTGCTCTGCATTCTAGCCACTCTAGCCATGACTAAAAGGGGCCAAGGTACAGGTCAGGTCATGGGTTTCAAATGGTGCAAGCCCCAAGCATTGGCAGCTTCCACATGGTATTGAGCCTGCAGGTGCACAGAGGTCAAGAACTGAGGCTTCGGAACCTCTGCCTAGATTTCAGAGGATGTATGGAAATGCCTTGATGTCCAGGCAGAAGTGTGCTGCAGGGGCAGGGCCTTCATGGAGAACCTCTGCTAGGGCAGTGCAGAAGGGAAATGTGGGGTGGGCACCCCCACACAGTCCCTACTGGGGCACTTCCTAATGGAGCTCTGAGAAGAGGGTCACTGTCCTCTATACCCCAGACTGGTAGATCCACCAACGTCTTTCACTGTATGCCTGGAAAAGCCACAGACACTCAATGCCAGCCTGTGAAAGCAGCCAGGAGTGAGGCTCTACCCTGTAAAGCCACAGGGGTGGAGCTGCCCAAGACCATGGGAACACTTGGGACCATGGGACCTGGATTTGAGACATGGAGTCAAAGGAGATCATTTTGCACCTTTAAAATTTGACTGCCCTGCTGGATTTCAAGCTTTCATGGGACTGTAGCCCATTTGTTCTGGCCAATTTCTTCCATTTGGAATGGCTGTATTTACCCAATGCCTATACCCCCATTGTATCTAGGAAGTAACTGATTTGCTTTTGAATTTACAGGCTTATAGGCAGAAGGGACTTGCCTTGTCTCAGATGAGACTTTGGACTGTGGACTTTCAAGTTAATGCTGAAATGAGTTAAGACTTTGGGGGACTGTTGGGAAGACATGATTGGTTTTGACATGTGAGGATGTGAGATTTGGGAGGGGCCAGGGGCAGAATGATATGGTTTGGCTGTGTCCCCATCCAAATGTTATCTTGAATTGTAGTTCCCATAATTCCCTCATGTTGTGGGAGGGACCCAGTGAGAGATAATTGAATCATGGAGGTGGATTCCCCCATACTGTTCCTGTGGTAGTGAGTAAGTCTCACCAGAGCTGATCGTTTTTTAAGGGGAAACCCCTTTTGCTTGGTTTTCATTTTCTGTGGCTCCCGCCACATAAGAAATGCCTTTCACCTTCCACCATGACTGTGAGGCCTCCCCAGCCATGTATCACTGTGAATCCATTAAACCTACTTTTCTTCCCAATCTTGGGTATGTCTTTATCAGCAGTGTGAAAACGAACTAATATACCATCCATGAGCATGGGACATGTTTCCATTTGTTTATGTTGTCTATGATTTCTTTCAGCATTCTTTTGTAGATTTTCTTGTATAGGTCTTTCACTTCCTTGGTTCAGTATATTCCTAATTATTTTGTTTTATTTTTTGCAGGTATTTTAAAAGGGGTTGAGTTCTTGATTTGATTCTCAGCTTGGTCGCTTATGGTTTATAGCAGGGCTGTTAATTTGTGTACATTAATTTTGTATCCTGAAACTTTGCTGAATTCATTGACCAGTTCTAGGAGCTTTTTGGGTAAGTTTTTAGGATTTTCTAGGTATATGATCATGTCATCAGCAAACTGACTATTTGACCTCTTCTTTACCAATTTGGATGCCCTTGATTTCTTTCTCATCTGATTGCTCTGGCTAGGACTTCCAGTACTATGTTGAATAGAAGAGGTGAAAGGGTGCATCCTTGTCTTGTTCCAGTTCTCTGGGGGAATGCTTTCAACTTTTTCCTCTTCAGTATGTTGACTGTGGGTTTATCATAGATGGCTTTAATTACCTTATGGTATGTCCCTTCTGTGCTGATTTTGCTGAGGGTTTTAATCATAAAGGGAAGTTGGATTTTGTCAAATTCTTTTTCTGCATCTATTGAAATGATCATGTGATTTTTGTTTCTAATTTTGTTTATGTGGTGTGTTACATTTATTGACTTGTGGATGTTAAACCATCCCTGCATCCTTGGTGTGAAATCCACTTGATCATGGTGGATTATCTTTTTAGTATGCTAATGGATTCAATTAGCTCATATTTTGTTGAGGATTTTTGCATCTATATTCATCAAGGATATTGGTATATAGTTTTCTTTTTTTGTTATGTCCTTTCCTGGTTTTGGTACTATGTTGATACTGGCTTCTTAGAATGATTTAGTGAGAATTCCCTTTTTCTCTGTCTTTTGGAATAGTGTCAATAGGATTGGTACCAATTTTTCTTTGAATGTCTGATCAAATTCAATTGTGAATCCATCTGGTCCTGAAGATTTTTTTCTTCATAACTTTTTAATTACAGTTCAACCTTGCTGCTTGTTATTGTTCTGTTCAGAGTTGCTGTTTATTCCTGGTTTAATCTACTAGGGTTGTATACTTCCAGGAATTTATCCATCTCCTTTAGGTTTTCTAGTTCATGCATGTGAAAGTGTTTGTGGTAGCCTTGAACGATCTTTTGTATTTCTGTGGTGTTGGTTGTAATATCTTCTGTTTCATTTTCTAATTGAACTTATTTGAATCTTCTCTCTTCTTTTCTTGGTTAATCTCACTAATGGTCTATCAATTTTATTTACCTTTTCAAAGAACTGGGTTTTGGTTTCATTTGTATTTTGTATTTTTTTGTTTGTTTGTTCAATTTCATTTGGTTTTGCTCTTATCTTGGTTATTTCTTTTCTTCTGCTGGGTTTGGGTTTGGTTTGTTCTTACTTCTCTAGCTTCTTGACGTGTGACCGTAGATTGTCTGTTTGTGCTCTTTCAGACTTTTTGATGTAGGCATTTAATGCTATAAGCTTTCCTCTTAGCACTGACTTTGCTGTATCTCGGAGGTTTTGATAGGTTGTGTCACAATTATCATTCAGCTCAAAGAATGTTTAAATTCCCATATTGATTTCATTGTTGACCCAGTAATCATTCAGGAGCAGCTTATTTGTCATGTATTTCCATGGTTTTGAGGGTTCCTTTGGGAGTTGATTTCCAATTTTATTACACTGTGGTCTGAAAGAGTACCTACTATAATTTTGATTTTCTTAAATTTGTTGAGACTTGTTTTGAGGTCTATCATATGGTCTATCTTGAAGAAAGTTCCATGTGCTGATGAATAGAATTTACATCTACAATTGTTGGGTAGAATGTTCTGGATATATATGTTAAGATGATCCAGGGTATAGTTTAAGTCCATTGTTTCTTTGTTGACTTTCTCTCTTGTTGACCTGTCTAGTGCTATCAGCAGAGTATTGAAGTCCCCCAATATTATTGTGTTGCTGTCTATCTCATTCCTTAGGTCTAGTAATAATTGTTTTATAAATTTGAGAGCCCCAGTGTTAGGTGCACATAAATTTAAGATTGTGATAATTTCCTGTTGGACTAGTTCATTTATCATTATATAATGTCCCACTTTGTCTTTTCAAACTGTTATTGCTTTAAAGTTTGTTTTGTCTGATAGAAGAATAGCTACTCCTACTCACTTTTGATGTCCATTTGCATGGAATATCTTTTTCTACCTCTTTAGCTTCAGCTTATGTGAGTCCCTATGTCTCAGATGAATCTCTTGAAGATAGCAGATACATGGTTGGTAATTTTTTTTTTTTTTTATACTTTCAGTTCTAGGGTACATGTGCACACCATGCAGGTTTGTTACATATGTATACATGGGTCATGTTGGTTTCCTGCACCCATTAACTCGTCATTTACATTAGATATTTCTCCTAATGCTATCCCTCCCCCAGCTCCCCATGCCATGACAGGCCCCAGTGTGTGATGTTCCTCGCCCTATGTCTAAGTGTTCTCATTGTTCAATTCCCACCTATGAATGAGAACATGCAGTGTTTGCTTTTCTGTCCTTGGGATTGTTTGCTCAGGATGATGGTTTACATCATCTTCCATGTCCCTATGAAGGACATGAACTCATCCTTTTCTATGGCTGCATAGTATTCCATGGTGTATATGTGCCACATTTTCTTAATTCAGTCTACCATTGACGGACATTTGGGTTGGTTCCAAGTCTTTGCTGTTGTGAATAGTGCCACAATAAACATATGTGTCCATGTGTCTTTATAGTAGCATGATTTATAATCCTTTGGGTATATACCCAGTAATGGGATCACTGGGTCAAATGGCATTTCTAGTTCTAGATCCTTGAGGAATCCCCACACTGTCTTCCACAATGGTTGAACTAGTTTACAGTCCCACCAACAGTGTAAAAGTGTTCCTATTTCTCCACATCCTCTCCAATATCTGTGGTTTCCTGACTTTTTAATGATTGCCATTCTAACTGGAGTGAGATGGTATCTCATTGTGGTTTTGATTTGCATTTCTCTGATGGCTA
>NW_012112142.1:4453263-4480239 GCF_000951035.1 Colobus angolensis palliatus | reverse complement strand
ATGATGCCTCCAGCTTTGTTCTTTTGGCTTAGGATTGTCTTGGCAATGTGGGCTTTTTTTTTTTTTTTGATTCCATATGAACTTTAAAGTAGCTTTTTCCAATTCTGTGAAAAAAGTCATTGGTAGCTTAATGGGTATGGCATTGAATCTATAAGTTACCTTGGGCAGTATGGTCATTTTCATGATACTGATTCTTCCTATTCATGAGCATGGAATGTTCTTCTGTTTGTTTGTGTCCTCTTTTATTTTGTCGAGCAGTGGTTTGTAGTTCTCCTTAAAGAGATCATTCACATCCCTTGTAAGTTGGATTCCTAGGTATTTTATTCTCTTTGTAGCAATTGTGAATGAGAGGTCACTCATGATTTGGCTCTCTGTTTGTCTGTTATTGGTGTATAAGAATGCTTGTGATTTTTGCACCTTGATTTTGTATCCTGAGACTGCTGAAGTTACTTTCAGCTTAAGGAGATTTTGGGCTGAGAAGATGGGGTTTTCTAAACATACAATCATGTCATCTGCAAACAGGGACAATTTGACATCCTCCTTTTCTAATTGAATACCCTTTATTTTTTTCTCTTGCTTGATTTCCCTGATCAGAACTTCCAACACTATATTGAATAGGAGTGGTGAGAGAGAGCATCCCTGTCTTGTGCCAGTTTTCAAAGGGAATGCTTCCAGTTTTTGCCCATTCAGTATGATATTGTCTGTGGGTTTTTTGTAAGTATATGTTATTATTTTGAGATGTGTTCTATCAATACCTAGTTTATTGAGAGTTTTTAGCATGAAGTGCTGTTGAATTTTGTCGAAGCCCTTTTTCTGCATCTATTGAGATAATCATGTGGTTTTTGTCCTTGTTTCTGTTTATGTGATGGATTACATTTATTGATTTGCAAATGTTGTACCAGCCTTGCATCCTAGGGATGAAGCCAAATTGATCTTGGTGGATAAGCTTTTTGATGTGCTGCTGGTTTCAGTTTGCCAGTAATTTATTGAGGATTTTCTCATCGATGTTCATCAGGGAAATTGGTCTCAAATTCTCTTTTTTTGTTGTGTCTCTGTCAGGGTTTGGTATCAAAATGATGTTGACCTCATAAAATGAGCTAGGGAGGAGTCCCTCTTTTTCTATTGATTGGGATCATTTCAGAAGGAATGGTACCACCTCCTCTTTGTACATCTGGTAGAAATCGGCTGTTAATCTGTCTGGTCCTGGACTTTTTTTGGTTGGCAGACTGTTAATTATTGCCTCAATTTCAGAGCCTGTTATTGGTCTATTCAGGGATTCAACTTCCTGGTTTAGTTTTGGGAGCATGTATATGTCCAGGAATTTATCCATTTCTTCTACATTTTCTAGTTTATTTTCATAGAGGTGTTTATAGTATTCTTTGATGGTCGTTTGTGTTTCCCTGGGATCGGTGGTGATATCCCCTTTATCAATTTTCATTCCATCTATTTGATTCTTCTCTCTTTTCTTATTTATTAGTCTTGCTAGTGATCTATCAATTTTGTTGATCTTTTCAAAAAACCACCTTCTGGATTCACTGATTTTTTGAAGGGTTTTTTTGTGTCTCTATCTCCTTCAGTTCTGCTCTGATCTTAGTTATTTCTTGTCTACTGCTAGCTTTTGAATTTGTTTGCTCTTGCTTCTCTAGTGTTTTTAATTATGATGTTAAGGTGTCGATTTTAGATCTTTCCTGCTTTCTCTTGTGGGCATTTAGTGCTACACATTTTCCTCTACACACTGCTTTAAATGTGTCCCACAGATTCTGGTACATTGTGTCTTTGTTCTCATTGTTTTCAAAGAACCTCTGTATTTCTGCCTTCTTTTTGTTATCTACCCAGTAGTCATTCAGTAGCAGGTTGTTCAATTTCCATGTAGTTGTGTGGTTCTGAGTGAGTTTCTTAATCCTGACTTCTAATTTGATTGCAATGTGGTCTGAGAGAGAGTTTGTTGTGATTTCTGTTCTTTTACATTTGCTGAGGAGTGCTTTACTTCCAATTCTGTGGTCAATTTTGGAATAGGTGCGATGTGGTGCTGAGAAGAATGTATATTCTGTTGATTTGGGGTGGAGAGTTCTGTAGATGTCTATTAGATCTTCTTGGTGCAGAGTTGAGTTCCATTCCTTGATATCCTTATTAACTTTCTGTCCTGTTGATCTGTCTAATGTTGACAGTAGAGTGTTAAAGTCTCCCATTATTATCGTGTGGGAGTCCAAATCTCTTTGTAAGTCTCTAAGGACTTGCTTTATGAATCTGGGTGCTCTTGTATTGGATGCATATATATTTAGGATAGTTAGCTCTTCTTGTTTAATTGATCCCTTTACCATTATGTAATGGCCTTCTTTGTCTCTTTTGATCTTTGTTGGTTTAAAATCCTTTTTTTCAGAAACTAGGATTGCAACCCCTGTTTTTTTTTTTTTTGGTTGTTTTCCATTTGCTTGGTAGATCTTCCTCTATCCATTTATTTTGAGCCTGTTTGTCTCTCCATGTGAGATGGGTCTCCTGAATGCAACACACTGATGGGTGCTGACTCTTTATCCAATTTGCCAGTCTGTGTCTTTTAATTGGAGCATTTAGTCCATTTACATTTAAGGTTAATATTGTTATGTGTGAATTTGACCCTGTCATTGTGATGTTAGTTGATTATTTTGTCTGTTAGTTGATGCAATTTCTTCCAAAAATCGATGGTCTTTACAATTTGATATGTTTTTGCAGTGGCTGGTACTGGTTTTTCCTTTCCGTGTTTAGTGCTTCCTTCAGGAGCTCCTATAAGGCAGGTTTGGTGGTGACAAAATCTCTCAGCATTTGCTTGTCTGTAAAGGATTTTTTTTCTCCTTCACTTATGAAGCTCAGTTTGACTGGATATGAAATTATTTTGGGTTGAAAATTCTTTTCTTTAAGAATGTTGAATATTAGCCCCCACTCTCTTCTTACTTATAGAGTTTCTGCCGAGAAGTCCTCTATTAATGTGATGGCTTCCCTTTGTGGGTAATCTGACCTTTCTCTCTTGCTACCCTTAACATTTTTTCCTGCATTTCAACCTTGGTAAATCTGACAATTGTGTGTCTTGGGGTTGCTCTTCTCAAGGAGTACCTTTGTGGTGTTCTCTGTATTTCCTGAATTTGAATGTTGACCTGCCTTGCTAGGTTGGGGGAATTTATCCTGGATAATATCCTGAAGAGTGTTTTCCAGCTTGGTTCCATTCTCCCCTTCACTTTCAAGCACACCAATCAAATGTAGATTTGGTCTTTTCACCTAGTCCCATATTTCTTGGAGGCTTTGTTCATTTCTTTTTACTGTTTTTTTCTTTAAACGTCTCTTCTCACTTCATTTCATTAATTTGATCTTCAATCACTGATACCCTTTCTTCCACTTTATCAATCAGCAACTGAAGCTTGTGCATGTGTCACTTAGTTCTTGTGCCATGGTTTTCAGCTCCATCAGGTCATTTAAAGTCTTCTCTACACTGTTTATTCTAGTTAGTCATTTGTCTAATCTTTTTACAAGGCTTTTAGCTTCCTCACGATGGGTTTGAACATCCTCCTTTAGCTCAGAGAATTTTGTTATTACCGACCTTCTGAAGCCTACTTCTGTCAACTTGTCAAGGTCATTCTCTGTCCAGCTTTGCTCCATTGCTGGCGAGGAGCTGCGATCCTTTGCAGGAGAAGAGGCACTCTGGTTTTAAGAATTTTCAGCTTTTCTGCTCTGATTTCTTCCCATCTTTGTGGTTTTATCTACCTTTGGTATTTGATGATGGTGACCTACAGATGAGGTTTTGGTGTGAATGTCCTTTTTGTTGATGTTGATGCTATTCCTTTCTGTTTGTTATTCTTCCTTCTAACAATCAGGTCCCTCAGCTGTAGGTCTGTTGTTTGCTGGAGGTCCACTCCCGGCCCTGTTTGACTGTATCACCAGCAGAGGCTGCAGAAGAGCAAATATTGCAGAACAGAAAATATTGCTGCTTGATCATTCCTCTGGAAGCTTCATCTCAGAGGGGCACCTGGCTGTATAAGGTGTCAGTCAGCCCCTACTGGGAAGTGTCTCCCAGTTAGGCTACACAGTGGTCAGAGACCCACTTGAGGAGGCACTCTATCCATCCTTAAAGTTCGAACACCGTGCTGGGAGAACCACTGCTCTCTTCAGAGCTGTCAGACAGGGAGGTTTCCGTCTGTAGAAGTTTCTCTTGCCTTTTGTTCAGCTATACCCTGCCCCCAGAGGTGGAGTCTACAGAGTCAGATGGGCCTCCTTGAGCTGTGGTGAGCTCCACCCAGTTCGAACTTCCTGGCAGATTTGTTTACCTATTCAAGCCTCAGCAATGGCGGATGTGCCTCCCCGAGACAGGTTGCCGCCTTGCAGTTCGATCTGGGACTGCTGCGCTAGCGGCAAGCAAGGCTCCATGGGTATGGAACCCACTGAGCCAGGCGCAGGATATAATCTCCTGGTGTGCCGTTTGCTAAGACCATTGGAAAAGCACAGTATTTGGGTAGCAATGTCCCAGTTTTCCCAGTACAGTCTGTCACAGCTTCCCTTGGCTAGGACAGGGAAATCCCCTGACCCCTTGTGCTTCCTGGGTGAGGCGATGCCCTGTCTGCTTCAGCTCGCCCTCCATGGGCTGCATCCACTGTCCAACTAGTCCCAGTGAGATGAACAGGTTACTTCAGTTGGAAATGCAGTAATAACCCGTCTTCTGCGTTGATCATGCTGGGAGCTGTAGACCAGAGCTGTTCCTAGTCGCCTATCTTGGAACGGACTGGTGAATTCTTATCCATTCTACTATTCTGTATCTTTTATATGGAGCATTTAGGCCATTTGTATTCAATGTTAGCATTAAGATATGAGATACTATTCTATTCATTGTGCTATTTGTTGCCTGAATACCTCAGTTTTATTTCATTGTGTTGTCTCATAGGTCCTGTGAGATTTATGCTTTAAGGGGATTTTAATTTGATGTGTTTCAGGGATATGTTTAAAGATTTAGAGCTCCTTTTAGCAGTTCTTGTAGTTCTGGCTTGGTAGTGGTGAATTCTCTCAGCATCTGTTTGTCTGAAAAAATTGTATCTTTCCTTCATTTATGAAGCTAAGTATTGCTTGAAACAAAATTCTTGGCTGATAAATGTTTTGTTTGAGCAGGCAAAAGCTAGGACCCCAATCCCTTCTAGCTTGTAGGGTTTCTGCTAAGAAATCTACTGTTAATCTGATAGGTTTTCCTTTATAGGTTATGTAATGCTTTTGCCTTATAGCTCTTAAGAGCTTTCTTTTGTCTTGACTTTAGATAGCGTGATGACTATATGCCTGGGTGATTATATTTTTGTGATTAATTTCCCAGGTGTTCTTTGAGCTTCTTGTATTTTGATGTCTAGATCTCTAGCAATGTTGGGGAAATTTTCCTTGATTATTCCCTTCTTCCTCAGGAACATCAATTATTCTTAGGTTTGGTCGTTTGACATAGTCTCCAACTTCTTGGAGACTTTGTTCATTTTTAAAAATTCCTTTTTCTTTGTCTGATTGGGTTAATTTGAAAGCCTTGTCTTTGATCTCTGAAGTTCTTTCTTTTACTTGTTTGATTCTATTGCTGAAACTTTCCAGTGTATTTTGAAATTCTCTAATTGTGTCCTTCATTTCCAGAAGTTGTGATTGTTTTTTATTTATACTCTCTATTTTGTTGGAGGTTTCTTCATTAATAACCTGTATCAGTTTTTTTTTTTATTTCTTTAAGTTTGATTTCACCTTCCTCTTGTGCCTCCTTGATTGACTTAATAGTTCACCTCCTGAATTCTTTTTCTGGCAATTCGGAGATTTCATCTTGGTCTGGATCCATTGCTGGTGAGCTAGTGTGATCTTTTGGGGCTGTTACAGAGCCTTGTTTTTCATATTACCAGAATTGTTTTCCTGGTACCTTCTCATTTGGGTAGACTATGTCAGAGGGACAATCTGGAACTCAGGGGCTGCTGTTCAGATTCCTTTGTCTCACAGAATGCTCCCTTGATGTTGTGCTCTCCCCTTTACCCTAGGGATGGGGCTTCCTGAGACCCAAACTGCAGCAATTGTTATTTCTCTTTTTGATCTAGCCACCCAGTGGAGCCCCAGGCTGGTACTGGGGAATGTCTGCAAAGAGTCCTGTGATGTGATTCATCTTCAGGTCTCTCAGCCGTGGATACCAGCTCCTGCTCCAGCAGAGGTAGTAGGGGAGCAAAGTGGACTTTGAGGGTCCTTGGTTGTATTATTGTTAAGTGCGCTGGTTCTGTGTTGTTGGCCTCCAGCCAGGATGTGATGCTTTCAATAGTGCATCAGCGGTGATAGTATATGGAGGATCAGGCCATGAGCGGGGCCATAGAGCTTCCAAGAGATTATGCTGTTTGTCTTTGGTGTTCCTCAGCTGTCCCATGGAGCCTACAGTGGCAATTCACCTCCTTCAGAGGGTCTGTGGATTATCTTGTCTTTCCTGGTATCTTCCTGCAGTAGTTCTTGGAGCAAAAGTTCACAATGTGGGTTCTACACACTGCTCTGTCCTGCTGAGTAGGAGCTGCAAGTTAGTCCCACCTGCTATCTACCATTTTCTCCCAAAGTCCCTAAGACAGTATTTGTTGTGCTTATTCACTCCTGTGTTTCTTCTAGCTAAGTCTTGATTTCTAAAATGATTTTCTCCCTTATTTCTAATTCTTGAGCTCCATTACCTCAGTTTTGAATTTTTGTATTTTAAGTTACACTGTTTTTTTTTTTGTATTTTGTAAATTTTCTTAATACCTTTTAGCTTGTTTGGAAATAGTACTTTACACCTGTTATCTGTCTTTTGAATGTATCTTTCTGGTGTGTTTTATTGTATACAGATGTCATCCTGGTTCTTATTCTTTTTCCTGCAGTAATTTTATATGGAATTTGATCTCAATACCTTTATGCTGCTCATTTTAGTGTGATTTCCGTTCTTCTAAATTTTCAGAATGATCTTGGTTTAGATAGCTTTCTGTCTTCACAAATTTTCTTTTTCTTTTTGTTTCTGTGTAGTGTTAAATATATGGCATACTGCTTTCTATGATTTGCTGACTTTATTCACTCTGCCCAATTTTATTTGGCTTTCCTCTTTTCTTTGTTTCTTGTATACCAATCCTTCTCAGTTTTCATTTTGCTCCCAGAAGTTTCTTCTTGGTGTGTGATCCTGTCCTACAAGAGAGTTTCAAGAGTTTAGAGGGGCTAGGCTGCTCCAAACGCTTTAGCCTTACTGTGGCTATTTGCCCTTAAAAACTACTGGAGGGTGCAAAACCCTTCCTAGATACAGCTGCTGTTTTCAAATTGGTCTGCCAAAGTTTAAGATGACTATTTTGTGCTATCCTGTTCTTAGGTCAGTCAGGTACATGCTTGCTTCCCTCTGTTTTCTCTCATACAGATTTCAATAACATTTAGATCTTGTGGTTATTGGTATTTTGTCTCTGTTTGTAGTTCATGGTTCATGGTGGTACCCTGTTTTCAATTTTTGTTGTAAATATTTTGATTTTTCTCTATAGTTACTTTGACTGTTTTTACATGAGGTTTCAAGAAGAAAGCTGTACTACTGTCATTATCTTCCCAGAATAGAGATTAAAAAATAATTTTGGGGCCGGGCGCGGTGGCTCCAGCCTGTAATCCCAGCACTTTGGGAGGCCGAGACGGGCGGATCACGAGGTCAGGAGATCGAGACCATCCTGGCCAACATGGTGAAACCCCGTCTCTACTAAAAAAATACAAAAAACTAGCCGGGCGAGGTGGCGGGCGCCTGTAGTCCCAGCTACTCCGGAGGCTGAGGCAGGAGAATGGCGTAAACCCAGGAGGCGGAGCTTGCAGTGAGCTGAGATCCGGCCACTGCACTCCAGCCTGGGCGACAGAGCGAGACTCCATCTCAAAAAAAAAAAAAAATAATACTAATAATAATTTTGGTCAGTGACCCAAAAAATGGTCATTTTTTTATGTCAATGCATGTAGATCTAACTCATTTTTTTTAATAGCCGAGTAACATTTAGGTTTAAACCACAGTTTATGCAGTCATTTTCTTTGGTTTTAACCTTTGTTAAATATATTGCAAATCTTTTCTCCCAGTCTATCTCTAAATTTTTAAATGAAATTTTAATTTTTATATAGTCAAATTTATTGATCATTATGACTTCTGAATTCCAAAATATTCTTCTTAAATCATCCACCAATCCCAAAGTTACACATTCTTTTAAGTGTTCTGGTGATAAACTTAATTTTTGAATATTTAGTTTTTAAATTAATGTATAATTTATTTTTTGTGTGATATCAAGTAGTCTATAGGTCTTTTTTTCTGAATGGATAGCCAATTATGCTGAATGGATAGCTGAAAAATAATGTCATTTACTTCAAGATAGATAGTTATTAAATACAGTTCATTTTATCAAACATATTACAAAACCATATTTATTGTATGTAAAATTTCTATGTACTTGAATTTGTTTCTAGACTCGATATTTTCCTATTTGGCTATTCCTCTACCAACACATTCTGTTAAGGTTTATAGTAACTTGATGGTAATGCATCGTATGTAGTAGGACAAGCATCTCCTTACTACTTTAGTTTCAATTTTTCATGATAGTTGATTTTTAAAAATTGTCTTTGTGCATAAACATAGTATAATTTTTACATTACAAAAACACCTTATTGTAATTTGTTTGGAAGTACATTAAGTTTATATATTAATGTGGAGAGACTGGCATTATATTTTTATATATATATATATATGTCTTTGTATCTTGAAATATCCTACTGCTCCAAAGTTATTCAGGTCTCAATTTGATGATTGTGTGTGTGTGTAAACAAGCATAGACTATACATTTTTTCTCTTAGTTAAGGGAATATTTTTAAAAGTTGTTCATGTTCTTGGTCACAATTAAAATTTTACCTTTCAAGAAGTACAGGTTTTGCAGAATATATTCTCCAAATATAGTCAAGCAAAAATGGCAAACAACAATAAAAACAATCCAGGATATTTTTTAATACACCACTATTGAATGTATAAATTGTTTTAACAACCATAACTACTGTTTGACAGATTAAAACTGAGCACTGAACATACATATACTCAATAACCCAACAATATCACAACTGGGTATAAAAACCATTTGCAAATGTGTACCAAATGTAATAGAAAGGTGTTTATAACAGTACTATTGATAACTCCAAACTGAAAACAATCAAATGTCATTCAATAGTAAACAGAATAAATAAATTTTAATATATTCAAACAAGAGAATATTATACAGCAATAAGAATGAACAAGCTATTATTACATGGAAAAAGTAAATGACACCCATAGAGACAATATTAAATAAAAGAAACCAGGTAAGAAGAGTACATACTGCATAATATTGTTTATATGAAGTTCAAACATAGGCAAAACTAACATATGGCAGTGGGATAATGGTACCTTTGAGGGAAATAATGACTGGGAGGAAGTATGAAGACAACCGCTATACTGATGATATTCTTTTTCTTGATAACTTTGTAAAAATTTATTAAGCTGTACACTTATGAATTTTGCCCATTTTGTATGTATGTCACATTCTATTATGGTTTGAATGTCTCCCCCAACATTCATGTGTTGGTAACTTAATTCCCAGTGCAACAATGTTGAAAGGTGAGACCCTTAACAGGGGATTCGGCCAGGCATGGTGGCTCACGCCTGTAATCCCACACTTTGGGAGGCCGAGGTGGGCAGATCACCTGAGGTAGGGAGTTTGAGACCAGCCTGACCAAAATAGAGAAACCCCACCTCTACTAAAAATACAAAATTAGCCACGCATGGTGGCGCATGCCTGTAGTCCCAGCTACTCGGGAGGCTGAGGCAGGAGAATCACTTGAACCCAGGAGGAGGATGTTGCAGTGAGCTGAGATTGTGCTTTGCATTCCAGCCAGGGCTAAATGATAGCTAAACTCTGTCAAAAAAAAAAAAAAAAAGAAAAGAAAAAATAGAGGTGATTCGATCGTGAGGGCTCTTCCCTCATGAATGGTCTAATGTCATTATCATGGGAGTTGGATAATTATCATGAGAGTGGGGATAGTGGGATTAGTATAAAAAACAAGTTTGGTGCCCTCTCGCTTTCTTGCCCTTCCTCCTTCTGTCATGGGATGATGCAACAAGAAGGCTCTCACCAGATTTGAGGCCCCCAACCATGGACTTCCTAGCCTATCAGAAGTAAATTTCTTTTTAAAAATAAATTACTCAGTCTGTGGATTTCTGTTATAGCAACATGAAATGGATGAAGACAGATAATTAGTACTGAGAAGCAAGGCTGTTGCTATAACAAATAACTGAAAATGTAGAAGCAGATTTGGAGCTGGGTAATAGGTAGAGGCTACAAGAATTTTGAGGAGCAGACTAGAAAAAGCCTAGATTGCCATAAATGGAGGGTTAAGAGTGATTCTGATGAGGGCTCAGAAGAAGGGGAGAGCTGTAGGGAAAGTGGAAACTTTGTAAAGATTGCAGAAGTGGTTATAATCAGAATGTTGTTAAAAATATGAACAATAAAGACCATTCTAATGAAATCTCAGATGGCAAAGAGGAGTATCTTTTTGGAAACTGGAGTAAAAGCCATCCTTGTTATGAACTGGCAAATAATGTTGGTGAATTGTGTCCATGCCCTAGGGCTTTATGGAAAGAGAAATTCAGGAGCAATGAACTAGAATGTCTGGCTGAAGAAATTTCTAAGCAAAATACTGAAGGAGTTATATGGCTTCTTTTAGTTGCATACAGTATGATGCAAGAGGAAAGAAAAGACTTAAAGATCGAATTTTCAATTGAAAGAGACAAAGAATGGAAAGATTTTGAAAACTTTCAGGCTGGCCATGTGAAGAACAAAAAAGCATGTTCAGGAAAGCAAACCACAGCTGTATCCAAGCAATCCTGTGCTAAAATTAGTTCAGACAGAAGGGACCATCAAGACTTTGGGCGAATGACCCTGAAGGCATTTTGGAGATATTTGAGGCCTGACCCCAGGCACATGCCTGAGCTCTAGGAGGGCAGAATGGTTTTGAGGGATGGGCCTGAAATGCCATCCATGGGCTTACTGTGCAGAAACCTTGGGTTTCTGCTCTCTAAATTCCGGCACAGTGCTCCTTGGCTACCCCAGCAATGGCTCAAGGAGGCATCGTGCATGTTGACCCACTGATCTGGAAGGTACAGGCCATAAATTTTGGCAGCAACTATGCGGTCCTAATTCTGCAGGTGCATGGAATACAAGAGTTGTGGGGCTTCCTCCATCTAGATTTCACAAGGTGTTGCAGACAGCCTAGGGGCCCAGGAAGCCACCACAGAGAGCTCTTCCTAGGGCAATGCTGAGCAGAAATGTGGAGTTGGAGCCACCACAAGGAGACTCCGCTAAGACAATGCCTAGTGGAGCAGTGAGAGTAGAGCTATTCCCAAGACCCCAGAAGTGTAGAGCTACCAGCTTACAGCATCAGCCTGAGAGAGTGGCAGGCAGAAGACTCCAATCCATGAGAGCTGCTGAGTGGACTGAGTCCAGCAAAACCACGCCCCCACACCAGTGTGCCCAGAATGTGGAACATAAAATCAAAGATTATTCTGATAAGATTAGTGTTGTTTTCCCTTTGGGATTTTAGACTTATTTGGGACCAGTTACCCCTTTCTTCTTTTGAAATGGAAATGTCTGTCCTATGCCTGTCCTGCCATTGTATTTTGGAAGCATATAACTTGTTAATTTCACAGGATCAAAACAGGAGAGGAATTTGCCTCAGGATGAGTTGTGAGGATGAATTATGAGTCTCACCCATATCTGATTTAGATGAGACTCTGGACTTTGAACTTCTGAGTTGATGCTGGAACAAGTTGACTTTGGGGACTATTGGACCGGAAGACATGTATTTGCATTGTGATAAGTACATGCATTGTGATAAGTACAATGTTGAGAAAAGATGAATATTAATGCAAAGGAAGGAAGTGTCTGGTTTTGCCCATTTCTTTTAAAGTTATTGGGTTGATCTAGTCCCATGTAAACAGTGTCTGTCGAGCAGAACTTCCAATCACCTCACATTTAAATCTGAATGCTTGGTCAAATCTATCTTTTTTTACCTTGTTTCCCAATTTCCCACAAATCAGAGTAGCTTCTGACTCCATGACTCTTTTCACATTCAGGACTCTTCACGCCTGTTGTATGCTTTACTTCTTCTCTTGACCATTATTCATACTTTCCTAGTTATTCTGCTCAGGGTCACCTACAGTAAACAGATGCCTGCCTCTCAGACTCCCACATCTTGGTGTACCTCCCTCATCTGCCTCTAGATTGCTCCCGATTCTGAAAGAAGTTTCTGAACCAAGGGTGCAGCATTTTGTTTTGCTTTTAATCTTTACATTTCATTGTAAAATTTAGACTTACAGAAAACCTACAAAAATAGTAGAAAAAATTCTTGTATAATTCTCTTCCAGATTTTCCAAATTAATATTACCACATTTGCTTTATCATTCCTCTCACTCTGCTTCGCTCTCTTTCTGTATTCTTGGTATTTGTCTTAGTTTTGTTCTTTTTTTTTTTTTTTTTTTTTGAGGCGGAGTCTTGCTCTGTCACCCGGGCTGGAGTGCGGTGGCCGGATCTCAGCTCACTGCAAGCTCCGCCTCCCGGGTTTACGCCATTCTCCTGCCTCAGCCTCCGGAGTAGCTGGGACTACAGGCGCCCGCCACCTCGCCTGGCTAGTTTTTTGTATTTTTAGTAGAGACAGGGTTTCACCGTGTTAGCCGGGATGGTCTTGATCTCCTGACCTCGTGATCCGCCCGTCTCGGCCTCCCAAAGTGCTGGGATTACAGGCTTGAGCCACCGCGCCCGGCCAGTTTTGTTCTTTAAAGCCACTGCAAACACTGAATTAGCAAATACTGAGTCATTGTTCCTAAGGGAAATACAGGGTTAGGTTCCCATGAGTGTCTGGTCACATTTTCCACAACTGGATTCCACAAATACGAAACTGTGTTTCATGTGTATTTCTGTTTAAAGACACCTTATTTAAAATATATTGTTGATTAACAGTGAACTCATAGCTGACAGCACCATAACTCATGCCTGAACAGAGACTTTCTAACACATTATTCTCTTCATAAGGCACAGCCTTCCTCCTCTTAGGAACGCTAGACAGCACTTCAGTACTATGTCGGGGGGACATTTTAAACAGCAAAATCACCAATACAAAGCATAAGCATGTGAAAAATATTACTCTAAATAGACCGTGAAAAGGACATTTGTTTACAATATGAGAGGCGAAACCAGAAGGCAGGGGATAGCTTGTTCGACGTCAGCTGGATTTGTGCTTATTTGGCACCTCATATTTTCACCACTCCGTGCATGTGCACAAATGACTCCAAAAGTGTCACATGTATTGATTTTGTGATTACAAATCAATTTTAGTGAGGCATTGAATTTGGAAATATGGAACCCATGAATAATAAGGATTGGCTACATGTATGTTTATGTACATAGGTATATGTGTTTAAGTGTACACTCATACACATGCATACATATGTAGCTATATACACACAAACATATTTCTGAATCATTGAGAGTAAGTTGCAAACATGATACTTCTTTAGTTCTAAATAATTTGTGTTTACCAAAAATAGGGATATTGTTTTCCATAACCACATTACAATGATCACAATCAAGAAATTAACCTTAATAAAATGTCATTATCACAGCTAAAGATTTTATTTACCAAATATTTTTGGTAATGATTTTAGTTTACTGAATATTTCACTAATGGCTGTTATATTTCAGAATGTAATCAAGAATCATGTTTCATTTTGTTGTCATATCCCTTCAGTCTCCTTTAATCTGTAAAAATTCCTTAGCCTTTATTTGTCTTTCATTAGTACTGCTTCTTTGGTTGTGTCCAAGATGAAGATGTATTAGTAAGGAGAAAATTATAAAAAATATAAATGGGCTGGGCACGGTGGCTCACGCCTGTAATCCCAGCACTTTGGGAGGCTGAGGCAGGTGGATCACAACGTCAGGAGATCGAGACCATCCTGGCTAACACATTGAAACCCCATCTCTACTAAAAACAAACAAAAAAAATTAGCCGGGCATGGTGGCACGCACCTGTAATACCAGCTACTTAGGAGGCTGAGGCGGGAGAATCGCTTGCACCTGGGAGACGGAAGTTGCAGTGAGCCAAGATTGCACCACTGCCCTCCAGCCTGGATGACAGAGCTAGACACTCTCTCTCTCTCTGTCTATATATATATATGTGTGTGTGTGTGTGTGTGTGTGTATGAAGGCAGATGAGAGACTATGTTAGTTTCTCATGATGAAGTAAATACAGACGAAGAGGAAATACAACAATGGGAAGCAAGAACTGACATTTTGCAGCCTACTATGCCAGTTTCATTTATTCTTACTGAATTAATTTCAGGTAATTTCACCTTTATGCACATGAAGACACTGAGAGTCAGACAAGTTAAGCATTTGTGGAAAGTCAAAAAGCTAGCAGTGTTGAGATTAGAATTCAACCCAGGTTACTAAGGTGCTAAAAGCAATGCTTTTTTAATTATTAAAAATAAATTTTATTGTGTCTAAGGTATACAGCATGATGTTATATGATACATTAGATAGTAAGAAGATTACTAAAATGAAAGAAATTAACAAGTCCAAAATTTCACTTAATTACTCATATTTTTTATGGGTGGCAAAAGCAGCTAAAATCTACTCATTTATCGTGAATCCTGTATACAGTACAGTTTTATGACCTATAGTAATGTTGTACATTAGATCTTTAGACTTGTTCATTCTACACGTCTGCTAGTTTGAATCCTCTGACTTATATCTCCCCATTTCCACCCCACATCTTCCCTGCCCCTAGTAACCATTGTTTTATTCTTTGTCCGTGTATATTTAAATTTTTTTAAAAGATTCCACATATGAGATCATGCAATATTTTTCTTTCTGCGTCTGGCTTATTTCATTTAGTAAATTCCCCCAGGCTCATCCATGTTGTGGCAAATGGCACGACCACATTGTTTTATAGGAATGAATAATATTCCTTATTCATGTGTTGCTTGATGAACACACAGGTTGTTTCCACATCTTGGCTGGAACAATGTTGCAATGAATATGGGAGTGGTAGTTCTAATTTTAATTTCTTTAGAAACCTCCATAATCTTTCCCATAATGACTGTATCAATCTACACAAGGTATCCCTTTCTTCATACCCTCACCAGCATTTATCTTTTTTAGTTTTCATTTTTTATAGTGGCCATCCTAATGATGTGAGGTAGTTCTCATGATGGTTTTGATTTGCACTTTCCTGATGGCTAATGACGTAGAACACTTTTTCATATACCTGTTGGCCATTTTTATGTTTTCTCTGGAGAAAGATCTGTTCAGGTCCTTTGCCCATTTATTAATAGGATTATTTGTTTTTCTAGTATTAAGCTGTCTGAGTTCTTTATAAATTTTGAATACTAACCCCTTATTTGATATATGGTTTGCAAAGTTTTTTTGATCTGTAGGATGTTGTTTCATTTTGTTGATTGTGTGCAGAAGCTTTTTTGTTTGACATAATCCCATTTATTTATTTTTGTTTTGGGGGCCTGAGCTTTTGATGTGATATCCAAAAAAATTATTGCCAAGGCCAATGTTCAGGAACTTTTCCCCCATGTTTTTTTCTAAGAGTTTTATCATTTCTGGTCTTACATTTAGGTATTTTACCGATTTTGAGCTGAATTTTGGGTATGGCACAAGATATAAGTCAAATTTCATTCTTTTGCACATAGAAATCCAGTTTCCCCAGCATCATTTATTAAAGTGACTACTCTTTCCCCAGTGTGTTCTCTTGGTGCCTGTGTTAAAAATTAGTTGATTATATGTGGTTGATTTATTTCTATGCTCTCTATTCTCTTGTGCCTTTGTGTCTGTTTTTTACACCAGTACCATACTGTTTTGATTACTATTACCTTGTAAAAGAGTTTTAAATCAGAAAGTATAATACTGCCAACTTTTGTTTCGCAGAATTGTTTTGGCTATCCAGGGTCTTTTGTGGTTCCATATAAATTTTAGGATTATTTTTTCTATTTCTGTAAAGAATATCATTGGGTTTTGATAGAGATTGCATTAAATTTGTATATTGATTTGAGTAGTATGGACATTTTAACAACATTAATTCTTCTATTAGCATGGAATATCTTTCCATGTATTTGTGTCCTCTGTAATTTCTTTTATCAATGTTTTATTGTTTTCAGCGTGCAGGTCTTTTACCTCCTTGGTTTAATTTATTACTAAGTATTCTGATTTTTTGATGCTATCATAAATTGTCTGATTTTCTTGATTTTTTTTTTAGTTACTCTGTTATTTATGCATAAAAAATGCTACTGGGCCGGGTGTGGTGGCTAATGCCTGTAATCCCAGCACTTTGGGAGACCGAGGCGAGGCCAGGAGTTCGAGGCCAGCCTGGCAAACATGACAATACCCTGTCTCTACTAAAAATACAAAAAATTATCTGGGCGTGGTAGCGGGTGCCTGTGATCCCAGCTACTTGGGAGGCTGAGGCAGGAGAATTGTTTCAACCTGGGAGGCGGATGTTGCAGTAACCTGAGATCGTGCCACTGCACCCCAGCCTGGGTGACAGAGCCAGGCTTCATCTCAAAAAAAAAAAAAAAAAAAGGCTACTGGATTTTGTATGCTGATTTTGCTTCCTGCAACTTTACTGAATTTTTTATTAGTTTTAATAACTTTTTTTGTGGAACCTTTTTTTTTTTAACATAGAGAATCATGTTATCTGCAAGTAGATATAATTTTACTTCTTTAAGTATACATCCTAGTATTATTAAGATGGCATCCAGTGAAACATCAAGTAATCTCATAAACTACCTAACTGCTATGCTGTCTTTACTTTCTTCACTCCCTAGCTTCAAATACAAAAACCTAGAAACAATACAAGAAAAACAGAATGTGCTTTTATCAAAACAAAAACATAAAAACAATACAAGAAAAACAGAATATGCTTTAGCAAAACAAATCCAAAGAGAACCATGAAAACTTTTCATCAGGAGAAGGGCTAGAGGTAATTTCATTATCATTTTGCCATTAGCATTTCCCATGGGTATGCATTTACTTTTGTTGTTAATCTTGACTTTTAAGATTTGTAAAAAGCACTATTTACAAAGCTGTTAGCAGGATCTCCCTTAAGGTAGGAGATAAATGGACTTGATTAGTCTGTGTTCTCAGGCATGTTGGAAAGGGAGATATCCTGGGAGTTAAGTTTGAATTTAGGGACTGTAATTCCAACACAGAAAAGTCTATCTTCTAAACTAGAATACTTGCTCTTGTCCCAGGGGTATAGTGAATATGCTGCATGGTCAAATTGGTTTGTAGAAGTGGAAACTGACAATATGTGAGAACGCCATCCTGCAGATGTGATGTTTGGTGGCAATTGAGCTTCTAAATAAGAGCTAAACAAGTTTCCCTGATTCTTCTGCCTTCATTTGGAAACATATCATCAGAAACGTCGAACTGGAGGAAATGTAAGAAATCATCTTGCCTTTCTAATTTTTGAGTTTGTTTTTCTATTAAAGTAGATGAATATTTTTAAAAAACTAACATTCACAGAGCCTTAATGATGTGCTAGATGTATTTCATTACTTAATTTTCACAACAATTGTCTCCAGTATGTGTTACTATTTACAGTTTATTGATGATAAAAGTGAGGTGCAATAATTTGCCCTAGATCACACGGCTAATAAGTGATCAATTGAAGTCTGAAGTCAGAACTAATGAAAAAGTTTCTGCTGATATCATTACACCACTCTGATTTCCCAGGTCTAATATTTCTATCTTCTCTGAGGGATTTGTTACTATGCTAATAGTTATTACTAAGTATTAGTGGGATTAAGAAAAATTATCGATTAGGCAAAATCAGCTCTTGGTACCTTCCTAGCCATCATCTTAAACAAGACCTTTATGTATCTAGCTCATATGTCTTGGTCCAGTGTCTTTAAATATAATTATTTCCATTATCTACCACTCGAATTTTCTCTGATCTGATGGTGTCACCTAGATAGATCAATTAGTATTTGTAAATGTGAAAATGGGAAATAACCAGATGAGTATCTTTGGGAGACCATATGCACATTTTTTTTTCTAAGACAGTGTTAGTATTGGTGTCTAATTCTTCGAGGTGAGATTTTTCAGCCAGTCCATAGAAAGTAGTTTGGCATCAGGTCTACTAATGAGGTAGAGAGGAGCACATCTGCAAAAATAGATTATTAATGCTCAAAAGTTCTCTGTTATCTGTTTTACAACTCCTGACAGGTTAACAAAATCCATGCAGGAAATTAAAATGATATATTAGGAGATTTAAAGGAGGTCTGAGTTCTGCAGGACCAAGCAGATTTTTATTATTAAATTATACATAGAGAAGTTTAAGAATGTTTGTGAAAAGATTTTCATTATTTTTCAGCATGAAGATTTGAAAAAAAATGCAAAATGTAGTAGCAGAAATATCAAAGTTTGAGTAAGACAGTTATGATCATTTCAATTGTATGTTGAAATCAACCAGCAATCTCTAAACCTACAGCATTTCATGTATTTCATTGTGCAGGAGAGCTTCAAATGGCTGGGGAGTTTTACAATACCCTTACCCAATACCCTTACCTTATGAAATGGAAACACGGAAAAGTTTTTGTTGCATTCAAAATGTCTGAAGATTATTGCATGTCAAAGGAAAATTCACTTCTGAGCTCTATGTGTTTAATGTTGCTGAATGAGAAAAAAATGAAAGATTTGACCAGTTTATTACAAAGCTTGAGATACAATTAGTCTACCGGTGAATAAAAACATGAAAACTTAGGAAATGAAGTGGAAAATCATCATTTTCAAACACGTTACCTTTCGCAATTTCAAAGCAAAAAACCATACACATATACATATAAATATACATGTGCTCAGTTTTCTATCATCTAGTGCCAAATTAAGTTACATAATAGAGGGGAGGAGAGTCAAATAGCTATAAGGCAGGACAGTGAAGGTAAATTGCTTTATTGCTAAGAAAAAGTACTATTTCTGATTCTCCATACTCAGAGAATGGAGAAGAAAATTTTGTTAAATTAATAAATGCTTATTAAATTCCAGAACCTGCATTGATCTGCTCCAGTAAAAGGATTATATTTCATAGAGTTACTGTGATTGGAGCTACCGTTATGTTTATAGTACCCTCATCTGCCATTTTTCATCTGATATTTGTGAAGGCCTAGATGAATTGACAGAGAAATGATGCATCACCACTATATCCTTCAATTCTTTGATGGTAGTAGACATCCCTGCAATTCTTTGTGAGATATGGTGATATGGTATTTCTTCTGATTTACCTACTTTGGATTATTTACCTTGGCCAGGAGACACAGATTTCAGGAACTTTCTACTATATGTCCCATTCCAGCCAATGTGACCTGAGATATATATATATATATTATATATATATATATTATATATATATATATATATATCTGCATCAATTACACATTTATAACCTGAGGAAAGAACCAGAGTGAGTTCAAGTACCTATGAACCCACTATCAGATTATCCTGGACTATAACTGCATTGATTACTTGGCCTCTATAAGTCCTCTTTAAAATTAGAGGACTAAGATTGTATTTTGCATTGCCTTGGAAAGTCTAGGTATTACTTGTTTCTCTGTGGCCTTTACCCTGGCAAAATAGCTTAGGGTTTCTTTGGAGCAAACAAGAAACATAATTATTGTATATTCCTCTGGTTGCATTGCAGGGTAATTCTTCAAAGAGATCTTATCTCCCATTCATACAGTGTTGACAAATGTAGATCTAGAGGCTGGATGAATATGGTGATTTTCCATTATGGTACCTGACATCAGTTTTCTGCTCACTGGGTCTTAATTTCTTCTTTTATTGCACCAAACAATTTAGAACTTAGCTGTTCTTATATCTCAACTGTATAGACATTATGATTTATGTCAAGCACCTAAGTACCTCTCTGGTCTTGATGCCATGGTATTAATTACATCTACCTTGCCTCTGATGGTTAGGTATTTCCAACAATCTTCTGCCAGTAAGTTAGAGGACAGTAACCAGTGAGCTTCTCAAAAATTCCAGTTCCCCATAACAACAAAACATTGATCCCTGGGCTTGATTCAGAGATAGACAAATAGACGAGAGAGGCAAGAAATAGACTCATATTGGGGAATTTGGTGTAAAACAGTAGTGACCTTACTGGCCAGTGGGGAATCAGTGGGGAAAAGGTGTAATAAACAGGGCTTATAAAATAAATAACCAAATAAAATTTGGCTTGCATTAAGGAAAACATAATTATATTTCTAGGTTATATCCATATCTCACACCATACAAAAATAAATTCCAGATGGAAATATCTTAAATATGGAGAACAATACTAAAAATGTTTTACAAGAACACATAGGATAATTTCAGGGTAGAAAAAGACTTTTTAAATAAGAATACAAGAACTAAAGGTACCATCTCTAACAGAAATACTGATAAATTTGACAATTCTAACATTAAAACTGTAATCTGAAAGGCAAGTCACAGATTTGGAAGAAAGTATTTACAATCTTTCAGCACAAGATTCATTCCTAGACTATTCAAAGGCCACCTATCAGTAAGTAAAGATAAACGCCAGGCGTGGTGGCTTATGCCTGTAATCCCAGCACTTTGGGAGGCCAAGGTGGGCAGATCACGTGGTCAAGAGATCGAGACCATCCTGGCTAACATGATGAAACCCCATTTCTACTAAAAATACAAAAATTAGCTGGGCATGGTGGTGGGCACCTGTAGTCACAGCTTCTTGGGAGGCTGAGGCAGGAGAATCACTTGAACCTGGGAGGGGGAGGTTGCAGTGAGCCAAGATTGCACCTCTGCACTCCAGCCTAGGGACTGTCTCAAAAAAAAAAAATCTAGTGTGAAATAAATAATATGAATAGTCAGTTCACAAAATAAGTTATCCAAGTGGCAAATAATAAAAATTAATGCCACAATAATTCAATATTTTATACATATCAGACTTCTAGAACTTTAAATATCTTATGCCTTCAAGCATTGCAGAGGGTGAGGAGTAACAACAGATTTATGCACTGCTATTGGTAAAATTCCTAGTAATATCTAAGAAAGCTGAATGTGTTCACATCCTATGTTGCAGCAATTCCATTTCTAGGATGATTATAATGGGATTCACACAGAAAATGTCTTCCTCCCTAGCTTGTCATGATATTTAAAAGTCCTACAAACAGATACATGACTTTAGATTAAGTTAGTGTTTATAAAAGGTTGTGATTGAAGTGCAAACAACTTTCATTGGAAGAATAAATTAGTAACCAACAACATAGATTATTTTATGAACATAGCTTTTATCTCCTAGAGAACGGTACTATGGGAGTGACATGTGGGGGAAGGCCTACAAGAAACATCTTAAAAGTTAAAATTAACATTGCCTGATGGCAATAGACACATTGTCATCTTTCTTTCTTGTCCAATTTTGATTTAGCTGTATCTTCTTAGGCCTCTACTGAGGTCTGTCTATAGGCTCCCAGGTTCAGTGAGGTCTTCAGTTGTGTAGAAGCACCAGCAGAGAATACTAGTGAGGGGGTTTCCCCCATGAGTTCAAGAAACACTTGGAGATCTGCATGGAAGCATGGATATAAGGATTATAAAGTGAACAATTATAGAAAGTATCTTGATCTGTAAACATTATGGATGAGGGTTATAGGTAACATTGACTGTCATGAATATTACTGGTCTTCCTGACTTCCAAAGGAAAAAAAGTAATTAAGTCATTCTAGCCCTGAGCTTGGGAGACTATGAGGAAAAGGGAGGCTTCCTCAAAGTCGATCATCCATCAGAGGACCAGAAGGGACACTGCTGAGCTCTTAGCCATTTTAGGGAATGCTGCCTCTTAAAGAAATCCAACAACCATGAGTCCCAGCGAGCAGTCAAAAACAAAAACACAAAGCATCCAAAATCATCATCATCTTAGAGGGTCCTCATCATCATCATGGTCATCTTAGAGGGTCCAAAAGCCTGAGAAAAGTTATGTGATAAATAGACCACATGCCCAGTGAATTACAACTACTGAAATAGGCAGATAACATAAACAGGAAAACAATAATCACACCTGAAGAAATTAAAATTGAATTAGAACTACCGAAATAGACAGATGACAACATTAACAGAAAAACAGTAATCATACCTGAAGAAATTAAAATAGAGCCATATAACAAAATGCTACCTAACTGCAGTACATGAGCCAAAAACATAAATTCATTACTAAATAAATCAATGGATAGACTTTATACTGCCAGCAATAATGTAGTAACTGGGCCTAACTTACCCTCCCACAGTAAATAAAACAGAAAATTGAACAAGTATATGGAAAAACAGTTTTATGACAGTGGGCAACAGGCAGTGAAGGTTATAGTGATCCCAGGAGAAGGCACACAAAAGAGGTGAGCCCTACAATCTATTAATACAATTGATTTGTTGCCTGCAGGCATTTTCTAGATGATAGTGCATGTATGGTCTTCCAAGCAGAACATAATAATTTCAATGAATTGAGGACACAAAAATCAGAATTTGGGGAGTTCGAGGCAGCTAAACATTTGGGCCCAAGTTCCAGAGGAGAAAGAACTATGCAGAAAAGAGCTCCAGACATTTTCAGAGGAGTTTCTTTGAATCTGTTGCATTTTTGAGGTAAAACTCCATGACAATTCTGAAAGCTTACATAGATATATAGATTTGGAAGATATTTGAGTTCTGACTAGTCATACCAGAGTGTGCTTGTTAAAAATCCAGATAATTTAGTGGAAATACTAGGAGAGTCTTGCCTTAGTATTAGTACAAATCTGGCTCCAGAATAAAAACTATTCTAAATTCATCCTAAGAACAATCCTCTGAAGGATCAAGTATGCACTTAATTTAAGTGAATTTCCCAACAAAGTTCACCACTCTTTAAAGGAAGAAAACATAATCCAGTATTTAATGGTGTAAGTTCCACAATATTCAGAATCCAATAAAATTACTAGATATGACAAGGCAGGAAAATGTACTCATTATAAGGAGAAAAATCAGCCAATAGAAACAGACTTATAAATGCTAGAGATAATGGGAATATCAGTCAAAGAAACAGCTATAGAATGTAAAGGGAGCTATTAATATAATGAGGAGAGAAATAGAAGATATAAAAATGACAAATAGTGCTTCTAGAAGTAAAAAATACAATGTTTAAAATGAAAAATTGACTGCATGGAATTAATAGAGTAAATTCTGTATAAAAATCTCAGTGATTTGGAAGATATGGCAATAGAAGCATTTCAAACTATAGCAGAGAGAGAGAAGAGGTTGGAAAAAATGAACAGAACAGAAAATAAAAGAAATCAATTACTAAGTCTTTGAGAAGATCAGCAAAATTGATAAACACTAGCTAGACAGATGGTGTAGGAAAGAGAAAAGATGCAAATAACCAATATCAGAAATGAAAGATAGGAAATTACCACAGACTCTACAGACATTAAAATGATAATAAAGGATATTGTAATAAACTTTAGGCCACCATTAGTCAACAAAATGGAAACCTGGATATTTTTATATCCTTATTCTATTCAGAAAATTGCATTAATCTGATAATTGAATTAACCCCCACCCCCAATCCAAGTAGATGTAGTTTCACTGGCTAATTTGATCAAACACTTCAGGAAGAAATAATTCCAATGCTGTATGAACTCTTTCATAAAATAGAAAAGGAAATACTTCCCAACTTATTTTAAGAGGCCAGCATTATCCTGATACCAAAAGTAGATCAGAAATTGTAGCAAAAGAAAACTACAGACCAATATCTCTGTGAACATAGATGCAAAAACCTTTAAAATACATTTGTAAATAAATCCAGCAAGCAAGAAAAAGGATACTATATTACTATTTAATGTGCTTATTCTCAGGAATGCAGATTGCTTTAATGGTCAAAGATGAATGTATTTTCCAATATTAAAAGACTAAAAGAGAAAACCTACACAATCATATCAATAGATGAAAACAATTAACAAAGTTTAGTACTCACTTATAATAATATATTCAGCAAACAGAAGGTAACTTCCTCACTTAGATAAAGAGCATCTGCAAATGAATAAATTATACGGGGAAAAAGATGGCCACTGTTCAGATGCCAATTAATGGGTTGGAAGGTTAATTGGATAAAAGATTTAAAAGCACAGAGCAAAATTATGAAGATTTGGAAATCATGAGGGAAAGGACAGAAGAAAGTATCTTCAGAACGTCTAACATTAAAAAAATTGGCATTTTGGAAGGGTATGTGACAGGGTGAAACAAGCAACTATTTCACAAGATTTTTTTCCTAAGTGAAGATTGAATGTAGTATTCAAGCAGTATTGAAGGTACTTATAAAAATAGTGAACTCTAAGTATAAAGATATGTTATAAATTTTCAAACAAAATAAGAATATTATTCAAAAAGAATCTTTTCTGCCCAAGAAAATGATTTGGAATATCATAAGCCACTTACCTGCAACACTAGAATGCAGAAGACTGGAATAATATCTATAAATTACAGAAAGAAAGACATAGAGTCATAATTCAGGAGTCTTCTATTCAAACTAGATGTCATTGACTTGTTAAGGAGAAAGAAAAGTATTTGAAGATGTCCAAGAAATTATAAAACTTTTAACATATTATTATAATGTGGATATTTCCCCCTAAACCTCATGTTGAATTTTGATCCCCAATGGTGTAGATGAGGCTTGATGGAAGGTGTTTGAGTCATGGGGGTGAATCCCTCATGAATGGCTAATGAGTGAGTTCTTGCTCTAGTAGTTCCCATGATAGTTGGTTGTTAAAAAGAGCCTAGCATCTTCCTCTCCTTCCTCTTTTGTTTCCTCTCTCACCGTGTGATCTCTGCACACACCAGCTCCCCTTCACCTTCTGCCATGAGTGGAAGTCACTTGAGGCCCTCATCAGAAGCAGTTGCTAATACCATACTTCTTGTACAGCCTGAAGAAATGTGAGCCAAATAAACCTCTTTTCTTTATAAAGCACCTAACATCATTAACCAATTTGACCTACTTGATATAAGAAAGAATATATACTTCCACATGGCCATGGAACATTGAACAAAAAGAGCACATTCTGATTCATGAAAAAGTCTTAAGAAGTGTCAAATGATTGAAAGCATACAATGTATGTTCTCCTACTAGATTGGAAGTAAGCCAGAAATAAATAGCAGAAACATAGAAAAATAATCAAAATATTTGAAAATCTCAAATTTCAAATTGTTAATCAGTACTTTTCAAGATAACTTATTGCACCAAATAGCACAAAATATAATGTATTTTGAACTGACCAGTCATGAAAATAGGACATATCAAAACTTGTAAGACATAGGTAAAACAGTGCTTAGAGTATACTATTAGCTTTAAATGTATATATTAGAAAAAAAAAGTTGAGAATCTACCATCAAAGCTTATATCTCAAGAGAATAGAAAAGAACTGCAAATTAAATACCAAGAAGGCCAAAGAAGTATATATAAATATAAAAGCAAAAATAAAGTAGAAAACAAACATGCAGGTAAGAATATTTACAAAGCCAAAAATTGTGTAATCATTAATTTTTTGTGTTAACTTCAATGGACCATGAGGTACCCATTATTTGGTTAACCATTTTTCTGAGTGTGTCTGTTAGGGTGTTTCTTTATGAGGTTAACATTTGAATTGGTAGACTGATTAACACAGATTGCCCTCCCTAATGTGGGTTGGCCTTATCCAATTTTTTGAAGGCCCAAATAGAATAAAAATGCTGTGTAAGGGAGCTTCATTCTCTCTCTGACTGCCTTTGAGCTGTGACGTCAGTCTTTTGCCTTCAGATTTGGACTTGGAGTCAGACTGGAACTTACATCATTAGATCTTCTGCTTCTCAAGCCTTCACACTTAGAAACTATACCAGCAGCTCTTCTGGGTCTTCAGCTTGCTGACTGAAGATCTTGGGATTACTCAGCCTATATAATTTTATGAGCAATTTCTTATAATAAATATCTTTTTATGTACATCCTCTATTGGTTCTGTTTCTTTTGAAAACCCTAATACAAATTACATCCTTGAACATTTCAATAAAATTTTATTAATAACTGGAAAGACTTATCAAAAATAAAAGAAAGAAACCAATAGTTAGTATTAGGGAAGAAAAGGTTTTATCACCATACTCCCTAAAGAAATTAGAAGTATAATGAATCATATTTTGCACAACTCTATGGCAATAAACTTAACACCTAAGATGAGCTTTTTAAAATCTTGAAAAATACACTTACTGAAACTGACACAAGAAATAATTGAAAAATCTAAATAATTTATATATATTAAAGAAATTAAATCCTTAAGTAAAAACTTTCCCATAAAGACTTCAGGAAGAGATGACCTCACTGATGAATTCTCCAAAACTTTTAAAGAAGAAAATATATCAGTCTTAAAAAAAGTTTTTCAGAGACCAGATAAAGAGGTAATACCTCTTGTTTTATGAGACCAACATAATCCTAACATGAAAGCCTGGAAAGAATATCAAAAGAAGGGAAAGTTATAGGCTTATGTCTCTTATGAAAACAGATGCAAATTCTTAAATGTAAGATTAACAAATTGAATCTATTAATATGTGGAAACTATAATAGCTCATGACTAAGTGAGGTCCATCCAAAAAAAATACAAGGTTGGCTTAACATTCAATAATCAATGAATTAAAAATATTAACCTAATTTATCACATTAACAAAATAAGTGAAAGACAATTCCACATGATTTTCTCAATAGATGGTGAAAAACCATTTGATAAAATTTAACCCTTTTTTATTTATTTATTTATTTATTATACTTTAAGTTCTAGGATACATGTGCATAACGTGCAGGTTTGTTACATATGTATACTTGTGCCATGTTGGTGTGCTGCACCCATCAACTCATCAGCACCCATCA
>NW_012112142.1:4383891-4449573 GCF_000951035.1 Colobus angolensis palliatus | reverse complement strand
AAAAAAAACAGCTAATGTAGTCAGGAGAACAATGCATGACCAAAGTTAGAGTTTCACCAAAAAGATATGAAATACCAAGAAGTGCTAAACAGAAATTTTGGAGCTGAAGGATATAATAACTGAATAACAAAATTTAGTGGAGCAGTTCAACAGCCAACTAGATAAAGCATAAGAAAAAATTAATGAACTTGAAGACGAGACATAGAAAATTATCTGCTCAGAGGAGAATTTAAAAAGAGTGAAGAAAATTTAAGGGACTTATAGAACAATGTTAAGCAGACCAGTCAAGTTGAGAGAGAGAGAAAGAGGGGGAGAGAGGCGAGCAGAAGACTTATTCAAAAACAATGTCTGAAAATGTCCCAAATCTGGGGAAGGAAGTGAGCCTGCAGATTTGGACAGCCGAGTGAATCCTGAATAAGAAGAATCCAAAGTAATCAACATGGAGCACATTATAAGCAAATTGTCAAATGTCAAAGACAAGGAGTAAATTTTAAGAGCAGCAAGAGGAAAGGGACTCCTCATGTACAAGAAAATCTCTTAATAGAACTAATGGATTTTGCAGCAAACATCCCACAGTCCAGAAGTGAGTGGGATCAATGTGCTGAAATTAAGCAAAAGAAAAAAGTCAACCTAAAATAGCATTTCCAGCAAAACTGTTCTTCAAAACAAAGGAGAGATAAAGACTTTTCAAAAAAAACAAAAGCTGAGGAAGTTCACTGCCACTACACGTTCCTTACAAGAAATGCTCAAGGGAGTTTTTCAGGTTGAAATGAAAGGATGCTGAACAGCCATACAAAAGCTTACAAAAGTATAAAACTTACTGGAAAGGTAAATATATGCAAATACAGAAAACTATAATACTCTAATAGTAGTGGATAGGCCATTTTAAATTCTAGTTTAAAAGTTAAAAGACAAATATATTTTAAAAACTGTAACTATAAAAATATGTTAATACATATTATAAAAAGATGTAAATTGTAAAATCAATAACATAAAGTAAGGATGTGTGAGAAGAAAAAATGTAGAGTCTGTGTGCTATTGAAGTGACGTTATTGGCTTAAAGTAGACTGTTATTAAGTATAAGGTGATTTATAGAAACCCTATGGTAACCTTAACAATATACCTATAGGAGATAGATAAAAGAAAAAAAGAAAGGAATTAAAGTGTATCAATTTTAAAAATCAAGGAAACCCAAAGGAATAAAGCAAGAGAGGAAATGAGATAAAAGAACTACACGACAGAAAAAAATTAACAAAATGGCAACAGTAAATCCTTCCCTATGAATAATTACTTTAAATGTAAATGGATTAAATTTCTCAATCAAAATACAAAGTAGCTTGGGAGGCCAAGTTGGGTGGATCACAGGGTCAGGAGTTTGAAACTAGCCCAGCCAACATGGTGAAACCCCATCTCTACTAAAAATACAAAAATTATCTGGGCATGGTGGCAGGCACCTGTAATCCCAGCTACTTGGGAGGCTGAGACAGGAGAATCATTTGAACCTGGGAGGCAGAGGTTGCAGTGAGCTGAGATCGCACCATTATATTCCAGCCTGGGTGACAGGGTGAGACTTTGTCTCAAAAAACAAACAAACATACAAAAAAAAAAAAGAAAGAAAGAAACACAGAAAAAAACCAAAAAACAAAAAACAAAAAGACAAAATACAAAGTAGCTGAATGGGTTTAAAAAAAAAGATCCAAGAACATGCTGTCTACAAGAAATTCACTGTAAAGTTAAAGATATTCATAGGTTGAAAGTGAAAAGATGGTATGGTAAGGTATTTCATGCAAATGGTAACCAAGAGAGTGAGGTCTGAGTAGCTATACATGTCAAACAAAATAGAGTTTAAGTAAAAAATGTCATGAGAGATAATGAAAGACATTATGTAATTATAAAAGGAATAACTACCAAGAAAGATATAACAATTATAAATCAATATACTCCTATCATCAGAGCATATCTATATAGATATCTAGATATATATCTATAGATCTATAAATAATAGTAGGAGATTTCAATACCCACTATGTATTTATAATCTACTTTTATTGAATTGCTATTTCTTCCCTCTGCTTAATCAATGTTTGCTTATGTATATAAGCATATATAAATATATAGCAAACATTGATTAAACAGAAGGGAGAAATAGCAATTCAATAAGAGTAGGAGATTTCAATACCCATTTTCAATAATGTCTAGAATATCTAGCCAGAAAATCAGTGAGGAAACAGTGGACAATAATATAGGCCAAATGGATCCAACAAATATATACAAAACATCCCACTCAACAGCAGCAGGATATATATTATTCTCAAGTGCACATAAAACATTCTTCATGATAGATCACATGTTAGGTCACAAGACAAATTTAAGAGGACTGAAGTCGTACCATGTGTCTCCTCTGACTATAATGAAATTAAACTAGAAGTCAATGGCAAAGAAAAACTGGAAAATTCACAAATATGTGGAAATTAAACAGCACATTCCTGAACAACCAATGGGTTTAAAAAAATCAAAAGTTAAACCAGAAAATATCTTGAGAGAAATGAAAATGAAAATAAAACATATTATAATCTATGGAATATAGCAAAAGCAGTCCTAAGAGGGAAGTTTATTGTAATAAGTGATTTCATTAAAAATGAAGGAAGGACTCAAACTAACAATTTTACACCTCAATAAACCAGAAATAGAAGAACAAACTAAGTAATAGCAGAAGGAAGGAAACAATAAGGATTAGAGCAGACGTAAATGAAACAAATAATGGAAAAACAATTTAAAAGTCAATGATATTAAAAGTTGGTTTTTCAAAGGATACACAAAATTGATAAAATTTTAGTTAGATGGAGATAAAGAGAGAAGACTCAAAATAAAATCCGAAATGAAAGAGGAGACATTACAACTAATGCTTCAGAAATGTCAAAAAAGATCGTAATAAATGACTATGTACAATTACATGCCAACAAACTGTATGGCTCAGAAGAAATGGATAAATTCCTGGAAACATGTACCACATGATCAAATCAGGAATAGAAAATATGTACTGATTGATAACTAGTAAGGAGATTGAGTCAGTAATCTAAGCCCTCCCAACAACAGTAAAAAATTCCAGAGCCTGATGGTTTCACTAATAAATTCTACAAAACATTTAAGGAAAAAATGATACCAATCTTTCTAAAACACTTTTAAGAAGTTGAAGAATAGGAAATACTTCCAAACTCATTCTAAGATGCCAGAGATACTCTGATGCCAAAGCCAAACAAAGACACTACAAGAGAAAAAAATGATAGGCCAATATGCCTGATGAACATAGTTGTAAAATCCCTATAAAAACCAGCAAACAGGTCAGGCGCAGTGGCTCAAGCCTGTAATCCCAGCACTTTGGGAGGCCGAGACGGGCGGATCACGAGGTCAGGAGATCAAGACCATCCTGGCTAACACTGTGAAACCCCGTCTCTACTAAAAAATACAAAAAAACTAGCTGGGCGAGGTGGCGGGCGCCTGTAGTCCCAGCTACTCAGGAGGCTGAGGCAGAGAATGGTGTGAACCTGGGAGGCGGAGTTTGCAGTGAGCTGAGATCCGGCCACTGCGCTCCAGCCTGGGTGACAGAGCCAGACTCCATCTCAAAAAAAAAAAAAAAAACCAGCAAACAGAACTCAACAGCACATTAAAAGGATTATACACCATGACCACATGGGATTTAATCCTGGAATGCCAGGATGGCTCAATGTGTAAACATAAATTAACGTGACATACCACACTAACAGAATGAAGAATAAAAATCACATGATCGTCTCAACAGTTGCAGAAAAAGTATTTGACAAAATTAAACACATTTTTATTATGAAAACTGTTATTCAACTAGAAATAGAAAGAAATTATCTCAACATAATAAAGGCCATATGTAAGAACTCCACAGCTAACATCATACTCAGTGGTAACAAACTGAAAACTTTTCCTCTAATATCAGGAACAGACACGAGTCCACTCTCACCACTTCTATTCAACATAGTACTTGTCTTAGTCCATTTTCTAATGCTGTAACAGAATACCTGAGACTGTGTAATTTATTATAAAAAAATTTAGTTGGCTCATGGTTCAGGAAGCTGGGAAGTTCAAGATCAGGCAGCTGTATCTGCTGAGGTAACTTATACTTCATCAGCTCGTGGTGGAAAATGGAAGATGTGTGCTCATGCAAAGAGACCAAACATGAGAGGCATCCTTGCTTTATAATAACCATATCTCATGGTAATGAATCCTTTCCTGTGAGAGTGAGAACTCATTCCTGCAAGAAAGGCATTAATTTTTCTTAATAATCTAAGAACCTCTTAAAATTACCACCTCCCAACAACACCACATTGGGAAGCAAGCCTCAACATGAATTTTGGTGGGGACAAATCATACTGAAACCATACCAGTACTGGAAGTCCTAGCTGGAGCAATTAGGCAAGAAAAAGAAATAGATATCCAAATTGGATGAAGAAGAAGTAAAATTATCCCAATTTGTGGATGACATAATCTTATATGTAGAAAGCCCTAAAGACTTCTCACACACACACACACACACACACACACACTATTAGAATGAATAAACCAATTCAGTAACATTGCAGGGTACAAAATCATCATACAAAAATCAGCTGTGTTTATATACATTAACAACAAACTCCTCAAAAAGAAAAGGGGGAAAAATCTCATTTACAATAGCATTGAAAATAACAAAATATTTTGGAATAAACTTAACTAAGTATGTGAAAGATTTGTACACTGAAAACTATAAAACACTGAGGAAAGAAAGAAGATACAAATAAATGGAAAGATATACTGTGTTCATGGATTGGAAGACTTAATGTTGTTAAAATGTTCCTACTACTGAGAGTGATCTACAGATTCACTGCATTCCCTATCAAAATCCCAATGTCATTTTTTTTTTTTTTCACAGCAACAGAAAAACAATTCTAAAACTTCCATGGAACCATGAAGGACCCCAAAGAACTAAACATTTTTGAGAAAAAGAAAAAAAACTTAGAGCATCACACTCCTTTATTTCAAAATACAGTACAAAACTAGAGTAGTTAATTGTAGTTGCTGGTGTAAAAACAAACATATTGACAATGGAACAAAATAGAAAGCCTAGAAATAATCCTTTGAGTTACAGTCAACTGATCTTAGACAAATTTACTGAGAATGCACAATGGGTAAAGGAGAGTCTTTTTAACAAATGATCTTAGGTAAACTGGATATTCGCATGCAGATAAATGAAATTGGATGCTTATCCTACATCATTCACAAAAATCACCTACAAGTGTATAAATACATAAATATAAGACTTCAAACTGTAAAGCCCATAGAAGAAAAAATAGGAGAAAAGCTTTATGACATTATTCTTGGAAATGATTTATTGCATATGACACCAAAAGCATTGGCAACAAAAAACAAAAATAGACAAATATGAGTATATCAAACTAAAATGCTTCTGCACAGCAAAGAAAACTATCAACAGAGTGAAAAGGCAACCCATAGAATGGGAGAAAATAAGGGCGAAGCATATATCTGATAAGGGGTTAATATCTAAAATATATAAGGAATTCCTATAAGGTAATAGCAAGAAAACAAATAACCCAATTACAAAATGAGCAAAAGAATCGAATAGATGTTCCTTCAAAGAAGACAGACAAATGGCAAATAGATGTATGAAAAGATGCTCAACATCATTAGTTATCAAGGAAATGCAAATCATAACCAAAACAAAATATCACTTCACATCTTTTAGAATAGCTAATATAAAACAAAACAAGTGTTGGTGAGGATGTGGAGAAATTAGAACTCTTGTACATTGTTGGTTACAGTGTAAAGTGTTGCCACTGCTATGGAAAACAGTATTAGCCTCCTCAAAAAATTAAAAATAAAAATATGTTTCAGGAATCCCATTTCTGGTTATTAATCAAAGGAACTGAAAACAAGATCTTCAAGATATATTTATTCTCCTATGTTCATTGCAGTATTATTTACAATAGCCAAGATGTACATACAACCTAAGTGTCCATTGATAAAGAAAATGTGATATATACATACAATAGAATATTATTCAAACCTACAAAAAGGAAGTCCTGTCCTTTGTGGCAACATGAAGGGACCTGGAGGACATTATGCTAAATGAAATAAGCCAGGCTCACAAAGACAAATACTGCATGATCTCACTTTAGATGTGGAATCTAAAAAATTTGAATGCATAGAAGCAGAGAGTAGAATGGTGGTTGTCAGAGAATGGGGATCGGGAGAAAAGGGGAGTAGCAATTCAGCATGCTTTAAGTTTTAGCCATGGAGAATGAATAAGTTGCCTGTACAAAATTGTGCCTGTAGTTAACAAGACTATATTATACACTAAAAATTGTTAAGAGGGTAGATGTTATGGTCTTAACACAATGAAAGGAAGTTCAGTCACTTAAATGGAATAAATTTGGCTTTTAGATAAACTTACAATATTGTGTGTTTGTATTTCTGGTTACTTGTTTAACTTTCTGTAAATTGTAAAACTTAACTATGGACCAGTATTTGCTAACCCTGCCTAATGCTATGTTCTTGCCCTTCCAAAAGATAGAAAAACTAACAGCTTTGTGGAAAAACACACAGGAAACAGGAGATGACTGCAGTTTCCAGAAGAAGAAATGTTAACTTATCATCCTGAAATACAATTTACAGCCTTGCTATATTGTTAAGATATTCTGGTATAGCAGCAGCCAAAAGACCCACTTGGCAATGAGTAAATTCATGTAGCTCTTTTAAAGCAAAGGCATTGATAACCCATTGAGCAAAGAGAGTCATAAGAAATGACTTGTTCTAAAATGGTCTCTAGAACTACAAAAATAAGACAGTCCTCCCATGCATCTGCCCATGTGGAAAAACTGTTTAACTCTCTTAGATTTTTAACCTTACCCATATACATGGCAAACAACTCCATTAGTAGTGTTATCTGTGAATGCAAACTACAACAATACATTATATATGTTCACTAACATATTTGTTGAATTTTACAGTATTCAGCAATGCAAAAGCTGGAGTGAGGCTGTTGTTTATAACATACATCATGAAATGAAGAACAGATGATCTAAGAATGAACATTTGTTGGAATGATCTCTCTGGGCTTAAATATTTATTTTACTTCCTCCACCCCCTTCCCTTTTTGACAAAGTACTATGTTTTCCAAAATCTACAGTATGAAACCATGGAAAGTTTAAGACAAAACCACCTCAAATTGCTACCATAAATTATTACCTCCTACATAGTCTTTTTTTCTGCAATGTGCAATTAATCAAGGAAACAACTTATTCTTTCTAATTAAGGAGTCAGTTCTAAGAGTTTTATTTTAGGTGTGAGAAGGGATGTTTATTTCTAGGGAAAAGAATACATGGTTGCCCTATAAAATGTAATGTTTTTTCATTTCTGTACCCAAAGTTTCGTATATGATCTTAGGAAGGGAAGCCTTTTGTCTTATTTGTCAGGGAAAATGGGAACTCATAGCTACTAAAGTTCAAGATTTTGAAGATAATCTTGAAGGAAACAACATCTCAATGGATAGTTCACACAGCATGTTTTTGGGAGACACACTTAAAAGTTGTCAAGAACCAAGATGCAGACTTCATTAGAGGGGATAAAGAAGACTTTTTTTCTCTGTTAGCTTCTGCAGGGCATGGTGTGGGTTCCATCGCCTATTTTACAGGATTCCTAGGTTTTTGTTTGCTCAGATAAATTATTTCACTCGGAGCTCACTTATCCTAGGGGTTCAATGATTCATCTGTTTATTCATCCTTCTATCCATTCATATATCCACTCACCCATCCATCTAACCATCTTCTGGTTAAAGAATAAGCATTTATTGAGCACCTACTGAATGCATGCAGTGTGAGGTCCTGAAAATTCAAATAGGAATGAGATGATCTCTGCCACTGAAAAGCTCACGTCTCAGTTTAGATGCGCAAAATACCATTTCTTCACTCCTTAAATCATCTTTCTAAAACTGGAACATGTCAAGACACTTCAAAAACTCTGCATTGCTATCAGAACGAAATTAGTCAGTGGGCAATTTGGGATCTCTGATTTTGTTTCCAATTACTCTTGTAGCATCACTGCATACCAAATTCTTTCTCAAGGCCCACACTTTGGCCCTGTCATCTACTTTCTGCTCATTACACATTTTGTCCTCGAATTTTTCTGCCTCCTTAACCTTATCCATGCTGTTCCGATAGTCTTACATAGCTTTCTCCAATTCCAGGGCCCAGCTCCAATTCTACCTCCCTCAGGGAATTGTACTATTTTTAATAATCTGACAGTATGCTGTACTTCTACCAAGGGGCTCCAACCTCAGTCTTCTACAACAACTTTTCAGAATTATCTTTCTAAAGCACAAACTTGATCCTATCACTCCTGTGTTTAAAAGTAATTAATGACTCTCTGTAGCCCTTAAGATAGAGCTCCAGTTCTTTGGCATGGCATTCAAGATTCTTTATGACTAGCTCTAGTGGTGTCTCACTGCTAGTTTGCCCCAGCTGTGCTGAATCATGTGAAGTTTCATGAGCACGCGTCCTCCTGCATGTGTAGTCCTTTGTAAAATTATTTTCTTTTCCTGAAATATACTCATTACCTTTTTCTACCTGATAGCCTCCTGATCTTCTTGCAGGTCACAATTTTGATGTTACTTCCTCCAGGAAACCTTCTTGATCCCCCAAGACTGGATCAGGTGTCTCTGAGGTATTCACATAGCGTCTTCTATTTCCTCTAGCAAGGCATGGCCGGTACCTTCCTATGTTCACATGCAATGTGTGCTAGCAATAGGTAAATAAATGTTTATTTGGTGAGGAATATTGAGTTAAGCCACTGTGATTTCCCTCAGGAAATGCAGAGCTTCCTATTCAAGATTATGGTTTACCATGTGATCAAACTGCATGTGGTACCTGGAGAGAAGCAGATGAGGTCTGAAGCTAAATATTCCCGACTCAATATGCATAGCCCAAGCTTTCTTATGCAACTTGACCTGCAGAATAGTTTTCCTAGGGAAAGAAGAACAATTCTCTGTCTAAAAATACAGTGAATATAGATTCAATGAGCCAAATAAGAGCTACAAAACCAATTAATGCTTGGGGCCCAAACAATTCTTTTTTTATTTAGTTTGTTGTTGGGGGTGAGGGGTGTTTCTCTTTATGTCTCAAGAAACTGCTAAACTCTAGGTTCATCAACAGAACACTTCCTTGGTAGCTGTGCAAACAGTGAGCATGGCTCTGTGGTCAGGGTTATTTCTGTAGGATATTCAGGTTTCAGTAGTTACTGTTGAAGTAACTCACGGGAGCCATGATCAGCAGGTCAACTTCTTTGGAAGGCAAAGTTGTGGAGATCTACACAGGATGTCTGACTCGCAAACCAGAATTTAAAAACCTGGATTCTTGTGTCATTTGTGCATGTGTATGGGGAAGGGGACACTGTTACTAATCTAGAAATGTGGAGATTTGGGTCATTATACATTGAATTTTAATAGCAATGCAACTAAATTTTTTAATTACAATTTGAGAAGGACTTGGGGCTTCTGGGTTGTGTATCGTTAATTAAGCCATACCAAATTTTCCTTGGTTTTTAAACTAATTCACAGATCGCCCATTTAAAAAGTGAATTAATGTAAAACTATAAAGCATAGAACCTTAAGAAATTGCAGGTTGATTTCTCCGTGTCCAAGCATATCCCCATTGAAGGAATTGTTTACTGGATTTCTACAAATCTTCAGAGAGGACAATTCCATAACTTCTTTTGGTAACTAGTTCTTTTGTCTTCCTTGAAGTCATTTAGTTTACTTCTATAATAGTCCCTCCTGCAGCAATTTAAAATCTTACTTTCTTTTTGTGGTTTTGACTTAAAACAATAGCATTTGCTTAGTGTGCTGTGATAAATGAAACGAACTTTCAATTATTAGTGTTAATGGGGTGGGCAAGTGCAGAAGAGCATCAATAAATGAAATCTGACATATTCTCCAAGCCTCATTTTAGCCATTAATTTTGGCTTTTTCTCCCACAAACCTTTTGAAGAGTCTACTAAAAAGCAACAAACTGATTTGAATTTCATGCTTTTCTTTTTCACTTGCTTATTCTCTGGTTGAGGTGATAATGATCATTGAGATGCCCAAAGGAGAAGGAGATGGTGGGAGATGGAGAAGCCAGGGATATGGATAAATAGGAGACTACATTCATGCATTTATAAAAGCTTTAGGTTTTTGGCTTACCAATCTGCTTATTGCTCTATGACTTCATTTAGCAATGTGAATTGTAAAGTCATTGTGCATGCCTGTCATTTTGGATGTGCAAAATGTATATTCTTTTAAACAGTATTCTGCATCGAGCAATGGAAATGTAGTTAGTTTGAGCTCAAAATCAATGAGTGACTTGACAATTAAGTGCTACAAATGAAACTTAAGTTGCTATTGTGTAAAAATGGGACAATAAAATAATAGTTGCTCCCTAGTGGTTAAAAATGCAGCCAATTAAAAGCATGCACATTTACATAAATGGAAGAACCTTAAATTTTGCATTTCCTGACTGATAGGATTAAACTTCCAAAGAAAGTGTGAATTAATGCAAATGTTAACATGGCATCTCCTAAATCTTTTTCTGCTTTTACCACCAAGAACAGAATATAGAAAAGTAAAAATACATAATGATAGGCCAGTCTCTGCTTGTTTTGTCGTTTACCCAAAGAATACCAAGCATGCTTAGATATCTTGGAAAACTTAGCAAGATTTCAGGTAGCAAACATAAATAAGGCCACAAGGCAGAGTCTGTAACCCTTAAACAAATTGTTCTTTGTTGAGAATATATTAGAGGGACAGTTATTGATAAGTCTATGACTTGCAGGCTTATTTCTGAAAGAGCTCTTATATGAAGCTGAGTTCCAAGGTGCTATGCTTTGAATGTCCCCTCTAAAACTCACATTGAAATTTAACTGCCATTGTGACAGTGTTGGGAGGTGGAACTTTTCAGAGGTGATTAGGTTATAAGGGCTCTGCTTTCATGAATGGATTAATGCCATTGTTTCAAGAGTGAGTTCCTGATCAAAAGGATGAGTTCTACCCCTTTTCTCTCTCTCTCTCTGCAGTGCTCTCGTCCTCTCTCTCCATGTGGAGACCTTCACCCTCACAAGATGAGGCCCCTTGATTTTGGACTTCAGTCTCCAGAACTGTGAGCCAAATACACTTCTCTGTTCTTTATAAATTACCCAATCTGTGCTATTATGTTATAGCTGCAAAAAAACAAGAAACAAACATTTCAATGTCTGTATTTCTGTATGCATGTATGTTTGTGTAAATATGTATGTGCTTATGTATGTAAGTATATTTAAGTATGAGTGTGTGTCTACACACATATATACATATAGTCACATAAATATACGTATATACATATAAATATACATATGTAGGAAGATGTAGATATACATGTATACATCCACACATATATCTGTATATACAGTCATGTGCCACTTAATAAAAGGGATACATTCTGAAAAATGCATCATTGTGCAAACAGCACAGAGTATACTCACACAAACTTAGATGGTATAGCCTACCACATACCTCAGCTGTGTGGTAGAGCCTATTGCTTCTAAGCTACAACCTATACAGCATGTTACTGTACTGAATACTGTAGGCAACTGTAACACAATGGTAAGTATTTGTGTATCTAAACATAGAAAAAGTACTGTAAAAATACAATAAAAAAGATAAAATTGGTACACCTATATAGGGTACTTACCACGAATGCAGCTTGCAGGAGTGGAGGTTGCTCTGGGTGAGGTAGTGGGTGAGTGGCGAGTGAATGCGACATTGCTATACAGTATTGCAGATGTTACAAACACTGTACACTTAGACTGTACAGTTATATAAAAATTTTCTTTCTTAAAAAATAAGCTACTTTTATCTTACCTTAACTTTTTTACTTTATAAACTTTAAAACTTTTTAAAAATATTGACTCATTTGTAATAATACTTAGCTTAAAACACAAACACATTGTATGACTGTATAAAATATTTTCTTTCTTTATATCCTTATTCTGTAAACTTTTTTTTTCTGTTAAATTTCTTTAAACTTTTTTGTTAAAAAATGAACACACAAACACATACACTAGGCCTACACAAGGTCAGAGTCATCAATATCACTGTCTTCCACCTCCACATCTTGTCCCACTGGAAGGTCTTCAGGAGCAATGACAGCATGGAACGGCCATCTTCTGTGATAACAATGCCTTCTTGTGGAACATGTCCTGAAGGACCTGCTGGGGCTGTTTTACAGCTAACTTTGTCTTTATAAATAGGAATACACTCTAACAATTAAAAGTATAATATAGTAAATACATAAACCAATAGCATAGTCCTTTATCATAATCAAATGGTATGTACTGTACATAATTGTATGTGTTAGGCTTCTGTACAACTGGCAGGATAGTAAGTTTGTTCACACCAGCATCACTACAAACAGATGAATATTGTGTTGTGCTGCAACAGACATTATGACAGATAATAGGTGATAGGAATTCTTCAGCTCCATTATAATCTTTTGGGATCACTATCATGTATCTAACCCACACTGACCATATTGTTGTTGTGCAGTGCATGAGTGTATATAGCAGGGACCTAATTTCATGAGACAGAACCATGAATTTCTGACTCTGTGCTAGGAAATTTCTGACTGGCTTTTTCGTTTCAGAGGCTCTTGCACTTGGTGGTCTCAGTCTCTCAGTGAGACCTTCCTCTCTGCTGTCTTACAGAGTCTTTCTAGGATGGCTGCCTGTTTCCCTCTGTCCCTAGCAGAAGGTTTCTTTGTTTCTTTCTTTCTTTGTTCCTTTTCTTCTGTTTGTTCCTTTTCTAGTGGGATCTAGGTCCTGTGATGGCAATCCATCTTCTTTAGGCATCTCTTCTTTCTAACTGGGCTCTCACACTCATTGCCTTGGCCTGGGGAAGCACAGGTCTCAGCAGGCTTTGAGTGTCTCTGAAACTCTAAGGTGAAGCATGTGCAAAACAATCATCCAAATTGGATCTTGAGCTCCACAATGCTAGGTTTATGGTGTAATCATGACTGTGCTGACTGTAGATTGCCTAGGACATTTGAACATTTGGATTCTGGATTGACGTTTATTGACTGGATTTTCTTTGAAGTTGGGTATAAGGAACGGCTCTTTTCTACTTTTCCCTGCTTTGCTTGTTTGACACTGCTTAATAAACATTCGTGTGTATTTCTTCTCAATTTTACCTGCTCATTTATTGAGTATCTCACTGACATTAAATATTTCCTAACTGACAAATGCAAAAGCTTATGCTTATTTTTTTGAAGATTCATTTAAGATAGAATTTGCAGAAGTGGTTTTGCATTGTAAAAGCTGGAATCATCTGTCAGGAATAAATGCTACATGTGAAACCAAAAATAGAGAAAAATACAATGTTTGAAAAATGAATTTCCATAAGTACACAAGTTATAATGACCCATAAAATACAGTTCTTTGCACACCAGCATGTGCAAACTCTTCATTCAGATTCAAATAACTTGTTAATAGTTTCTATGGCCCACCCTCACCTACCAATAAATTTTTATTTCTCACAGATGGAAATCTCTTGCAAAATTCAAGGTTTCATGGTTCAGCAATGTTGGGACAACTCAGTGCTAAAAATAGCCATGCTTCATATTCTGTGGGTTCATGGCTGAGGGGTGTGTTCCCAGGTGTGAGCCTAGTTGGCTTGAGTTACTGCCAGGGTTTCTGAGCCCACAACCAGTCAAAGCAGAACCTTCCAGTTGTATCGTCTTATGAAGATATGTATCTGTGGTCAGAGATGACTCAGTCTAGTGGCTGAGGGGTGTGGAACAGCCTGGGAGCCTCAGGGTGCTGGAATGGCAGCTCTTTCGGAGAGGTCGATCCCTGTCCTGTTTCACTGACACAATAATGCACATGTTTGGGTTTTGTTTTTCAATATCCCAGTGTAACTTCAGAGGAAGGGTTTTGTTCATTTGTTTTTGCCATCATTCAGCAGGTTTTTTGAGTTTTAAAAAACATATAGCTTTCTTTCATTTGGATAAGCCATGGTCAATGTCTCAGGGGCATTTCTAACCTGCTACTATAGCTCAGTTCTCCATGCTTTGACATGGAGCCTACACCTACTGATTTTCCCTCAGCACCTTTCTTCAGCAGTTCTGTGGGCCCCATAAACCTCTTCTAATTATTTTCCATGTGGAGTGTTAGGGTCCCCCAAATTTTTCTTCTCAGAAGCTTCCCATCCAAAGGAGTCTGGTCTCAGGTTGGATCCTCCAGCAACAGATGGTGATTCAGAGATTGGGAAGAAGAATGTACATTATGGGTCAAAATTTGCAGAGAGAAGCAGGATTGTGCAAGGGGAGAAGTTGAATTGCAATGCTGGGCAGTCCTCCTATGGAAGCTCTGGAGTGCATTTATCCCATCCGAGTTGTCCCATGGTGGGCTGAAATGGCCAGGCCTTTATGTCCTTCCTGCAATCAGTCATTGGTTGTGGTCCACACCTGGAAGGGGTTGGCCTTGACTGAGGATGGTCTCTGCAGCTGAAGCAAATCTTGAAGCACCTGGCAACTAGAGACTGTTTGCTGATAGTATTTGCAACAGTTGGGATTGCAGTTCATGCCTTGAAGGTAGATCTGTGCATCAGATCTCTATATCCACACCAAGTTTATCTGGATCACAGGGTGTGCTGTAAGTATCCTATGCTTTGTCTAGATAGATATATGACCTTGAATAATGATCCAGTGATTCTTTTGGAATGAGGCTTAGTGAGAAGGAGGAGACATCCTGTGCCTTGTAGGATGTTTAACAGCATCCCTGGCCTCTACTCACTAGATGCCAGTAGCAGTTGTCCCTCACACAGGTTATGAGAACCAAAAATATCTCCAGATATTGCCAAATGTTCCCTGGAGGACAAAATTGTCCCTGGTGGAGAACCACTGTGTTACATGGACAAAAGACAAAAGGCAAATTTGCTTTCATAATTTAAATTAGCTCATATAATTTAGCAAAAAAAGGAGAAAAAAATTTATAATACAAAGAAAAATTCACAGTTGTAGTGCCAGAGGAATGATCACTAAAGTAGTTATGAAAAAAAGGAATTCTGTGCTTAGGAGTGGAGGTTACTAGGCATTAAACACTTTGCATGTAAATCGAATGCTACTTTTTTTCTCCTCCCCAAGTGTTTTGCAAATTCTCTAAGGTCTTCTTTTTCTTCTCTTTATTTCTCTTTTGCTTATGGATGAGAGGTTTTCCTTTGATTCTCTGACCTGGGTTTGGTACATCATGTGCCCCAAGAAGTAGCATTCTAGGTGAAGATATTGGGTGGTGGTGATTTCTAACTAACTAGTCTAGTTGACTGTAACTGAACAGAAAGGAAAAAATGAGCTCAAAAAATTAAGATATTTATTTCTAGCTTTTTGCTCATCCTTAGATGTGGATAACTTTAACTTATATCTAGGTATATTAGTCCATTTTCATGCTGCTGATAAAGACATACCCAAGACTGGGAAGAATATAGGTTTAATTGAACTTACAGTTCCACATGCCTAGGGAGGTCTCAGAATCATGCTAGGAGGTGAAAGGCACTTCTTACATGGTAGTGGCAAGAGGAAAATGAGGAAGGAGCAAAAGCGAAAACCCCGGATAAACCCATCAGATTTTGTGAGACATATTCACTGTGACGAGAATAGCACAGGAAAGACCAGTCCCCATGATTCAGTTACCTCCCCCGGGGTCCCTCCCACAACATGTAGGAACTCTGGGAGATACAATTCAAGTTGAGATTTGGGTGGGGACACAGAGCCAAACCATAACATTCTGCCCCTAGCCCCTCCAAATCTAATGTCCTCACATTTCAAAACCAATCACATCTTCCCAACAGTCCCTCAAAGTCTTAACTCATTTCAGCATTAACCCAAAAGTCCATAGTCCAAAGTCTCATCTGAGACAAGGCAAGTCCCTTCCATCTGTGAGCCTGTAAAATAAAAATAAAGCTAGTTACTTCCTAGATACAATGAGGTACAGGTATTGGGTAAATATATCCATTCCAAATGGGAGAAATTGGCCAAAACAAAGGGGTTACAGGACCCATGCAAATCCAAAATCCAGCAGGACAGTCAAATTTTAAAGCTGCAAAATGATCTCCTTTGACTCTAGGTCTGATATTCAGGTCACACTTATGCAAGAAGTGGGCCCAACACCAGCTCTGCCCCTGTGGCTTTGCAAGGTACCACCTCCCTCCCAGCTGCTTTAACAGGCTGGTATTGGGTGTCTGTGGCTTTTCCAGATGCGTGGTGAAATATGTCAGTGGATCTACTGTTCTGGGTTCTGGAGGATGGCGGCCCTCTTCTCACAGCTCCACTAGGCAGTGCCCCAGTTAGGGACTCTGTTTGGGGGCTCTGACCCCATATTTGCCTTCTGCACTGCCTCAGCAGAGGTTCTCCATGACAGCCCCACCCCTTCAGCCAACTTTTGTCTGTGAATCCAGGCATTTCCATGTATCTTCTGAAATCTAGGCGAAGGTTCCCAAACCTCAATTCTGGACTTCTATGCACCTGCAGGCTCAACACCACTGGGAAGATGCCAAGACTTGGGGCTTCCACCCTATGAAGCCACAGCCTGAGCTGTACATATGCCCCCTTCAGCCAAGTTCCTAGGCTGCATACAGCACAGGGACCCTGGGCCTGGTCCAGGAAAACATTTTTTCCTCCTGGGTCTCTGGGCCTGTGATGGGAGGGGCTTCCGTGAAGGTCTCTGACATGGCCTGGAGATATTTTCCCCATGGTCTTGGGGATTAACATTAGGCTCCTTGCTACTTATGCAAATTCCTAGAGCCAGCTTAAATTTCTCCTCAGAAAATGGGTTTTTCTTTTCTACTGCATCATCAGGCTGCAAATTTTCTGAAGTTTTATGCTCTGTTTCCCTTTTAAAACTGAATGTTTTTAACAGCATCCAAGTCACCTCTTGAATGCTTTGCTGCTTAGAAATTTTTTTCTGCCAGATACCCTAAATCATCTCCCTTAAGTTCAAAGTTCCACAGATATCCAGGGTAGGGTCAAAATGCCACCAGTCTCTTTGCTAAAACATAACAAGAATCACCTTTGCTCCAGTTCCCAACAAATTAGTCTCCATCTGAGACCACCTCAGCCTGGACCTTATTGTTCGTATCACTATCAGTAGTTTTTTCAAAGCCATTAAGCAAGTCTCTAGGAGGTTCCAAACTTTCTCACATTTTCCTGTGTTCTTCTGAGCCCTCCTAACTGTTCTAACCTCTGCCTGTTACCCAGTTCCAAAGTTGCTTCCATATTTGGGGGTATCTTTTCAGCAACACCCCACTCCTGTTACCAATTTACTGTATGAGTCCATTTTCATGCTGCTGATAAAGACATACCCAAGACTGAAAGGAAAAAGAGGTTTAATTGGACTTACAGTTCTGCATGGCTGTGGAGGCCTCAGAATCATGGCAGGAAGTGAAAGGCACTTCTTACGTGGCAGTAGCAAGAGAAAAATGAGGAAGAAGCAAAAGTTGAAATCCTTGATAAACCCATCAGATCTTGTGAGACTTATTCACTATCACGAGAATAGCACAGGAAAGATTGATCCCCATGATTCAATTACCTTCCCTTGGGTCCTTCCCAGAACATGTCGCAATTCTGGGAGATACAATTCAAGTTGAGATTTGGGTGGGGACACAGCCAAACCATATCACTAGGCATTATTTTAACAATTGATCTAAAACTAGTGTTGATATCTTATATATTTTTCCAAGGTTGCTTTGGGAAAGCAGTTGACATTTTTCTCCTTGTGGGGTGTAGAAGAATAAAGTATGAGAAAATAGTGATTTAGGCATGTCTAGGCGTCAGACATTATGTTTCTCTGTTTCCTTCATGATTATTGAGAAAGTGATGATTAACAATACAGCATGTTTTAGGTATTTTTCAAATAATGGCATGAACTAGAGGCCGACACATTCTCCCAAAAGGGAAAAGACAAGATTTTCTCTGAATGGAAAATTCATATTTGAAATGTCTGCATGAAATATATAAGCTACAATATTTTCATTTTGGAGCAGGAGAATACCTGACAGATGAAGGAAAAGAAAAATGAGTTAAGTAAAATGAATACAAACAACTTTTAGTTGGCAGAAAAAAATAGATTTTAATTATGGAAAACATGCAAATAGACTAATGGCAAATTTGGAAACCTTATGTTTTTACAAATATTTAAAATTGCCTTTCAATCTTTGTCTCTTTACTTCTCTCTGTTAGTGATATGAGATTCTTTCTTGGTATTATCAAATCCCATTAAATCAACAGGTATTATGATGTAATTCAATGCTATGAATATAAGACTAATACAAAACACCTGATCAAATTCTTGATCTTTTCTTTTCCCCCAATTCTACTACTGCCAGAATAACAATTGTTCGAGATCTGATTGTAACAAATCTCTTTTAAGACTTCTCTGAGAATGCACAATATAATCAGGCTGATAGAAACATCGAAACATTTTTTCCATTGCCTTAATATAATTTGGTTTGTTATAGCTGACACACAGTAGAAGTCACACACAGTCTTATTCATGGATAAAGCAGGCAATTGCCCACAGTCTGACTGCATTGGCCCAGGGAATACACAACCTATGCACATGCCAATGAGGGAGCCTGTCCCAGTGCTTTGCACCAGTTGCTTTTTTAAGGGAGATTAATTTATATCCCAGCCTATTGCAGACATTGTTATTGCAAACACAGTTGCTAAACAAAAAAATTACGGTTACTCTTATGTGATAATTTGATAAGCTTTTTTTTTTAGATTATGAAGAATCCTCCTATTGATAAAAGATTGGTACTCCACAGAGATTTATGTCAAATTAGAACATTATTAATTTAGAATAATAAATGTAATTTTGGTTCTCTCTCTACGGATGACTTGCTAAGTATGAGACCCTGAACCAGGGGAATTGGATGGATAATCCAATCAACCAGTGGCCTCTCGCTCAAATGATCCAACTCAGCAATGCTTGCCTTCTTCACAGGACAATGCTAGAGACATTCTCTAACTCCTTTTCTACAGACATCCCACAAAATCAAGACATTGAAAGCTAGCTTGAGGCTAGTGAAAACCTTTTAAAAGCCATACTTCCCAGCAAGGATGGACTGGGAAGAAATATTTACAAGGAATAGTGTCATCAGATGTCATTCTGCTTTTTCTTAAAATATCTAGGTAATGTTGATTATGTTTTGAATTATTCTGAACTTCTTCAATCTCTTACATTGTGTCATTCCTAAGGCCATTATATTTTATTTTAACATTGTCTTGATGTATTATACATACAATAAAAGGCACATATATTAAGTGTATAGCTCACTTACTATAATGAATTTTCATAAAGTGAACGTACCCTTGGAACCAGCACTGGTCAACAATAGAAAACTACCAATACCCTGAAGTCTGCCTTGCTCCCTTCCAATCACTAACCACCCACCTAAAGGTTAACACTATTCTGACTTCTGACAACACAGACTAGTTTTATTGAGGGCTTAATAGTTTGGGTCATCAGAATTTTGTTTCTGGACAGGCATGTTGATCTTCACCTTGCTTTTGCCCCATGTCCTACCCTTAGCTAGGATACTGCCCAAGGAAGCTCCACTTAAATGGAACTTCTCCATGAGTGCAAGTGTGCTATGGGCCACCAAGATGCAGGTAGAAGCATGGAGCATGGGTGGCACTGGGGATGTGGAACTCACAGGGCAAGGCTGATATAAGGACCTAGAAAAAGTGAGGTCCTTGGTAGAGCCCAAAGAAAAACTTCCCTGTCTTCACTCTTTTGCTTAGGGAAAGCCCTGGGAGCAGAGTTCTCATTTCTTTTTGTAACTTTCCTCTTGAGACCTCTGTGGTTCTTATTGTTAACTTTGCCATTGGTGCTTGTTGGAAAAGATTGAGTGTTGCTTTTATTACAAAATATCTTGGTGAGTATTAAAGACATACATACTGAGATCTATAAGATCGTATGACTGTTTTATTTTAGTTCATTTCCAGGGAATGTCTTTTTCAGCACTGGACAGGGCCTATATTTTCAATTCACCAACAGATTATTAGTCACTAACAAGAGGTGTAAAGATCAGTCAAAGCAGAGTGTTGCATCCTTAATGAGAGAGTGAAGGGTGAGTAGAAATTGATGTTTTCAGGTGTGGATTCCTGTCAACTAGTAAGAAATGCTGAGAAAAGACATCAAGTAACTTACAGGATCACCCACCAGCTCTGACTTGCTAAGGGCTAAAGTAATCCTGGTTATTATTTTTTTTCTTCTTTTTTGAAGGAATATCAGTCTAGACGACCCCTTAGTAAACATAGAAATCATCAGAAGTACTGTGACTTACTCAACTTAAGCAAAGACTGACAGCAGCACCATTGCTCTTCATCCCCAGCATAGTTCTTGGAAGATCAAATTTATAGAAGATCCATAGTCAAGGAAATTCCTCAGTAGCCCCAAATGCTTTCTTTCCATTTTATTTGAGACTGGGCCTACTCATCCAAATGTAATAATGGTCTCAGGGTCAGAATATATGGCTTGTTAAGGTATCTTAAGGGAGTTATTACGTCTTCTGTCTGTTCTACTTTTATGTGGTCCCTGGTGTTCTTTCCAGCAGGGCTAGGGCTTGGATTGGAGCAATGGGATGGAGAACTGTGCGAGGCTGGAGACTCACCACTCTGCTCCTGCATGCATGGGAGAAAATGGCCACCTCTGCCAGCTGGAAGTGGCTTTAGATGGTCCTGTGAAGTTTTGGTAGTCTCTAGGCTGGAAATAAAAGATCGTTAAGATATTAGGTCTCGGAGTTTTCTTTTACATCCATTCTGAGCTCTTGGAATCAGACTGGAATTCCCATAAAAGGAATGTTATGAATGAAGTACATCCACATTTACAGCTTATTTTACATCATACTTTCTTTTCTTGAACCTCAGTTCTCTTTGCTTTTCCAATTTTGATTCCTCTATGTATATATATATTTTTTCTATTTTGGCTCCTACTCAAATTTTTCTCTTATGCCCAATAGTTTTCTTTTGATTTCTGATCTGATTCTGTTCATCTGGTATTTATCTCCCACTTTGTGAAGTTTGATCTACCAAGGCTACACTTTACTTGGCAAATCCTGGTTTCTATACCCAATTTACTCCTAAGAGGGACAGCTCAAGCCGTGATTTATCTCTGGGCTCGTTCTCTTCTTCCTCCACCCCTCCTTGCATCTTTCTTTTTCCATCTGTGCCAATTTATTAAATTCTAATGAGAAATACAAATGTCAAGTTTACCGCAGGGCTTATTTTGTTAGGCTTTTTTTTCCTCCAGAGAAAAGAAAATTTGCTTAGTGAAACAGACTCAGCCACAGAGTAGTCAATTACTCTTGGATTGTTTGATGGCAGGAAACTAAATAATCCATGCATCTCTGAAGCAGGAAAGTGCTTTCCACCTGGAAGATATGCTGGTGTGTGGGAATCTCTCTGCCATCTTGGATGGTACTGGTGTTACATGTGTTCTGTGCAGCTTGGGGAACCTCCTTTTCCAGATACAGTGCAGGCAGTTTGTATGGCTAAAACTTTGGCTTTTCTCAAAGTTTTGCTTTTTCTCAAACTTTGGTTTTTCTCAAACCTTCTCAAAATCTTTTTTTCTCTACTTTCCTTTTCTCTTTCTTGAATGATGCGTCTTTGTGCTTCTCTCTTTTTCCCTCATCTTCCTGTCTCTTGCTGTTCCCCTGGACTCTCTCTTACTGCACTCCAAATGCATTGCTGTGTACTCCTGATGTTACATCTTCACCTCTGTCCTCTGCTGCTATTTTCCTCTAGTGGAGGGACTCTTCATTTGCCACCAGAAACCAAATCATTGGTGAATATAGACAGATAAGCTGCAGGTTCTATATTTCTTTAGCATGTCCTGCAAATAGGACCAAGATACATCAAAGTCTTTTGGATAGCCTCAGCTAATTGCCAGCCATGGTAATGACCCGTAAAAAATACCACATTGAAGCTCTTAATGCATTATTATTTATAGTTTGGGCTATATAATAACATTTACCTTAAAAATACTTAACTGTTTATCTCACCAGATATGGGGTGGAATGAGGGAGGAAGGGGCATCTTATGATCTGTATTTAATTTATCTCCCTCGAATTTGCTCTCATCAGCATTTTCCTGTTTTTCTTAGTAAAAGAATAAGTAAGTAAATGGGGAGATCTCAAACATGATAGGAAAATTACTCAAGAAGAATTAAAGATGGATAATCATATCACTCTTTTGATTTCAGATGTCCAAATTCCATGTTTGTTAATTAAAATGAAGGTTATATAAATGAAGAGAAACTAGAATGAAAAATTGGCTCACTAGAGTATTTTTTAAAGAAAACCTTGGTTTGTATTTTTGACAATGTGCATTAACTCCAATTAGCTGTTTACACCATCTTGCCAAGTAAAACTCCTACCACAACTGTTTTAATGAACAACATAGAGTCATTTGTAAGCAGTCATTTTTCCCCCAAGGATGTTGTGGAAGTGTGCGTTGGTTGGTTGATCATTTCTTTTGCAATCTACCTTGCTGATTTACTCGAATTCTTGATGCTCAAAGCATGTTTTAGACCAGTAGCAGAAGTATCTCAATTAAAGTTGGCAGAAATGCTGAATCTTGGGGCCCACTACAGAGCTACTGAATCAGAATCTGAATTTTAATGAGATCCTCTGGTGATTCCTATGAACATTAAAGTTTGGGAAACATTGACCTAGAAGATCTTTTCCCCCAGATTACAACAAAGATAAACTTCAGTGTATGTCTCATGAATCTTTCTGAAATTCTGAATTAGTGGAGTCAAAATTAATCAAATTGTATTAAAATTTTTCCCATTTACATATGACATTTCACTGATTTTATTTCACTCAAATTTTTACCTACTATCTTTTCTTCATAGACTTGAGTTATCCCTTTTAGAGAAAAACATCTATTAAAAGTTGAAGTCATACCCAAATCCTCCGTCATTCTATGTAGAAAGGCTGAGCTTTATCCATAAGATTTTACTTGAGAGAGGTTTTGACATCTTGGCACTTCCTTTTCTCCAGAGTATTGTATTCTTTCTTTTAATTGGATAATGTCCTCTAGCCCTTAGTAGGCACTTACGTATCATGTTTTTATTTCCTAAATTAAGAACTTCCAACAGACTTACAGAAGTATCTAGATATATGTTCAGTTGACAATATTTGGAACCTCTGTGATGAGGTAGAAATTTCTTACATATTGTGCAAAACACATTCAAAGACGAGTTTCAGCTTTTGAGTCGAATAGGTGTGAATTAATAGAGTAGCAGGACAAAATCCTGTTACTTTTCATGGTATATAGCTTACATTTCTTATATTCACTTTGTCTTTTATCTTTGTGCTCTAAATAATAGCTTTAAGTAGTTTAAACATGTATAAGCCCACAACTATAAGGCAAAATAAAAACAGCACAAGTCATATTTATCTGATATGACTTTAAGAGGATGATTTATTCGTCAGTCTGTGAATCTATATTATTTATTTATTTATTTATTTATTTATTTATTTATTTTTGAGACAGGGCCTCTGTGGCCCAGGCTGGAGTACAGTAGTGTGAACATGGCTTACTACAGCCTCAATCTTCTGGGTTCAAGCAATCTTTCTGCCTCAGCCTCCCATGTAGCTAGGACTATAGGCATGTACCAACATGCCCGGCTATTTTTTTTGATTATTTGTTGAGATAGGGTGTCACTTTGTTGCCCAGGATGGTCTGTAACTCCTGGCCTCAAGTGATCCTCCTGCCTCGGCCTCTCAAAGTGCTGGGATTATAGGCATGAGCCACTGTGCCTGGCCTGTGTCATATATTTTCTTTAAATTTACATAATATTGAAGCTATCTGATGGCATCCTAAATCTTACATATTTATAAATACTGAAGTTCAGGATTGACACCTTATAAAAAGAAACCTTTTTGGAAATTAATTTATTTGCAGATGAATCTTCAGTTGTCATAAAACTAGCATGTAAGCTCTCTGATAGCAGACACTTAGTTTTTTGGTTTTTTTTTTGAGATGGAGTCTCGCTCTGTCACCCAGCCTGGAGTGCCGTAGCACAATCTCGGCTCACTGTAACCTCCACCTCAGGGATCCTCCCACCTCAGCCTCCCGAGTAGCTGGGATTATAGGCGTGTGCCACCATTCCTGGCTAAGTTTTGTATTTTTGGTAGAGATGGGATTTCACCATGTTGGTCAGGCTGGTCTTGAACTCCTAACCTCAGGTGATCCACCTGCCTCGGCCTCCCATAGTGCTGGGATTATAGGTGTTAGCCACCAGGCTCGGCCGGCAGACACTTTTTATCTGTTTTGCTCACTGTTGTCTCTTCCAGCACCCAGGTCAGTACCCTGCACATGGTAAGGATAAATACTTGTTGACTGAATGAATAGATGAATGAGCTTAAAAATGTAAAATCTCTTCAGAATTAAACAGTTGGAATTTATTCTTTATCAGTAGGATTTTGCTAAAAGTGTCTCTGAGTAATAGATTGTCCTTGGAAACAAGGTCTATTTAAAAATCTTATCTAAACAACTAAATAATAGAAGGCAAGAATAATTGAAATTCTTGAAAGTACTGTGTAGAAATGACCTCAACAATATGCCTAGTTTACCTGTGGCTCATTTATTACATGGCTTTGACCCGTGATGGTATCATAGTGAAGTGCTTTTTTATTAAAGAGATCTCCTCTTCTCTTTGATTGGGCCCCATCACATTGACTTCCGGTAACAAAGCTGTCACTCAGAGGAATTTTCTTTCTGCCCCTTATCTGTCCTGGCCCTGAGAAGAAGCCTGTTTCCCTCTTAATCTTAACTCTGGTGCCCTTCTCTCTACATTGTTGGCTGGTGCCATGCCTGTTGCTAAATTTATCTGATAGGCTCATGATCCTCAACTTCTTCCCTCCCTTTTTCCTATGGGAGCACATAGTCTGTATTGACTGTCGGGTGTGGAGACAGGCAGAATGCTATTTTCCCCTTGGGCGAAGCGTGAGGTCAGGCTCCTTCCTGTTTTCTACGATTTCCTCTGTGTGTTTCCCCCAAAACATGGCCTTCTCATACCTCTGCTGAGTTCTATAGCCTTTAAAAATTATTACAAATTATTTTAGAAATCTACTTTATAATCTTAAAAGCAAAATGTAACTCTTTTTTTTCAACTTTACTACTAAGTCACAGTTTTCTGAGCATATGATGAGCAACTGCACAATTTTTGTGGACTGACCTAAGAACCTTACCGCCATGTCTAACTTAACTCCCACAGACAAATACATTAAATTCAATTAGCATGGTTTGCTATTGAGCTTCCATAAGTTCATAAGGTAAGAACTGCAATATATAGAAAAGCATGCTTATAATCCCGAATCATGGAAGTTATGGAGAGGATTTGAGTGAAATATAATTAGTCCTTAAGCTATTTTAAAAGTAATCACTCATCTGAACATTAGTAAAGACAAACTATATGGAGCCTTTAATGTAAGTGCTACATTCACAGAGTGGATATGTGGAATAAAAATAGTAGGGTGGCAAACAGTTGTGGACTTTGTACTCTGTAGTCGGAATCCCAATTCAGCTGCTTATAAGTTATTACACTCCATCATCAACACAGACTATGTTGTCCCATAGGAAAAAGGGAGGGAAGAAGTTGGGGATCATGAGCCAATCAGATAAATTTAGTGACAGGCATGGCGCCAGCCAGCGATGTAGAGATAAGGGCACCAGAGTTAAGATTAAGAGGGGAAATAGGCTTCTTCTGAGGGCTAGGAAGGTGACAGATGGGAGACAGAAAGATATCAACAGGTTGTTCTACCTCTTGGTGTCTCAGTTTTCTCATCTGCAATAAGAGACATAATAATATAATCTATTTTATAGAATTGTTGTAAGAATTAATTAAAATAATTTATGTAAAATGTAAGCATAGATTACATGATATTCATGTAAGCATGCATTAAGCCCTGAATATCAGTTTGGATAGTCCTATACATATCAATACTTTGTAAGTTTATTTAAAAATTCAACCACCTTGGAATTAATCTAAAAATCAACATCATATTAAGGCATGCTGAGAGAGCATTTTATATCATGTGTCTGTGAAACTGTGGTATGAGAGTGAGTTGTTTAGCTAGAGAGGGAGCTTATCCTCCCCTAGCATCCATCTCATTGCAATATGTCCTTTTACCTTTGAGGCCTGGTACAACTGAGAGCCCTGGAAAGGAAGCCAGGTGCTTCTGTAGGTGATAGTATTTCCAAAGATGCCATGGAAACATTCCTTATAAGTGCTAAAGATCTCCTGGTTATATTCATTACTCCTAAAAAATAGGCTACTAGTATCATTCTTATTTTGTAAGTAAATAAAATTTATGTTAAATAGTCCATAACTTGTGGCTATGCTACATCAGTCATCAGTGGTGGATCAAACATAATGACTCAAGTATTTCTGGTTGTGGTTACAGAGACAGATTCCAATGAGGACTGCTAAGAGATTCAAGGTATAGAAGTAGTTGTGGGGCCAGATGCGGTGGCTCATGCCTGTAATCCCAGCACTTTGGGAGGCCGAGGCAGGCAGATCATGAGGTCAAGAGATTGAGACCATCCTGGCTAACATGGTGAAACCCCATCTCTACTAAAAATAAAAAAATTAGCTGGGCACGGTGGCGCGTGCCTGTAATCCCAGTTACTCAGGAGGCTGAGGCAGAAGAATCACTTGAACCTGGGAGGCGGAGGTTGCAGTGAGCCGAGATGGTGCCATTGCACTCAAGCCTGGTGACAGAGCAAGACTCCACCTCAAAAAAAAAAAAAAGTGGTTGCAACATAATTTGGGCCAACATTGCTGTTAGAGTGAGGCCTTGAATAATAGGGTGCAATCAAAGGAAGGAACCCCACCAGTTATTTTAACAGTGAGAATTTAACATAAAGAATTTTTAGTTAATCAGTGAAGAATTGAAAAGGAAAAAGAGAACACAAAAAAATCTCCAAGTTAACAACTGTAGAAGGTAGCTATCGCTCCCAGGGCTGGAAGGGGCTGAGAGCACAAAGTGGTTGGAGTCTTTAAAACTTAAAAGCTTGGAGAGGGCCTCCAAGAGGGCTGGGTTTCAGATCTCTGAGAAAGAGTGGGGTTGCTGCTTTGCTGCTGTGGTGTTTGAGAGTCAGAGGAGGGGCTCTGTGGACCTAAGATCCGTATTTCTAAAGAGGGGACACTGGCTACTGCTGGTGTCTCTGAGACAACATGATGTAGTTGAAAAATCTGCCACCTGGATTCAACAGCTGGTACTGGAATTAACTGGCATGACCAGGGTGAAGAACAGGCATTGCTGGTCAGTACTGCCAGGAACAGGAAGCCCACAGGAGTGAACAGAAAGAAGCAATCTCCTTCTAACAGCCCTATTAAAAGAGTCTAACAGAGCCAGCCAGCAAAGCTGAAATGTGATTTGCAGTGTCCCAGTTTCAGCATCACAGAGCAGAGTATAGAATGGGTTTGAAGTTGAGAGACCATAGGATAAGACCTTGCACACATGGGGTCTATATGGTGGTGTTTGAGGGTAGAGGGATGATGCAGGATCAGTAATATCATGAGATCTGGGTGTTCTTCCTATGGAAATGAGGCACTACGAGGTAATATAGCCAGGGTGACCACCTCTTGGGGAAACATGAACCATAAGCGGTGCCAGGATTCAGAGGCAGTCTTGGAGTCATGTCCCTGGAACTTAATGTTCTGGCTGGCAGCTTTATGGGATGCCAGATCCTGTTAAGCGTTGTGCTGAAGCTGTTGTAAATTTTGCTATCTCTGTCAAAATGACTCAGAAGCTGAGGAGGGTCTGAGTTGTGGGGCTCACCAGCGATGGCTATAAGCCAAGGTGCAAATGGAGTCTGAGAACCCACATTGGTGCTTACAGTGTTCCACCATTATAATATTAGCATTTCATTTAAACCAAGAGGCAGACAGAGGATATTTGTTTTAGTTTCAAGCAGCTGAAGGGAGAGGGAGAGAAGGAGGGGGAGAGAGAGAGGGGGGATTTTTTAGTACTGTGTATCTTGCATGGAGAGGGTAAGTAGCCCTCAGGACACTGCATAATTTCATTACGGAAAATTAACACTCATTCAAGTCTCCTAAGACCCTTCAACCAGCAAATCCATGATGAGGGATGTGGCCCCAGAGCAAGTTAGTGCCTGAGTTTCCTTGGGCTGGCATCTGCAGAACTCTGCAATCTGACCCTTATTCATTCCTCCAGTGCTGCCTGCCACCATCACTGCAACATTCCAATCACATTGGAGACAGTACTGGTGCTGGACCCTCCCTGGGCCAATTAAATGAGATTATCTTGAGATGGGGCAGGGGTGTTAGTGTTTTATAAAAGCTCCCCATGATATTTTAATGCTAGCTACAGTTGTGAACCATGAGAATATAAGAATCCTATGTCCCAACTAATCTGGTCTGTTTTTCAATTCAGATCAATTCCATTCAAAATTTTAGATACTTACTGAGTACCTTGTATTATGCTAGTTTCTGCATATATAATAAATGAAACAAGATAAGTATCTCATGATTCAGTGTGAGAGACCAACACATACACATAGATGATTTAATCTGGTAAGTATTATATTTTGGATAATTAGTTATTGAGAAAGAGGGTGAATAATTTCACTTGGGTGTATCTGAAGAGAGAAGATGGGAAAACCTTCACAGAGCAAATGAGAACATGCATTGAGTATATATTAGTCTAGATTGAGTTGACTCTTAGTGGATGAATAGGATTTAACAAAGAGGCTAAAGCATGAGAGAGCCTCATTGGTTCAGTCATGATGAATAATTTATCTGACTAGAAAATTTGTTGAATTGGGTGAAAGGCTGGAGATAAGACAGTAAAAGAAAGTGGGAACCACATTAGAAAGGATTTTGAATTCAACATTAATTGAAAATCCATGAGAATCTAAGCACAGGCTATGTTCTGAAGGTATAAAAATGAATAAAAGTCAAGATACTTTCAGTTATGTGGATGAGTCAGATATGAGGTGGTGTAGGGAGGATTGCAGGCAGAAAAAATTGCATGAGCAAAAACACAGAGGCTTGAAAATGCCTGGTGATTTCAATAAACAGTGATAAACCAGCACTGTTGGATCTGTGATAGGGTTGGATAGAGATTAAGGTGTAAAAGGCAGGCTGAGATTAGATTGGAAGAGCATTGTGTACCCTATTTAGAAGTTTCACTTTTATATTATGATATAAAAAAAGGCTATGCAGATTTTAAAGTGAAGATTAATATTATTCATATCTGATTTATAATTGATGAATGGTATTACATGAATTGTGATTCAGTGGAAAAGTGTGAAGAGATTGGAAACCAAAAGATCAGATAAGGATTATTAAAGAGGTCCAGATAATAGGTTTTCTGATCTAAGGCAGCTAAGTTGGTTTTGTCATTAATGGGGTTCTGTGTTTCATGGGGATTGGGAAGACAGGGAAGGATAATTTTCTCCTTTGCTGTTTTTTGGTGAGAAGAGGGAGGACTCTTGAGTTTGAGGTATCTGGGTTATCCAGGTGGAGCAGTGAAGTGGACAGTTAAAAGTATGCATCTAGACCACAGAAGATTAGTTGAAATTAGAAAAGTTTATCTGGTGTCAGCAACTTGTACAGAGTAGATCAAGCCAAGTAAATGGCTAGATGTGAACTGACTCAGAGAAATCAACATTTGGAGATGAACAAAACAAAGGAGCTGAAGGAAATGAAGAAAAACAGGAGGAAGCCAGGAGGGATCAGTATTTCAGAGGTCCAGACTCTCTCTAGACTCTAAAGAAGGTAATTTCGAGGGAGTACGTTGGTTAGTGGTGTCAAGCCCTGCAAAGAAGTCACAAAAGGTAAAGAAAACCTGAGAAGAAAAACTTCTGGACTAAGTTCCATGAGGGGAGGAGGCATATATGTGTTTGACACATATTAGCTGTTCAGTAAATATTTATGGCGTGAATGGATTTACCTTGATTTTGGATTTGTCTTGAGGGACGTATACTGCTTCTGTTCTCTAGTTTACTCTTGGTTGTATATAGGTTTACTTATTATTCAAAATGTAACCCGTATCAGATATGGATTTTTTTTTCTGTTTTCAAACAATAGAGACAAAATTTATCTAAAAAGAGTATGATCATGTTTTTCTAATTAGAAGATGAACATCATTCTGCATGAAAAGATTTTTTCCCTGATTGTTTTCAAATAAATGATATATTAGGCATTAAACAATGGAAAATGAAATAGCACATGCTTAATCTCCTATGTCATCCAAAATATGTTCCTTTTGACCTTTATAAGTTAAATTCAAAAAGTTAATTCAATTTTCTCACTAAAGGCTATTAAGGTTCTGAGGCAAGGATTCAGATTGGATTCAGAAATACTTTAATGAGTTGGAAGTGGGTCAAGAAACATTTACTACTCATTTTTAAAAATGCTCCTGATTTATCATGACTTTCTCCCTAACATTTTCATAGTTTGTCTTCTCTCAAAATTAAATCCTGTTAGCTAAACAACTGCTATCTTAATTTGAAAGTAGACAAATCTCTCTGAAAGGGCATAAAGAAATAATGTATAGATCATTTTTTAAAAGGTTACTTGAAAGGCATTTGACTTAAGTTTTTTCATCAAAACATCTTCAAAACTGCTACAAAGCTAAACGTGATTTTAAAATCTCCACTAATTTGTGTTCTTCCAATTTTCAATTTGATATTCATATGCAATTGGGTGATACTTAGCTTTACAATCTCTTTGATGGAGAGGTTTAGGAAGGTAATTAGTGAACTATGTGGAATTGAAGTTGATTAGTATAAACCAATTCAGAGAAAATTCTGTTTTGGAACAGTATAGATACATATACAGTACTAATTATAGATTAGTAGGGAATGCAGATGGTGTTGTTTTATCAGTTGTTTTCAGCTACTGTCTTAGGTTAGTTTCCCCAAAAGCAGGCTCAGAGAGGATTTGTGGCCAAGTGATTTATTAAGGAGCTACTTCCAGGAAAAGCTGGCGAGGGAGAGGGGGCAGGCCTAGCAAAGGTGGGATTTCAGATGACATCTTTCTGGGCCTTAGCCTGATCCCAAAGGCAAGGGCTGGGGTTTTAGTCACATCTCTGAATGTCTTGGCCCTAGCCAAAGAAACTGAGATGTCCACAGTCCAGCAGCAGCTAGTCTTTTGCTGAGGGCTATAGTGAGGGTAGGGGGAGGAGGAGCGGGCAAGGAGAATATATTCCCAGGAACTTCCTTTTACCGTATTTGGGCAAAGCCCTGCTTCCAATTGCCTGAGGGCAGGTTTCTGAGGGCAGTGTAGTGGGGGACAGTATTGGCCATTAAAAGCCAAAGAGATTAATGTGAGGGGCGAGGGGTGGAGGTGGGTTGGCACAGAAATAGTAAAAGGGAATATGCTACAGGTCCCCTGTGTAATTGAATTCTAACTTCTTTGAAAATACTGCAATTTCCAAATTTCTCTAATGTCAGTTCCAGTTCTGAACCAAAAGTGCACACAAACAGTGTTCTATCCAACTACTTACAGTACATTTGTTGCTTAGTTGGAAAGTTAAAAATGTCTTATCTCTATAGACAAAACCAGGTAGAAATGCATTTAGTGACATACTAGATGGCTAGAAGGAAATGTTCTTTATTGCTCCATTTTTATTTAGAGAGGCTCCCTTCCTGTTGTAGCACAAACTATTCCATGTGATGTGTTTCTCTAGTAGAAATAGGTATGTGATTCACCAAAATAACTTCCATATCACATTTGACAAGTGACTATTTTTCTCATTCAAAAGAAGTTTTCCAGATACACACGAAGTTTTGTTTTTGTTATGGGTGTCCACTTTTCTTATCTTTGCCTTGCTAAGGTATGTGTTGGTACAAAAATAAAGAAGCTATATAAATGCATATGATAATGTTTTAGCTCAAAAATACGTCATAGAAATCTCTAGATCATTAGTTTCTCTTTATCAAGAAAACGAGAAGTGAGTTGGTACCAAAGCTCCTGTATCTATTGGAGTAACTGCTGGGAAGATTAAGAGAAGTAATTTAAATATGTTGGCTTTGCTTTTGTGGCAAGGTTTAAATTCTGAGCTCCACTGTCCTCTGAAAAAATTCAAATTTTGGTGGAAGAAAATATCATGCCAGAGATCTTAAGGTAATAGCTAGTGTTTGCTACACCACTGAAGGCACTTGTAGCTTCAAACATTTCACTGTTGCATTGCCAAGCCAAGCCATGGTCAACCGATAACCTGAGTTAGAGCATGACAGTCATTTCCATCCTAGAGACGTATGGTCATCTTCTTCTCTTGCCTTTAGTTGCACAAAAACCCCCTAAAATCAGTGCTGATTTACCTTTCAAAGCAGTTTGATCATTGCCTTGGGGTCTGGTGTTCTTCCCTTCTCCCATTTTCACTCCTCGCTACCTTGCTCACTGCAAGTGGAAAGGAAGAGAAGGAGATAAAATAGACTTACTTCTCCCAGAAACCTGACCTTGTCTTAGCTACCAAGAGATTTTTTTTCTAGTTTGTTTTATGAGAGTAGTTCAATAACTTGAAGTGAGGTGACCATCACTGTCTCCCCTCTTTTGTCTCACTTTTCGTTTCTTTTGACCCAAGCATCTCATTTCTCACTTTCTTAAGTGATTTTTATGGGAGATACTGTAGATGGCACAATATCTACTTCTGCGGCCAAACTGCAGTTTGACATCGGTACGTCATTGTCTCTCTTGAGTCTGTTTCTATTACTGTAAAGCAAGGAGGTTAGCCCTTGCTATCTTGCTGACTCATAAGAATTTAAGGAGGATAAAGTGTGCACAGAATGTTCTAGACATCTAGGTCAAAAGGTGCTGCATACCAACGGTTATCTACCTATCTCATGGGGATGTTAGGAACTGAGATAATATGTGAAATATTTTGAGTTCCAGAAACACAAACAGCAAATGCATTTGTGCTATAATGATTTATGTTCTAGGTAGCTACAGCAGGATTTTACTTCTTAATATATTTATTCACTTCATTACTTTCTGTAGCAGACTGCATATGGGACATAATTCGGTAGTGGAAAAAAGAGAAAGTGTTTAAACAATTTTTTCTTCGGAAAATGTACAGTCATCCAGTAAATGTTGCACTCTTATCTACATACGACCAGTATGCTACTGAGATTTATATTTTCCTTCCCATGAGGAAAGAGGTGGGAGAGGTGGTAGTGAAGGAAGAGAGCAAAGAAAGAAGTCAGAGAGGTTCACATTCAGGTAATTCCAGATCTTCTCACACTCAGCAATGCTGAATGTGCCTCCAGGCATTAGGATATTGAAATGTCCCTTTTGGAGTGACTGATCCAATGGATTTGAAATTCTCTGTTTGCTACAAAATAAAAAGCCGTAAAAATTATACTTTCATGAAAATCTGTTTTAAGAAACATGGGCCATTCAGATCAACCCCCTCCACAGCCCAGTCACATTCCAAAGCACCATGAAAAATGACTGTTTATTGAATGTTTCAAGTTTATTGTAATTAGCATATTACATTTAGACAGGCCAACAACAACAAAGACTAATTTAATCAACAAAAACATTTTGGGGAGAGGCTGGGCAACCCACACAATCCAAGAAAGAGCTGAACTAGCAGACTTTGAGAAAGACAAGAACATCTGCGTCACCCATCTGATGCGCAGGAGTTCGGGGCTTTCTCTTTTGGTTGGGTCCATCACCCATATCAGTCTCTGTGTTCTGCTCAAGATTCAATTCCTTGGGAGAGAGCGTAATTAAATTAGCTTGGATTAGGTACCCATCTTGGTGGTTGTGGTGGTGGCTATGCAGGGGTTCCTGGGATCAGCATTCCACCAGAAACATATGGAGCTAGGGAGGACTAAGTCCCAAAGGAAAGGAGGTTGGGCAGACAAAACCCAAGACATCCACTGCCCCAAATCTATGCTATCATTAAGTTGATTTAAAATTTTATGGCATATGAGACTCCTTGACAACTTTTAAGCTATGGTTATATCTCCATTGCTTAAAGCTATGTAAAGGAGGCAGTGGGGTAAAATGGTCTGTATATTTGGCTTTTGTCTTGGTATGGCCACTAATTGGCTAAATGACCTGAGCAGGGAGCTTAATCTCTCAGGGTCTGTTTCTAGAATTGAAAAATGAGAGGATTTATAGATCTTATTCTATACCATTTTTGTTTATTGTTTTAGTATTTGATCTGAGTTACAGAATTGGGTTAACTATGCACCTCCCTGTGTTGTACTCCATAACATGCTTCTAAACAAGGTCCTTTTGTTGTTTTATTTCATTTTCTATTTTATTCCTAATCTCCATTCCCATTCTTTTAATCCCATAGATTACCAATATAATATTTAGATACATGTTTTTATATATGTAAAATATATTGTATGATTTTATGTGTGTGTACATATACACATATACATATACATACTTACATATATAAATGTGTGTATATACATGTATACACACTTAACTGTTTGCAACTGGTATTATGCTACTGATTTTATTCTGTTTTTTAAAAATTGTTTTCATGAAACATTACGTTTTGTACATGTGGGATCCCATCATATGCATCAATTATCATTGTATTTATTGATTCTTCTTGTGACAAATACATAAAGCAGCAATAGTGAATTGTCTGCTTGTACATGTTTCTTATAGGAGTTTTAAGAGTTTCTCTGGGAATTATTTTCAGAGTGAGATTCATATCTAAAAATTCACCATTTCATTAAGTATAGTAAGATTGTTTCCAGAAAAACCTTATGACTGTCACTCACATTAGTTTTGCATAAAAGCTCTTATTTCTCTATATTCTCTTCAAAACTTGGTATTATTCAACTTTCTATATACATATGCACATATATAGTTATATCTGGATATATCCCTATATATGTGTATATCCATATATCCATATATATATCCTATATATATCCCTATATGTGTATGTCCATATATACATGTTTTCTATATATATATGTATATATTTTGCCACATGATCACCAAGATATTCCCCTATGTTTTCTTCATGTTTCAACTTTCGTACTCAAGTCTTTAACCCATTTGAAATACACCTTTGTTTTTCACTTTATTTTTCCATGTAAACTAATTTCTTTAAGACCATCTACTAAATAAGCCATCTTTCATCTTCTCTCACTTTTTTTGCGTGTCAACCTTATAATGTAGCAAGTTACATATCACAAAAATATTGGCCTATTTTAAGCTCTCTGTTCTGTTTCATTGATCTGTCTTTGTATCAATACTGTGTGGTTTTAAATTACTGTAGCTTTGTAGCATGCCTTAATATCTGAGTTTAAGTCCTCAGCTGTTTTTCTTTTTGTAAAATTGACCTAATAGCGAACTGGCTATTCATATGGAAAGAAATAAAAATATGTTCTATTAAAAATTCTAGGTGAATAAAGGCTTAGAAATAATAGAAATCTTTGCTGAAAATATATGAGAAAACATACACAGTAGTTGGATTTCTGAGATCTTCCTAGCAACACAGGAAATCCAAAATCTGTAATACGAGATAAAAATATTTGACTATTTAAAAATTAAAAATTTTGTATGGAAAAAAATCCCATAAAAATCAATGGGCACTAATGGAACAAGAAAAGTACATTTTCCACTCAGATAACAAAGCATTAATTTCTACATTATCGCATGATGAACAACTCAATTAAAATGAATATGTGTGAATCCAGAAAACAGCCAATAAATGTGAAAAGATGCACAAATTCCAAAAAAGACAGAAAGATTAACATTATAATAACAATGAGCTCATTGGACAAGTATGTAGAGGAAAGGGTAGTATGATACACATTACTGGTGGGAAAGTCAAGATTTATAGTATTTTGGGAAGGAAATCTGGCAATATCTATAGAAATTAAAAATACATATTCTCTTCTACTCAACACTTCTATTCCTGGAAATCTCTCTTATAGAAATAAAAGTACAGATCATGTTCATAAAATTAAAGAAAAAATGTGTATGAATTTATAACATACAAGGACTTTTATTGCACCATTGTTTATAATCACCAAAAACTGAAAGTAAAGAATATGCCTAATGACATGAATGTGACGGACTTACGGTTCGAATGCTATGTAGTGTTTTATAGCCATGAGAATGATTCAGAATAGTATGCATCTATGTATGTGTAGGATATACGATTATAGAGAAATAGAATGTTAGCATGGCTACATGGAATTGGGGAAGACAGTGGAGAAAAGGTGTCCATAATAAAGAGAGAATGTACGGTATGATCATACCTATGTCACATTATGTATTGGCCTGTAGACCCAAGTCCTAGGATTGCTCTGAGCCCAATCAGGCTTAAGGCTGCAGTGCGCCGTGCAGCCTGGCAACGTAGTGAGGTCCCTGTTCTTAAGGTGGGTATTATAGAGAACTATGAAATTCTGACTTCTTTATGTCTGTATATTGTTCTAATTTCCTACAAAGACCATGTTTTTCTTTTACATAATCAGGAGAAAGTAATGAATATATATTTATTGTAGAAATAAATACAAAAATCAATTGTAAAAGGAAAAAACAAAACTTGAAAACTGTTTACAAATCTTTATTCTTCCATCAAAATACTAGAAAAAGTTTGCCAAATTTACGAAAAAAAAATCTTACTGGAATCTTTATTAGCAATGTGTTAAATGCAAGCAACATTGTGTTCAGTTTTGGTATCTTTACAGTATTACATTGTACTATATATTTATTTAGTTCTTCTCACTTTATGTCCTTAAAACAGTTTAAGCTTTTGTTCCTTAAAGATCTTTTTCATCCTTTATTAGGTACGTTATTGTTTTTATTGTGTTTATACTACATACTTTATTGTCTTTATTGCTATTAAAAATGGTTATCTTATTTTCTATGTTATTTTCTAGTTTATTTTGAAGTATAGAAGAACCTTTTTCACTTTTATAAGTTAATCATTATTTTGTTATTGTACTGAATTATTTACTAGTTCATGGTATTTTTATTTTTTTAAGTGTTTACTTTTCAGTTTTTAAAATAAAATATTTTTACAGTAGTAAAATACCTACAACAAAATTTGTCATCTTAACCATTTTTAAGTATACAATTCAGGAGTATTAAGAATATTCATATTGCTGTGTTCCATCACCACCCTCCATCTCCAGAACTCCTTTCATCTTGCAAAACTGAAACTGCATCCATGAAACAATAATACTCCATCCCCCTTTCCCTACATTTCTGGCAACCACCATTCTGCTTTCTGCCTTTATGAATATGACTCCTCTAGGTACTTATGTAAGTGGAATCATATAGTATTTGTCTTTCTGTCACTGGCTTATTTAGCTTAGCATAATGTCTTCAAGGTTCATCCATGTTGTAACATGTGTCAGAATTTCTTTTTTTAAGCCTGAATAATATTCTGTTCTATGTTTATACCAGTCTTTTTGTCTATTCATTTGTTGGTAAATACATGATTTGTTTCCATATTTTGATTATTGTGAATGATGCTACTATACACATGGGTTTAGAAATATCACTTCAAGACCCTGCTTTCAATTTTTTTGATGTATACCCAGAAATGGAATTGCTGGATGATAAGATAATTCTATTTTAATCTTTTGAGCAACTGCCATGCTGTTTTCCACAGTGGTTGCATCATATTACATTACCAACAGTACACAAGGGTTCTAATATCTCTACATCCTTGCAATACTGGTTTTCTGTTTATTTCACAGTAGGCATCCTAGTGGGTGTGAGGTGGTATCTCATTGTAGTTTTGATTTGCATTTCTCTAATGATTATTGATGTTGAGCATCTCTTTGTGTGTTTATTGGCAATTTGTATATTTTCTTTGGAGAAATGTCTATTCAAGTCCTTTTCCTATTTTTGAATCAGGTTGCTTTTGTGTTGTTGGATTTTAGGAGTTCTTTGTATATTCTGGAGGTTAATATATTGTCATATGTATAATATGCATGTATTTTCTCCCATTCTGTGGGTTGCCTTTTTCTCTGTTGATAGTGTCTTTTGATGCAAAAAGAGTTTAATTTTTTTTCTTTTGAGGTGGGATATTGCTCTGTCACCCAGACTGAAGTGCAGTGGCTCAATCTCGGCTCACTGCAACCTCTGCCTCCTGGGTTCAAGCAATTCTCCTGCCTCAGCCTCTCCAGTACTTGTTTTCAAATGCCTTTTTTTTTTTTTTTTTTGAGGTGGAGTCTCGCTCTGTCGCCCAGGCTGGAGTGCAGTGGCCGGATCTCAGCTCCCGGGTTCACACCATTCTCCTGCCTCAGCCTCCCGAGTAGCTGGGACTACAGGCGCCCGCCACCTCGCCCGGCTAGTTTTTTGTATTTTTTAGTAGAGACGGGGTTTCACCGTGTTAGCCAGGATGGTCTCGATCTCCTGACCTCGTGATCTGCCCGTCTCGGCCTCCCAAAGAATTTTTGCATTTTTAGTAGAGACAGGGTTTCACTATGTTGGCCAGGCTGGTCTCAAACTCCTGACCTCAAGTAATCCACCTGCCTCTGCCTCCCAAAGTGTTGGAATTACAGGTGTTTGCCACCACGCCCGGCAGGGTTTAAATTTTTATGAAGTCTAATTTGTATATTTTTCTTCAGTTGCCTGTGCCTTGTGTGTCTATACTTTACTCAGATTTCCTCAGTGTTCTCCTCATATCCTTTTTTCAATCAAGGAATTCATCCAAGTTTAGTTACCGTGTCTCCTTAGGTTCCTCTTAGTTGTGACAGTTTCTTAGACTTTACTTGTTTTCAAATGCCTTGATAGTTTTGACGACTACTAGTCATGCATTTTGCAGAATGTCTCTCAGTTAGGATTTCTCTGAGGTTTTCTTATGATTCGACTGAGTAATGTGTTTCTGAGAAGACCACAAAGGTGAAAGGCCATTCTTATTACATCAGATCAAGGGTACCTGCCATCAATATGACTTATCAATGTTGTTAATCTTGGTCACTTGGCATATAGTAGTGTTTGTCAAGTTTCTCCACTGCAAAGTTACTCTTTTTTATTCTCCCTTTCTATCCTGTACTCTTTAGAAGAAAGTCATTATGTGCAGCCCACACTAACGGAGTGGAGAGTTTTGTTCTATTTACTTAAGGGAGGAATATTAACATAAATTATTTGAAATTCTTCTGCTTGGGAATTCTGTTTATTCTCTCCTATTTGTTTATTAAATTATTTACTTATAATGTACTCAGGGATATTTATACTTTGGGTTATAATCCAATATGACTTTATTTATTTTGTTGCTAAAATTGTTTTAACTTTGGCCATTGGGAGCCTTTTTAGTTGGCTCTTGTATCACTTTGATATATTCCATCACTGTAGGGTTTTTTTTGTTGTTGTTATTTTTTCCACTTTCTTACTTTCTAGTGCTACAAGATGCTCCAGGCTTATCTTGTATATTTCCTGTCTCAGTCTTAGAATTAACCATTTCTCCCAGGATCTCTGTTCCTTTGATGGGAGAGTGGTATTAGGAACTAAGATTCGGTGCTAGGTGTTCTCAATGATGGCTATCATTGCTTCTAGGCCATCTCAGCTGACAGAGCAAAGAAAGTGTGTACTAACCCATTCATATACACATATCTAAAATATTTATATGTAACCATCTGTATCATTATGCTAAACATGAGTTCAGACTGATGTCTCCCACTCTAACACAGTCCTTCCTGAATCATCCTAGAATCTTCCCCGTTTATCTGTAACCTCTAACAGTGAGAAACTAGGTTCCCACCATTGGTCATCTTTTGCCTTGCCTTGTAAACTTCAAAATCAGTCTGTCTATTAGGTAAGAAATGGCTTACTGAGATTTTATAGGATTGCATTACATCCATATAATTTATAATTTGGATTGCATTAAATCTAATTTTATGTGCATAAATTATATTATGTAATTTATTTAAATCTTTGATTTTTAAATTAGTGTTTCACAATTTTTCACATATAGATTGTGTACATATTTTGTTAGATTCATACCTAAGTATTTCCATTTGTTAGGTACTTTTGTAAATAGAATATATTTAAATTTCAAGTTCCAATTGTTCCTTGTTAGTATATAGGAAAGCAATTGACTTTTGTATTAACAATTTCCTATTAACCTTGCATCCTGTGATTTTGTTTTATTCTCTTATTAGTTCTAGGAGGTTGTTTTTGTCTATTTTTGAGATTTTCTATATAAACAATTTTGTCATCTCTGAATAGAAAGTTTTATTCTTCCTTTCCAACTGATATTCTTTTTGATTCCTTTCTTGTCCTGTTGCATTAGTTAGAAACTTCCAGTAAAATGTTGACTGGAAGCGAGGGAAGACACCTTTGCCTTGTTTCTGATCTTAGGGGAAACACCTGCATTTTCTCACCATTAGGTGGAATGTTAGCTGTAGGTTTTTAATGTAAGTTCTTTATCAAATTGAGGAAATTTTCCTCTGTTTTTGCTTTGCTAAGAACTTTTAATCATAAATAAGTGTGGAATTTTGTCAAATTATTTTCTCCAACAATTGATATAATCACATTAATTTTCGTCTTTAATCTGTTGATGTAGTGATTTATGCTGATTGAGTTTTAAGTGTTTAACCAGCCTTGCACTTGATCTTAGCCAAAAGGCCGAGAAGCGATAACCAGCCTTGCATACTGGAATAAATCCCATATGGTTGCAGTGTATAATGTTTGGTATACACTGTTGAATTCAATTTGTTATGTCTGTGTTTATGAGAGATGTTGGTCTGTTGTTTTCCTTTCTTATAAATGGCTGTGTCTAATTTTAGTAGTAAGGTAATGCTGACCTCATAGAATGAGCTAAGAAGCAGTCTTTCTTCTTCTGTTTTCTGGAAGAAATTATGAAGAATTGATATGATTTCCTCCTTAAAAGTTTGGTAATATTCATCAGTGAAACCATCTGGGCCAGGTATTTTCTTTTATAGAAAGTGATCAATTGTTAATTATTGATTGAATGTATTTAATATAGAGAGAGCTATTTAGGCTATCTATTTCCCCATTTGTGGGTTTTGGTCATTTATGTCTCTTCAGAAATTGATCTATTTCATCTAAGTCATCATATTTTTGAGTATAGAACTATTAATACCATTCCTATACTCTTTTAATGTCCAAGGGGTCAGTAGTGATGACCCCTCTTTCTTTTCTTTTCTTTTTTTTTTTTTTGAGATGGAGTTTCACTCTTCTTGCCCAGACTAGAGGGCTGTAGCACAATCTTGGCTCACCGCAACCTCCACCTCCCAGGTTCAAGTGATTCTCCTGCCTCAGTCTCCCAAGTAGCTGGGATTACAGGTGCCTGCTACTACGCCTGGCTAATTTTTGTATTTTTAGTAGAGATGGGGTTTCACCATGTTGGCCAGGCTGGTCTCGAACTCCTGACCTCAGGTAATCCACCTGCCTTGGCCTCCCAAAGTGCTGGGATTACAGGTGTGAGCCACTGTGCCCGGCCTCATTTTTGATTTTGGTAATTTGTGTATTTGCTTCAATTTTTTTCTTGGTTAGCTTGGCTAGGGTTTATTCATTTCATTGATCCTTTCAAAGAACCAGCTTTTGGTTTTGTTAATTTTCTCCACTGTTTTCTTGTTTTCAATTTCATAGACTTCTTCCTTTTTGGAGATGGAGTTGCTCTCTGTCACTCAGTCTGGAGTATAGTGGTGTGATCTTAGCTCACTGCAACCTCCGCCTCCTGGGTTCAGGTGCCTCCTGGGTTCTCCTGCCTCAGCCTCCTGAGTAGCTGGGATTATAGGTGTGCACCACTATTTCCAGCTAATTTTTATGTTTTTAGTAGAGATGGAGTTTTGCCATGTTGCCAGGCTGGTCTCAAACTCCTGACCTCAAGTGATCTGCCTGCCTCTGCCTCTCAAAGTGCTGGGATTACAGACTTGTGCCACTGTGCCAGGCCTTTCAATTTCATACACTTCATTTTTTCTCTGTTGTATCAGGTGCAGATAACAATTTTATTGGCTTTGAATTCAATTTTAATAATTTCTTTCCTGCTGCTTGCTTTTAGGCTTAAGTATTCTTTCTTCAGTTTCTGGTGGTAGAAACTTAGGTTACTGATTTTGAACCTTTCTTCATTTTAAAAATGTATGCATTTAATGCTATACACTTCTCTTTGAGCACGTTAGTTTTTTTTTTTTTTTTTTGCTGTATACCACAAACTTTGGTAAGTTGTATTTTCATGTTCATATAGTTAAAAAGATTTTAAAATTTCTCGTGAGATGTTTTTTAACTATGTGCTATTTTAAAGTGTGTTGCGTAGCTTCCAAATATTTGGGGATTTTCCAGTTATCTTTTATCAATTGATTTTTAGTTCATTTCCATTGTGGTCTGAGAACAAAATTTGTATCATTTTTATTCTTTTAAGTATGGTTAGATATGCTTTATGGCCAAGAATGTGGTTTATCTTGGTGCATGCTCCATGTGAGCATGAGAAGGATGTGTATTCTGCTGTTGAGGGATGGAGTGATCTGTAAATGTCAGTAAGATCAAGTTGACTGATAGTGCCATTCGAGTCAACTATATCTTTATTTTCTGCTTACCTGATCTATCAATTACTGATGGGGGGATGTTGAACTCTTCAAATATAATTGTACATTTGTCTACTCCTTTCAGTTCTATCAGTTTTTGTCTCATGTGTTTTGACATTTTGTTTTTAGGTATACACACATTTAGCATTGTTACGTCTTTTTGGATAATTAATCTCTTTTCTATTATGTAGTGCTGGTTTTTATCTCTAATCTTCCTTATTTTGAAGTCTGCATTGTCTGAAATTAATATAGATACTCCAGTTTCTTTTGATTCATTTTATTTTCCCATCCCTTTGCTTTTCATCTGCTGGTATCTTTATATTTAAAGTGGGCTTATTGTAGACAACGTATAGTTGCCCCCTGCTTCCTCTTGGATGAGTCAAGATAGTTTTTTTTAATCCATGATGACAGTCTTTGTCTTTTAATTGCAGTATTTAGACCATTGACATTTAAAGTAATTTATGGTATATTTGGATTTATATAAAACATGTTTCTGTTTTACAGTTGTCGACAGAGACTTCTTTTTTCCTCCGGTTTTAATTGAATATTTTATATGATTCCATTTAATTTTTCTCATGGTATAAAAAGTATAGTTCTTAAAAAATTTTTTTTTACTGGTTACCTTAAGTTTTACAATATACATTTTTAAGTAACCTAAATCTACCTTCAAATAACACTATTTTGCTTCAAATACAATGCAGAAACTTAATAACAGAGTATTTCTAGTCCTGCTTGCTTTCCTTCTGTGACATTGCTTTCATTTACTTAATCTGTGCATACGTTGCAACACATTGTTCCCATTATTAAAGTTATTCTTAAATCAATTACGACAAATAAAAATATTTTAATTTACCTTTATTTTTTCGCCAATACTCTTCATTTATATGGGAATATATTTATATTTATTTATATTTGAATTTCCTTCTGCTTGAAAACATTTTAACATTTATAGGTGTTTTGATATTTATTCTACTTTGTGTTTTCTGAGTGCCCCATTATTACTTCAGATGTTTCTGCTGCTCTGCTTTCTCTTTGTTCTCTTTCTGTAACCCAGGTCTGCGGTATTTTCTTCTGATTTGTTCTTGAGGCCTCTTTCTGGAAAGCGGCTAGAAACTTTAGTGCTGTCCTGATGGTTCTATAGGGGATTTGGTTATGGATGTCCATGTGCCTTTCATGGTATGCATCGGCATCCTGGCTTTCTGCCTAATGCCTGAATGTCTGACCTATGACCAGGTGTCCGTCTCACAGGAAACTTGTTTTTAATGACAGATCTCTTTATGGCTCTTGTCTGACTGGTGTCCAGTTTATTCCTACTAAGATAGCCACTCTCTAGAAGAGACCTGATCGGGAAAGAAGTTAGGCTCTGGTGTGTTGGTCAAGTAAGACACAGAAGAGGCAACTCACTAAGACACATGCAATAACAGAAGTAGCTCATTAGCTACAAATCCTGGAGAAAAGGGGGTGCCACATCTCTCACGTCTAATGGGAAAAATACGGAGCCAACTGGGACAAGCATGCTTGGTGGGAGCAAGAGAGAAGAACCTGTGCATTGAAGCCTTTACTGAGGTCCAAGGCATTATCCACGCCAGTTTCCTGAGGGGAGTTCTAATTGATGGGTTTAAAAGAAGACGGTGCAAGTTCTAGGAGATCACACTGTGATTGAGCGGTGGTCATTGTGTTATATCTGCATAGTCCATATGGGATGTAGGGGTCAGTGGCATAAGTCAACTAAGTACTATCCAGGTGTCCCATGGGCATGTGGTCACCAGGAGGTGGTTGTTAGGCCAGATGTCTGGAATGACAACACTGAGGAATTGATCGGAGGTAGAGAAATGGAAACTGTGTTCACAGTGACTAAGCCCTGCTTCTGGTATGAGAAAATTCAATTTATATTCAAAATGGATGCCAAGGCAATGTAAAATTATGGGAATTCACTTCAAATTCCTTTAGAAATTGCTCCAATATTCTTGGATGTTCCATTTTTTTCATTCATCTTTCTCTTTGCGTTTTAGTTTGTGAAGTTTCTATTGACATATATTTAAGCTCACTGATTGTTTCCTTGGCTGTGCCCAGTCTACTGATGGGTCCATCAAAGGCATTCTTCATTTCTCTTCCAGTGTTTTTGATTTGCAGCATTTATTTTTAATTTTTTTCTGAGAGTTCCCATCTGTCTGCTTATACTACCCATCTGTGCTTTTATGCTGCCTACTTTTTCCATTAGAGCCCTCAACATATTAATCATAGATATTTTAAATTCCTTTTCTGCTAATTCTAAAATACATGTCATATCTCAGTCTGTTTCTAATGATTGCTTTGTCTCTTCAGGCTGTGTTTTTTCTTGCCTTTTAGTGTGCCTTGCAATCTTTTGTTGAAAGTTGGGCATGTTGTAATTGGTTATAGAAATTTAAGTAACTAGGCCTCATAAGGATTTTGTTCATCTGGGTAGGAGTTAGTCTTTATTTAATGTTTAATGTAGCTACAGATGCCAGAGACTTCCAATTCCTCTCCTGTCCTGGTTTTTATCTCCCTTTTTGACTTCTAGTTTCTCTAAATATTCCTTAGAGTCTATCCCAGAAAGAGTCTATTTCTTGCAGTTCTTTTATCTGTAATCCATTATCATGCTCCTGGAACCCTGTAGGTCTGGAGGTAAGGCATGAGAACCTTCTATAATATTCCAGTTCAATTTTAATCTTTTAGTAGTCTGGGTCTTTGGCTGGTGACATTCACAAACATTTATTCTTTTTTTTTTTTGAGACAAAGTCTCACCATGTCGCCCAGGCTGGAGTGCAAAGGTGCGATGTCGGCTCACTGCAACCTCCGCCTCCCAGGTTCAAGCGATTCTCCTGCCTTAGCCTCCCGAGTAGCTGGGATTACAGGTGCGCACTATAGTCACCCCCTTAGGTGAGTTAAGAAGGTTAAAGGGGGCTGACGTGAGAGGAATCTCCTCCCTTACAGCCACTGGACAAGGTTCTGATAAAGTATTTCTTCATAAGAGTAGGACTTTTATTAACGGAGAGGGCTCTGGATGTATTTCTTGAAGATTAGTGTTTCTCTTCTACTGTTAGACCTGCCAGATATTTGGGGATTTTCCAGTTATCTCTCATCAAGTGATTTCTAGTTCATTTCCATTGTGGTCTGAGAACACACTTTGTATAACCCTTATTCTTTTAAGTTTGGTTAGATGTACATTATGGCCCAGAATGTGGTTTATCTTCATCTTGAGGTAAAGCCCATGGAGCCCAGGCGATTCTTTCTTCCAAGCTAGTCCACACTCAGCCTCCAGCAATTCATCGAAATTGCCATTTAAGTATTCCTACCAGTTTATGGCACTAGTGGCTGTTGCCCCAGGGAGGTAGATCTTGGCTGTGAGTCCTTAGATTTGTCTCTCTAGATTTTGGAGAGGCAGTTTGCCTTGCAAACTCAGTTCTTTGATGAGTTCAAGAAAAGTTATTGATTTTCTGTTTGCTTAGCTTTTTCTTTTTGTGAGGGTGGGACTGATGACATCCAGGCTGTTTTAAAGTTGGGGCTGAAACTTAAGGTTCAGCTTTCATCTTACGTCTTTGATACATGTTCCTCTGTTCTATTGTTTTTAGCCTTCGTATATCTGACTGCCTTTAGTGTACCTTCTATGCTCAGTGTACTGCTAAATCTTGTCCTTTTTAGTCCAGCCTAAAAGTCTTTCTCTTGGCTTGCACATTTAAATCATTTACATTGATCATAGTTTCTGTTAAAATGTTTTAGGTTCTTTCACGTTATCTTCTATGCTGTGTTTGCTTTATTGCTTCTTTTCCTGCTTTCTACTCTATTGGTTGCATTTTCTTCTGACTTTAAAGTTATACTTTTTTTTTTTTTCTTCTTGAGGATACACCAAACCAATTAGGGCTCATAACTAAATTTATTTTTCTTTATTAATTTTTAAGTTTCTATAGCCTATCTTCCTTCTGAACTAGAGAAGTATTTTGCACACCTGTAACCCTCAGCCACCTCTGGCTTACCATGACCACCTTCTACCCACCGTCTCCTTGGTATTATGTGTTGGTATTCTCCAGGATTAAGTTCAGACTCGAAAGCCTCAAACCCTCCTGGTTGCCATTTTATCAGGTACTGAAAATCTTTCCTGTAACATTGTGTGGGTCAAAACTCCAATTTCTATTCCATGTGCCAGTTAATAGGGGAAACAATGATGCCTTTTGTATATTTGGTGTTCAAATAATATCATTTTGTGCAGGATATGGCCTTAGAGCTGATTTTGAATAGTAGTCCCTATTAATTATAGTGGATAAAGAATTATCCTCTGTGGTACTCTAAGCGGGTTACTCCCATTATGCCCATAGTATGGAAAGGGAATACAGTTCATTAGAAAGCTTAGCTGCTCTACACAGTGTACCTTGAATGACTCCCATCTCCAAATGAGCCCCCAGAAAATTTCAGCTAAAAGGCAAATATCACTTTAAGTTTAATAAGTGGCTGCCAATTTAATCAATTCCGTATTTTTCACAGAAATAAAATTAGAATCGGTATAACATAGGTCCAAGTCATGTAAAGTGTTGGAAGCAGAGCCACTGGTACATCCTGAGTTCTGATTGCTCTCACAGTGCCCAGTCCCTGGAACCATAATAAGCTCTGAGTTAGATTCTATTTTGTGTGGGAGCATATGAGGAAATAGCGACATAGATTTGAGTATGTGAGAATTCCATATTACAATACAATGCTGTGTTAGATGGAGAAAGTAATTTTCATCATAAGCCTTTCCTTTTGGTCATTCAAAGCCTTCTGAAATAATCTCTTTTAGATTTAAATTATCCATGCTTGAAAAATGCATGGTCAAAACCCAGAGGTAATTTTATTTTGAAAACTTTGGGCAGACTCTTTTCAGATACACCAGATTAGTGAAAAATTAAAGAAGAAAAGAAGAGACTTTTTAAGCTTTCATTTAACCCTCAACCTGCTGAATTGGTAACTTAGTTTTGTTCAAATTAAACTCCTTATTTTGTTGGGAAAACATATGAAATAGTTGAATAATCTAAATCAGGAGTTTCCAATCTTTTGACTTCCCTAGGCTACATTGGAAGAAGAAGAATTGTCTGGGGCCACACATAAAATACATTAACACTAATGGTAGCTGCTGAGGTAAAAAAAAAAAATCAAAAAAATCTCATAATGTTTTAAGAAAGTTTATAAATTTGTGTTGGGCTGCATTTAAAGTTATCCTGGGCCATATATGGCCTGTGGGCAGTGAGTTGGACAAGCTTGATCTAAACATTATTGGCCAGTGAATTTTAAACTTCAATGAAAAGCACCAATAAGCATCATGGCCCCAATTATTATTGTTTCAGGTAGCATCATTTTTTCTTTTAAAATTTCACAAATACATACAAAAACATAACCACACTCAGATAATTTAATTTCAATGGGAAGTTCAAACTTACCTTTAAGTAGATCCTTTGAACACTGTAAAGTCAGGAGTTTCCAAATTTAAGGCTCTTTTGTAAAATCAAACACAATTTAAATATTTCTTGCTATTTCCTTCTTCTTGCTAAATATGAGGTTTTTTTTTTTTTCGTTGAAAGGAATAGAGAACTACTCTAACAAAGCAGGCCATAGGGTCTTATTGGAAAGACAGAGGTTTTCTGGAACTAGAAGAGGAAACTCATTGAGCAGGAAAAGTTCTGAACTGCTTTTTCTTAATCTCACTCATGGAATCTTAGGTTTTCTCTGGGTGTCTGTTTGGCTTTCTTCCTTCTAGAATGTTTCTTCTATTTATTTAAAGCTTGTGCTCTCTCCTGACTTCAGTGTCATTACAGTGTCTCCATACATGTCAAGACTTCATCTTCAGAGTATTTTTATGCAACAGAAACCACCCACCCATAGGTTGCAGTGATGTCTACCTTGATGTACCTGATCTCATGTAGGTGCCTGTGAGGTCATGTGGTACAAGCCATGGCTCCCTGGGCTTAAGGGGCTGATGGAGTCTATGCAGAGCTCCTTATATCTCTAGTACAAATATGCACTTCAGATACTTACATATTTAACTAGGGATAAGAAGTGGATATATATACACATTACCCCTTTCTAAAGGTATTTACTATAAATCTCTTAGCTGAATATTATTATTATAATATTTTTATGCAATCCAGTCACAGAATATGGATCTCAATGTATACAGTTGCTTCACATCACCACACCTAAGGAGGTTTCATGTACAGTTTTAATGAGGAGTGTGAAGAATCCATGGTTAAAAGAGAGAGAGAGAATCAAGGAACTCCACTTATCAAATGCTTGTTCTGTTTGATCAAGGCATATATAGAAATGTAGAAATATTTGGTGAGTCTTATTTTTCCTTGGGATTTCTTCCTCCTAGCTAATTATTTTCAATATTCCTAGATTGGACTCCCTAGCAAAAGACAGCCTAAACACTGAGCTTGACCCTGGTGCTGTTATGAACTTTCACTGGAACTCATGGACCCCATTGTCCTAAACAGGCTGCAGAAAATTAATGAAAAGGAAAAGAAGATCCTGTCCCTGACATTCTGTGCCTTCAAGGGACCAGAGATGCAGGGAAGTAGGGCAAGAGGGAAGATACAGCTAGAGGCCCGTCTACTTTTGGAGTAGGGTTCTAATGATGGAACAGTGAATATCAGGGACTCAAACCATCAAGTCTTTGTCTTCCTGCTTTGAAGTTCCCACAGTCTGCCCGATTCATCTAGTGGTTCATGTGAAAACCATAATACTATGGTTTGAAAGCTCCATTGAAGTGCTAATTTTATATTTACATGAATGCATCTGGTATTTGTACATCTTCTGCAGTAGCAGAGGCTTTGGGTTGAGCACATTTCTAGACAGCAGAAAGATTTACTGTAGCGTATGGGGAAAACTCTGGAACAGGCATCAAAGCATTGGAACCTGGATTGGTCCTGATGAGCTGTTTGACGGTGGGCCTTTAAGGGACTGGGTTTTTCAGAGAAATTTTGATGCTTTTTTTTTTTAACAGTAGAACACTCTCCTTACTTTTTTTTTTTTTTTCAAATGAAATCATAAGTAGAAACCTATATATATAAGATTCAATGCTGAGTTGGGACAGCCATTAAGCTCTCTTCTCCAGCAGTCTCTAAGCCACCTCTGCAGAGCCCCAGGATACAGAAAATAGCTTGGGAATGATTAGACAATCTCAGTGATTCTGGGACTGTGCCCCCAGAGACTGATTCAGCAGCACTGGGCAATGCCCAGGAACCTGAATTTTAAACTTCCCGTCACCCACTGAGTGATTCTGCTGTAGGCCTTGATTTAGTAATTTCTCAGAGTCTCTTAGTCTGAGTTGCTTTAGCTTTCTGAAGTTTCATTGTACTCATCTGCAAACATGATTAAAATATCCCACTTCAAAGGTTTTTAAATAAGATCAGATGAGATAATGTATACAAAATTGTGACTTTTAAAATGACATCTGTTGAAAGATGATCTAAATACCTGACAGGCTATAGAATACTGCCCTGTTCTAAAAATAGCTTCCTGTTAAAATGCAGTCCAGAGGGTGTAAAAATGTCTTTAACTACAAAACTTCTATGTTAAGATCCTCTAGAAAGAAGAACTCTTAATTTGGGTATTTTTCTTCTAACAAGAGGAAGGCAGTACACGTGCAATCTGATTAAAGTAATATAGCTCTTAAAAGAATAGTACTTATTTTTACAAGAGTTCTTTTAGGAGTTTTATATATGACGGGGATAAAAAGGAGGATTTCTCTATTAGATATATACTCATCCAGCAACAGATCTCCAATTTGATAAGAGATTCAGGATCTGCTGCTAATTTTCATGGGATTTAAAGAACATTGTCTCTTTTGGATAAAAGACAGACTTGTACATATTTAAAGTTCAGTTATAGAGTATGTTATGTTCACTTTGATGCTCAAAGCACTTGTTCATCTCAAAATTCTCTGAACTTTATTTCCTCATTTATGAAATAAGCAGCCAGATGATTCTATGTCTTTCAAAATAAGCATAAGATTTTGCAGTTTGTAAACAGCACTCAGCAGGGCACATGTTACCTCCAGACACCCATGCAGTCAGGAGGAAGGTGAAGCTATTGCTTGACTAAGTCATGTTAAATTTCATTTTGGCATCACCAGTGTTTTCTGATGATTCTGTAGGATTTCCTGATTTAATATGTTTACTATTAATTAGCCCATAATTGGAAGATACTCCAAGTCATTAGTCCTGAACCAGGCTTCTCCCCAACCTACTAAAGAACAGAACTCTCGTGATTAGCCAGGTTTGGAAACCATTTCACAAGAGAATCATTTTTTGAAAAATTAACTTTTCCTGATGTGATATAATTAATCCTCACCAGTTGATTACTCTTATCTCTATAGACAGTGAGTTTGTTTTAATAGATGTGCTACTTACACTGCGTGTGTTTCTGGTTTGTCAAAGGCATATGCACTCTTTGTGATAGTTTTAATAACTGTTCACAGGTGGGCAAAATACAATATATCTTGTATATCTTGTAAAGCAAAATCCAATAAATCTTGCTGCAACATATGCAATATGCTGCTTGCTGCTCTAGCAGTCTGAGCTTTCATCACATAATCATGCCAACTTTATCTTTCCAATAATAATTTTCTTTTGACTTTTTAAAAAGCTAAATGCTTTTTTATGATGTTATAATTATGGGGAATTGTCAAATTGACGTATACAAATGAGTAAGGTCATATTCTACCCCAAGATGGAATCAGATGAAAATCCTGGCCTAACAGGCATACACAGACACAAACATGTGTTTCTATACATCTCCCTATGGAAGCCACATGATAGGCACTGAGGGGCTCAGTTATTCCACCTCAATTCTAGAATTTCTTTTGTGGATGAAGGGGAAAACTTTTAAGGGAAGTTAAACAGAAAAATGTGGAGGATAATAAGCTGCTATTGAAATAATTTATTATAATATAAATCAACAGCCCCCTTTAAGCCCCGGCATTTGAAAAAAAAGACTGACATAGGGCTTTTCAGTGAATAATTTTTAAAAATTGGATGTTGGATATCTTCAACATTTCCTCCTACAGCCTGGACATCTTCCTTGCACCTGTGTATTTGAATATTTCTTACAACTGGCTTAGAAAATGTTTGTATTGATTGTGAGACAGCTGGTAACCTTAACTTTTACTTCATTATGTTCTTCTGAGCTTTGTTTTGATTGCAACCAATGTCCAAGCTCTGTTATTCTGAATCCCTTGCAAATATATACAATATGCACTCTGATGATTTGGGTCCAAGCAATGCTAAGCTATAATAAGATGTCCCTGTCATAAATCTCATATCTGTTATCACAGATAAAGGAAAAGCTTCAATCTGAAAATTTGAAATAGCTCTTTTCATAGCTAACTATCTGAGGGATGATGTTAGCATAAACAGAAACCCACTGAAACTCGTTGAATAAATGGGATGCATCTCCTGATCTTTCTCCGGGAGCTAGAAAGTCTGATTTTTCCTTGCTTCCCCTCTCCTTGTCATTATAGGCAGAATGTCTTCAGTCTCTATGGCTGCCATTCCCTAGGAGAGAGACTCTGATTGGCTCAGGTGTCATGTAATCAAGTCACCCTTCCTAGAGCTGACGGTTGGTGGGGAGTAGATTGTATACGAAATGACATGGAGGCTGGGGAGAAGTGACTGGTAGTTTGAATAAATTACTCTTGCTACTTTGCAAATTTAGGCCTTAATATCTACTCTATGCTTGTCTTCTTTTTCCTAGTGTACTGCCGAGGTGAAAGCATTTTAAAAATCAGATTAGCTAGCCTCGAGAGGCCTTATTCTTATATTGATTATTTGTGTGTTTGTGATGGCATGCTAGTCTTGGGACAGACAGCCCCGATCCTTTCCCTTCCCTTATCCTATTCTGGTCTGCATCACAGAGGCAGCCAATGTTGGATGCCCGTTGTCCAGCCTCCCATGATAGCATGGTTCACTAATAAACAGCACCTATGAGAGACTAAAGGGTGGATGGAGTGTAGAAACATGCTGCTTCTTTCATCTTTTGCTTCCTCAGATGTTATCTAGTTTGGTGTCAGTGCCTTGTCTGTGGCTATAGTTCCAGCTTTCTCTATGGCCCAAGTGCCTGGCTTTTATAACATGTCTTCCTCTCTTTGTCTTTTCAGCTTAGGGAGGTAGCAGCTTCCTGCTATCCCGGTTGGCCTGTCTGTGTCTACTTTGATTTCTCATCTTCCCCCTTACCTATGTAACCAATTCCTAACATTAAATTTTCTCTGGTTTAAATACTTACAGTGGTTTATATTTTCCTGTTTGGACCAGGATTGATACAGATTGACAGATTATTATCAGTTTCAGAGTGTTTGGACAGTGTGATATAATAGTATAGAATTAATTCTGCTGGTCTCTTTTTTTTTTTTTTTTTGAGATGGAGTCTCGCTCTGTCCCCCAGGCTGGAGTGCAGTGGCCGGATCTCAGCTCACTGCAAGCTCCGCCTCCCGGGTTTACGCCATTCTCCTGCCTCAGCCTCCCGAGTAGCTGGGACTACAGGCGCCGCCACCTCGCCCGGCTAGTTTTTTTGTATTATTTTAGTAGAGATGGGGTTTCACCATGTTAGCCAGGATGGTCTCGATCTCCTGACCTCGTGATCCACCCGTCTCGGCCTCCCAAAGTGCTGGGATTACAGGCTTGAGCCACCGCACCCGGCCTCTTGTTTTTTTTTAATTAATGAACTTCATTTTTTAAGAGCAGTTTTAGGTTTAGAGAAAAATTGAGCAGCAAGTACAGTGAGTTTCCATATACCCCACGCCTCCACACACATTTCCTCTGCTATGAACCTTTTGCATTATTAACAGTAGTGTGGTACATTTGATAAAATTGAAGAGACAATATTATACATTATCTATTATTATTATTATTAGAGACAGGGTCTTGCTCGGTCATCCAGGCTGGAGTGCAGTGGCGCCATCTCAGCTCACTACAGCCTTGACTTCCCCTGCTCAAGTGATCCTCCCACCTCAGCCCTGCAAGTAGCTGGGACTACAGGAATGTGCCGCCGTACCCGGCTAATTTTTGTAGAGATGGAGTTTTGCCGTGTTGCCCAGGCTGGTCTTGAACTTCTGAGCTCAAGTGATCCACCGGCCTCAGCCTCCTGTAGTGTTGGGATTATAGGCGTGAGTCACCACACCTGACCTGATACATTATTATTAACTGAAGTTCATGGTTTACATTAGGTTTCATTCTTTGTACTGTACATTCTCTGTGTTTTGACAAATGTATGATGAAGTGTATGTACCATTACAGTATCATAGAACAGTTTCACAGCCCTAAAAATTCCCTGTCCTCCACTGATACATCCCTCCCTCTTTCCTTCTGAACTCCTGTTCTAACTGTCTCCATAGTTTTGCCTTTTTAGAAAGTCATATAGTTGGAATCATACAGTATGCGTCATTTTCAAATTGGCATCTTTCACTTAGCAATATGCATTTAAGTTTCTTCCACATCTTTTTGTGGTTTGATGGTTCATTTCTTTTTATTGCTGAATAATATTCCATCATATGTCTGTATCGCAGTTTGTTTATCCAGTTACCTTGGGAAGGACATTCTTCATTACTTCCAAGTTTTGGCAATTATGAATAAAGCTGCTATAAACATTTATGTGCAGGCTTTTTTTGTGGATGTAAGTTTTGGCTCATTTGGGTAGATACCAAAGAATGCATTTACTGGATCATATGATAAGAGTATGTTTAGTTTAGTAAGAAACTGCCAAACTGCCTTCTGAAGTTGTTTTATCATTTTGCATTCTTACCAGCAATGAATGAGAGTTCCTGTTGCTCCACCTTCTTGCCAGCATTTCTTGTCAGTGTATTGGATTTTAGCCATTCTAGCATCATTTTTCCACTACTGATGATAACCCAACCTTTTACTTTTCTGGTGGTGAAAAGATTAGATCAGTGGCTCCATCATTACTATTTGTAAGTATGTTTTCTTAATCATTACTATTTCTTAGGTCCTTGTCTGTTTCGAAAGAACCTGTTATCTGATTGCTTCTTTTGGTTCCCATTGCTCTTCAGAGTCATTGTTACTGTTTTATTTTGTTTTCTAATTGTAGTAAAACCAGGAATCAAGGATGCTGTGTGTGTGCTTGCATGCGTGCTGTGTATGCAATGCACACCTAAGCGTGCATACATGAGGCAGGTGTAGAAAAAGATTTCTTATATTTTCTGCAAGTCATTTTTTACTATGGTGGCCTATAACTCACAAAATAGGAAATGGGATTATGTTTTTCACTATTATTTTATACAGTGTTTCAGGACTTAGCTTATTTTTGCAGTGTCTTTCATGTCTTCTCCCAAGGCTGCAACCTTAGCTCAAGCCTTGATCTGTCACTTGGTTCATTCCAATGAATGGTGCTCTTGCCTGCATGCTCTCATTCATTCACTGCATGAACAAAACATCACAATCTATTATGTGTCAACATTGTGCTGAGAAGCAAGGATACACAGACCAGTGAGGTACTGGTCTGCCATCAAGGAACTTACAGTCTAATAGAAGGAAGAATTAGGTAAAGACATGATTACAACAGAGGTTGGTAGGTTAAACAAAGATATCACACAACAAACCATCGACTTATTTGTGTGTACTCCCATGTGATTGGTTTTAGATGGGAGACTGCTTACTATACCAATAATTCCAGCAAGCCATGGTGAGGACCTTAGCTAATTCATAGGCAAAGATTTTAAAATCATCTGGGAGACTAAGCTTCATAAAGCACCGTGCAGATCATGGCTGTTAAAATCCTTCAGTGGGTTTGCATTTACCATTAAACTATAGCAAAATGCCTTAGCTTGAAAATTAAGGTCATTCATGTCTTGACCTTTACCTCCCCCCTCCAGCCTTGTCTTATTTTACTCCTGCAAATATATTGTACATCCTCGTTAGACCAGACTATTCACTGTTCCCCTGTGCAGGCCCCCATGTCCCGTCTCTACTCATGCTACTCTGACTATAAAATTTTCTCCTGCTCTCTGTCAAAAATCTTACCTATCTTTCCAGTTCAAATAACAGTATGTCTGTTATTGAAATATTGAAAGATCTCTGGACACATATAATCTCCTGCTTGCTTCAGCCCTGCAGGCCATATACTTCTCTTTTCATGTTTTACCAGCAGGTGATTATTTGCATAATGCACATACTTGGATAGTCTTCTTTAATAGAAGGTTCTTGAAATTTTTTCCCCAGAGCTGTGGCCATAACATGACTTATTTATTCAATGAGTGAAAGGATGAGTTCTCCCTCTCGTGAATGCCAGCTAGGTCTTGAGATTTGTAGTTGAGAAGATATAATTCCCAGGGAAGCATAAATCTCACTGTCCTTCCAACCAAAAGACCCAGATTTAACTGTGCAATTTAAAAAAAACCTCTCTGTTGTACAAAAAGGATCAAGTCACTGTTTAGAATATTGCTTGTTCTTCCCACAGGTTTCCATTAAGGTTGTATATTACACTCTATAAATATCCTGACCTACAACAGAGCGATAGTTGTTTTCCCTCTATTAGGGTTCTATCCTGTGTCTACAGATTCTTGGGATTATGAGGAGACAAGTCAGAAGTCTTCTTTTTTAAGGGGAAAGAAAAGAGGGCTCCCTCTCTGGGAGCTTCTGTGGGAAGAAAGCAGGGAAAATGTGGAGTCACCACTGGGAAATGACAAAAACAGACACCCACCCACACCTGTGTGATCATACAACTGACAAAACTGTTCCTATAGCCTCCCCAAATCAAGCTGGGATTTAGGAAACAATGCTTTAGGAAAATATTCATGGCGGTGTTTCCTCCCATGCAGGGAAGTTGACAGGATAGGCCAACCTTAGCAAAGAGGGCCTGTACTTGGGATGAGCTCAAACATTCTTGGACCCCCCCACCCCCAGCACCTTGTTCTCTGGAGCATGTTATAGCCCTTGCTGTGTCTGGATTTTTGCATGCTTCACCTTTCCAGTTTGGAGCTCCAGTCAACTCTGAAGGTAGAGATGAAGGCATCAGAAGCACAGGTGTGGCAGATGACCCATGGGAGGCAATATGGTTAAGACAGGAGATGCAAGGATCGAGGACTACAACTTGGGAAGAGTTGTAAAGAGACAAGAGAGATAAGAGTCAGAGAATCAAAGGGATTTGTGAAAAGTTCAAGAGAGAAACACTGAATCAGGCTACTGTAATTGCAGCAAAATCAAGTGAGTTTTAAGAAGAAAAGAATGCTCTTTGGAGTCAAAGGCAGTGGAGCCTGTTAAGAATCTAGGAAGCCTAAACTGCAGCCCTGGTTAAAATGGATTACCCTCTCAACCCTGCTCACCTTGTACAGCTACTACTTTTGGAAGGATCAAATATATAATTGGCACCATAACCTCCCTTACACATATTATCTGTTTAAGTCAGTACTGAAGGTTTATGAAACAGATACCGTCATCATCACAGCCACACCTGTGCTTCTGATGCCTTCATCTCTACCTCCAGAGCTGACTGGAGCTCCAAACTGGAAAGGTGAAGCATGCAAAAATCCAGACGCAGCAAGGGCTGTAACATTTATTGCAGATGAGGAAGCTCTACTCAGTATAAACAACTTGCCCAAGTTTACATGCCTAGTAAAGCTGGGATTAAAACCCAGATATGTTTGTTTCCAAAGTCTGAGTTTTTAGTGCTGGTATTATTTGATGGCACTTGATTGCGTGTATATGTCTCCCCCACATCCCCTCCAAAAAAGCTGGTCCTTTTTCTATGGTTTCTTTGATCTTTATTACTCTGTGCACATAGTAGATGTGTGATGCAGACAAATTGAAAGAGTGAAAGGAGAAGTGGAATGGAAAAAAGAGAACATCCAATAGATGATAGAGAAGTAATCGCTTCCTTCTAAAGTCCAGTTGCAAAAAAGCTACCTCTAACCTAAGCTTGATTTACTATTCCCTCTCCCAGGTGGTCTGTAGGCAGCTCCAGATCCCCATGTCTACTTACCTGACTGTTCTAAGAACTATCCTGTAGCTACCCCATGACCATAATTATTAAGTGTAACATTCTAAATCTGTAGTAATTTTTGATTCACTGGCTCTTCCCATTTCCTGAACATGCCAGCTGTCTAACAAAACTTCTATTTGCACAGTTTTCTATAGTTTTCCAAATGTGCTGTTGGTTGATCTTGGTAAAAAGAACACTCAAGGAATGTTGAGTGAATGGCAGTATTTTGCTCACTCTAAATACAATATCTGATTTATCCCTCCATGTCATCTGAAAAAGAGACTACCTACAGACTAAAAATAGAGTAGAAAAGAACTGCAGATCCTCAGATAAATATAATATGCAAAAGGTCTGAATAGTCAACTTTGTTTACAGACACTCCTGTGCACATCAGCCAGATTTTCTCCTAGGTGAGTGAATGTTCAGGGACATGTGAAACAGGGGTGGTGGATAGCATTTTATTAAAATAAAAAGGACCGCGTACAATAAAAGTTTAGTGTTTGAATGAGCCACAAGGATCACTGGATTCATATTGCCTCTCACAGATGAGGAAATGAAGATTAGCTAACTGGCCTTAAAGTCACAAAACCAATGAAGGAAGAGAGTCCATCTAGGCTCTTTCCATCCTATTCTCTGGTTACTGCAGCAAACTGCCACCCAAAACCTTTGCAATCTTCCCCCTCCCAACTCTCCTGAAACCAAATACTGAGCTTTTCAAATGTTTCTAACCTTGGGTCTAGGAAATTTATTTTGAGATATTCATACCAGTGTCCATTTCTTGAGGCATATATAATAGATTAATTGGGACGATAAAGAAAATGATTTTGGAGCTGGGTTGATTCATGGACTGCAGACATGTCCTGAGTGTGCCAGGCACCATACTGCGTGGGCAAGACCTAGGGGCTGCCGTGATAAGCCAGACATGGGCCTGGAACTTTAGGGCTTTAAGAATAGTGAAACTGGCTTCTTGTTCTGCCACTCAAGAACTAGACCTTGGGATAGTTACCTAACTATCTTAGAGTCTCAATTTCTCCATCTATAAAATGGGGATAATAATAACTCACAGAATTATTGCAAAAAGATATACACAAAAATCCTAGTACACAGGAGCTCAGAATATAGTAGCTGCTATTAGTCACTTCAGTTTATAGGCTAGAAAACTGTGAAACTGGGATCCAGAACAGCCGAGCCATGTGCTGAGGTCCACTCAGGGGTGGGCAATGTGACTTGTCTACTGGTCCTTATTTAGGTGGGCTGGGACTCTCTTCCCATGCTCAAGGATGCACCCTTCACTTAAATTTTGTTGAATAATATCTTGTGCAGTAGCTGCTCTTTGTATTAATTTTTACATTGTAGTCTCTTGGAATGTGGAAGCAGATGACTGAATGATCTAGCAGGTGTCAAGCGGAAAAAAAAAAAACCCTGGAATTCTCAAATTGAGTTCTTCGTCTCATAATCAAAGGAACTTCAGAGGTCATTTAATGTATCCTCCCCATTTGGTCATAAAAATAAAGTCTTTGCACTGGCTTTCCTAAAAGCTATCTGTTAATTTTAAAGGATGCTTATTATCATGGAATCATCCTATTAAAGCACACTCATGGTTATAGAGCTTGCCACTTTATAAGTTACGCATTTTAGAAACTATTCAATACCCTTTCAGACTGGCATGGTGGGTTTACTATTGTGTAAAGGAAAGGAAGGTGAAGAGGTAAATTGGTGCCCATTCAGTATATTCACATTCTTTTAGAGAGATTTAAATTTAAGGGCAACTGAAATTTTAATAAGTACTCATATTTTTTGTTATCTATACAAAATTTCATTTTAAGAAAAAAATAAAGCCTGTTACCTCTTTCAGGACAGAGTTTTAGTGTGCTCGCTCTGGACCAAGGCTAGGAAGAGTTTTCCTCTTCACTGAAGTTCCACCTCTCGTCTATTTCTTCATCCTCATTAGCCATATTTTCCCTGGGGTTTCTCCTCCCTCAGGATCACTGGGGAGATTGTGGCAAATGTAGAGCCCTAGGCTCATCCAGACCAACTGAATCTGATCTTCTGGGGTTGGGGTGGGGTGGTTTTGGGAGAATCCACAATTTAAACAAATTCTCCAGGTGACTTTTCCCTATAATAAAGTTTAGGAACAACTACAGGTGTGTCTGTTTATTGTCTCCCTCTGGTCTTTGCTTTAAACCAGTGGTTCTCAAAGCTGGTTGCATGTACAAACCACCTGGGCAGGCTTAAAAAAATACTGATGCCTAGCGATCCTGTAACAATTAATTGGTCTGGGATGGAGCCCATCCATCAGCATTTCCTCCAAGTGATTTTCATTTGAAGCCAGAGCTGAGGACCAAGACAATCCTTCTAGGATCCCTGCCTGATGTTCTCAATGCATCCTCCCTCTGTCCCTGTATTCTGCCCCTGTTCTATCACTTTCTAATTTGCTACTTCCTTTACTTGCATTGTACATCTTTAATTCCTGACAGATGGGATTCATAAACCGTTTGGCATATTAAAAGGGATAGTGTAAAGCACAAAAACAGGAAGTAAGTCAGCATTTAACGTCTGTGTTTCTTGCTTGTAACATCCAGGAAGGTGTGTTCCAGTCACCATCTATAATTCAAATGATGCCCTTTGCACCTGGCTCTGTGATTCTGATTGTAGAAGTGACACACCTTAAAGATAAAACAAGAGAAAAGGAGTGATCCTGTTGCTGCTGATGTTTCAATTTACTATTATGACATGGGAAAGGGTCCTGGGATGCATATTATTATACCATTTCTTGTATCTCCTATTACTTTGGGGGATTCAGGTTGAAGATTGGAGTTGATCCATTTCCTTCATTTTGTGACACGTGGAGACTTTTCTCCTCTTTTGGATTTTAGTGATTGTTGTTTCATTCATTATCTTCACTTAATAAATATTTATTGGGCACTTCTGCAATGAAAATGCATGACCACATGCAACGATATGAATGAATCTTGCGGTCCTAATGTTGAACAAAAGAATTCAGACACAAAAGCAAATGTACTATATGATTTTTGTAAAGTGAAAGCAAATACAATTAATGTATGCTGTTATAAATCAGGATTGTGATTATCCGTGGTGGTGTATTGCCTGGAAGGGGCACATGGGGGGATTTCTGAGGTATAAGCAATGTTCTGTTTCCTAATGCGGGTCCTAGATACAGATTGTATTCAATTTGAAGAATGGATTGAGTTGTTTACTTATGATTTTGGCATGTTTTGTAGCTATTCTCTATCCCAATGCAAGTTTAAAAACTAAATAAAGAGAAATATTTACTGGGCACTGCAAGCCACTGGGGATTCAGTGGTACATGAGTCAGACACATACCCTCCCTTTATAATATATACAGTCAGTTTGGAAATACAGGCAAGTTAGAGCAAATACAATATTACAAGGGTTTCTGGAGAAAATGACAGCTAAGATGAGCTTTGATGTGTGAATAGGAATTTACTAGTATAAGGGCTGGGGAAAGGAAGGGCGTTCATGGCAGCAGCAACAGCATGGACATAGTTTTGAAGGATGAAAGGGCAGATGGAACAGACAAACTGTGGTGCGACTGGGATGCAATGAGTAAGGGAGCAAGTGATGGAAGAAGAAAACAGATAGATAAACCAGGGCTCCTTTATGAGCCATTTCACAAAGTGGGCATTACGCTAAGGTCAAACTTTCATTGAGGGGGACGTAGAAAAGTATAGTCTTTATCTGATGTCACTTTAGAAGACTTACTGTCACAGTATACTAGGAAGTACATTGAAGAGGGTGAGTCTGAAGGCTGGGATGCCTGTAATCCAGGAAAGAGATCATGGATCTTTAGTGATGACGATGGCAGTGGGGTGGGGAGAAGTATTGGGAGACATTTAGAGGGCAGACTTGCCGGGAAGTGATAGAAAAGGAGAGGTCGAAGTTGAGCAGCTAAATAGATTGTGAGCTCTGGCAGGAAGTTGATGAGTTCGGTTCTGGACACAGAGAGAGTAAGACTATCCCAACTCCAGCTGAGAACTCTTCTTACAAAGGTGAGTTTTCCTGCTCTGCCTCCAGTCCTCCCTAAGAGCAAGAGCTATTTCAAAACAACCACATTAGTGGTTACATGAAAAGATGCTACTTGGTTCATTCATTGGGCAACACAAGACGAGTCTCTTAACCACTAGGTTTCTCAGCTTCTTTCCCTGTAAAATGGTGGCAAGCAGCATGCCCCACCTATCCACAGGGAAGTAGGGATGAGAAAATGGAATTCTAATTCTAATCATGTTACCTAAATGCAAGGAGTTGTTATACTTGTTATTATTGCATCACACTTAGTCTTGGAGAACATTTCCCAGTATTTTCTTTTACAACTGAAGTTAGATAATGTAAAATGTCTACGTCCTCTCTAACTTCATGTTGATATTAAAAGCATTTCTGATATTGGTGAAAAAGGGGCTGGGGTCAGCCCCTGCTTTATTTTTACCTTTGAGATGGGATCTTTCTGTTTCTATCTTTGTCAGTTCAGCATTTTGGGTCATCATGTGTTTCCAACAAGTTGCTCTTGAAGTTTATGCTCTTCCTGAAGCTGCATATGAGGATGCTTTAGTTCTATAACTGGTACCACCATCCCACAGGTGTGTATGCAGCCCTGTTCTGCAACCAGGAAATCACTTGGGAACCTCGGCCCCTAACTAAAGGCCAAATGACTACAACAGGTTGTCCCTTTCCCTCTCTCTGATTCCAAAATTTTCTTAGTTGTATGTCTAGGGAAATGAATGAAAATCTTGCTTTTATCATGTGTGTTTTAAAGTTTTTCCAGCATGAAAGGTCAAGTTTAATTATGATTTCTTCATAATTTACACTAGAAATCACAAAGTGTGAGATTACTTATATGGTTGCCTAAAGTTTCTAAGTTATGTTCACTGTGTGATTTTTTTTGAGGCGGCCAGACTTGTACATCCTCCTTAAGTTCTGAAATGATTTTGTAATCATTATATATCATTATGAAGGTTTATTTTTTTAATATTAGGCAAAGTATAAATAACTATTTCATGGAAATATTAGATGATAGAATCAATTTATATGGTTCCATTCCAGATACAATAAATAACCTGGTGGTTGTTGAATACGTAATATTACATGGTGTTAGAAAAGAATCAATCTGACTGGATAATTTATTTCATATTTAATTTACTTTCAGCATCTCTGTGTATCCTACTGCCTTTCTGAGTACTGAAGTTGTGCAATGATCTTTATGAAGTTGTGCAATGATCTTTATGCTTAGAGGTTCCAGATATATTTCTGGTCATTTTCTTTCTTATATCCATTCTACAATTCATTAATTATTTTTTTACCTGTGTCCAAACCATTCTTTAATTTGTCCACTGATTTTTTTATTTTACTTTTATAAAAAGTTTTATAGTTTTTATTTCTAGTATTTCTGTTTAGTTGCTTTTTAAAATCTGCTTGTCTTATTTTTTGCTTTACAAATTATACAATTTCATTGATTTCACTCAGCATTGAAAATCTTAGCTTGATTTTTCCTGTAACTCTTAGGTTGTGAATTATGCTGTTTGCTGTATCAGCTGATTCATTTCTGTGCTGGTTTGTTTTCTTCTGCTGTAATGTCTGACTGTGACTTTCTCTATCGTGAAAACTACCACATGCCTTGGCTAAGCGCCGCAACATTCAGGCGGACCCAGTTTCGCCAAGACAGACCTTGTCTTGTGCCTTCCTATTTTCGGACCTGCCTTCCTCTCCACTTCTAGAAGTGCCTGGTGCCACTGATTTCTGAAACACTATCCTATGAAACTATGCTCTTCTATTTTCATTTTGTCTGTATAGTTGTGAATAAGAAAGAGCCATATTTGAAAGCTTCAATTAAGAGTATTTTAAAACATGAATGTAAAGGACTTTAACTAAGTCCATGGGGTGATGACTTTACTGTTCATACATTAATTGAGCACACATGTATGATCATATAATGGCCATTGGAGACACAAAGCTGAGCAGAGCTTATCTCACTGAGGAGATTGACAAAGGAACAGTTCTTACACAATATGATAAACACTATTGCAGAACAAAGTGTTCTGGGAGAACAGGAGATAATAATTATAGCAGCAGTTTATGAATATTTATTTTGTGCCAGGCACTGTGCTAAAGATCTAATTTTAATGATAGCTGTGAGAGTCAGCTAACAGTGAAAGACACATGTTAATATCCTCATCTTATAAATGAGAAAACAGAGTTCATCTGTCAATCAAGAGTTATACCCTTATTAAGTGACAGAACTGGCTTTTCAAGCCTACCTCTCTTGCTGTAAACCACTCTTTATGAGGAGAAACTGGGGAGGACTTCAGACAGTAGATGACAACTGAGCTGGGTCTAGGATGAGGAAGCATAGGCCAGACATGGATTTTCTTGAAAAAAAAAGTCCTAAAGGCATGTGGGGGTCTGAAAATGGGGAGCATCTTGCTGTGATGGGGACACAGGAAATGTGGGAGGCAGGAATAAAGATGGGTCTGGAAAGGTAAAATGGGGGACCAGGTCCTCAAGACCTTACAGCCTATCACCATCCTGGCCAGCAATAGCACTTTACCAGGATTCAAGAGGAGTAAAGGGGTAAGGGGTGAAATTGAAGTTAGTAATAAGTATACCATTGATGTATATTTAAATAAGAAAAAGGTAAAGTTAAGATACTTTGTTTGCTTTGTGGGAATTTTTCATGTACGATAGAGCTACTGTCAGATATGCAGGTTGCACCTACGATTCTGATGTGGTGTTTGCTCTGCAAACACTGATGGCCTCACTGCACTGTCCTTCCCTTACTGCAAAGCATCTGTTTCAGTTTATTACTGAACTCCACCTCCGGATTTGCAAGCAGCAACTTTTTTTTTTTCTTTTTAATGATTTGCTGTGGGTGAACTTTGCAAGAGAACAAAAAACCCAAAATACCTGTGTTCTGAAGAGTGTGTGCCCTATACTCTATTTAATGACTTTAGGCAACCAAGCTAAATAAATAATAATATTAACAAAACTTGTGGTAACATTTAGAATAGTCCCAGTGATCTGTGGTGTTTTATCATTTTATTGGCATATAATGTTTGGTTATCAAATAGGCAGAAACATCTCCCCATAATGTATGGGGATATTGTGCTGTAGATTAGGGTTTTTTTTTTTTTTTTTGTCAATGTCACAGTGACAGTTTTTCTAATTTGTGTAGGAAAATCATGTTTTTTGAAGCATTCTTCTATATCCACAAAGGGATTCTTCTCTTTCACTAGTGTATATTTTATAAAAAGTGAAGACATATAAAAAGTTGCTATTTATTGCAGCCCTTTGTTGATATTTCCCTTTCAGGGATGTGTGCAGAGTGATTAAACAGAGGCTATCTGAGCACACTATCTCATTTGAAATCCCAAAGAAAGTGTCTTGTCACTTGCACAAGTTTGGTTGAACTTGTGTGCTTGGATTGTGCTTACTGTCAGCTGTTCCTTTCATTTCAGTGTGGGATAATCACTAACTTCTTGTATTTATTTCCATTTTGCCAGTTAACTTATTAGTGCAAATTTATATGTCCTTGTTCTTCTAAGTCTTTGCTAGTCACTTTGGAACATTGAACACTTAACTGTGCTTGCTCTGGGGTACTAGCAATGAAACGGTAATTAACTGAGATAGTTGCATCTTTTCCTTAAAAGCTAGAGAATGGGATTACTCTCCAATAAACAGACCGAAAGTAACGTAATGATAACTCTTTTGATAACTCATAGTTAATTTTTTACATTAGTTAAACACTACAGAAATTAAAACTAATGAAATTGTGGTTTGTCAGATGTAATAAAATGCCAACAGATCAAACCTGGCTTGGCTCAGCAATGCTCTAGAATTTATATGACGTTTTAAATGAATCATAAAATGTTAATTAAGCAGAAATCTTGATCAAATCCCAGTAATCTGATTCAGTTTGGCTGTAGCTACGAAGCAAATAGAATTTTCTTGTCTAATTACATTTTTGTTATCTTTAAAAATCCATTTATGGTTATTGAAGAACAGACTTAGAAGTAACTCTTAAAAGTGCTTTAAAATTAATCTCTCTTTTTTTTTTTTTTTT
>NW_012112142.1:4364833-4383841 GCF_000951035.1 Colobus angolensis palliatus | reverse complement strand
GTCTCGATCTCCTGACCTCGTGATCCGCCCGCCTCGGCCTCCCAAAGTGCTGGGATTACAGGCTTGAGCCACCGCGCCCGGCCAAAATTAATCTCTTTTATCACTTCCAACATTTGGTCATTTTCCTGGGGTGAATAGTGAAATGGGGGATGAATTATCCCAAATGCCATCTCAATAGTTAGATTGAACTTCAGAGACTCTTTGTAGCAATTAATAGATTAGCAACATACGCCAAGTCTCTGATGCATCTAGATAAGGATGCTAAGGAATTGAATAGATACTAAATACACATGTGTTTGTGTGTGTGTGTGTGTGTGTGTGTATGTATACTGTGTCTGTGTGTGTGTATATATATAGTGTATATGAATATACATAGTTTGTGTGTGTATATATGTATATATGCATATATACTGGTATTTGTATATGTATTGTGTATATGTATACATATAGTACCTGTGTTTGTGTGAATGCTTATGTATATATACATTTTTTCCAACCCATTATGATTTTATAAACTGTTTAGTATGAATCTGGTAATTTAAAAGTATGAATTCCAGGGATGATTTGAGAGGATTTTTTTTTGTGTTGTGTGACCTTCAGGTACTTGGTTTGGGGCACAGATGAAGATGGAAATGAGGAGAATCTGAGTTGGGACATTCTGAAAGTGATACAGAGGGAGAGATATTCTAGGTGTATGAAGTTCTAGTTTATTCAATGGGAGCAGCAACTTCTTACTCATTCACTTCTTAAAAATCTTCAACTCAGTACTGGGAGATCTTTTTTTTTTTTAAAAAAAAGTCAATATATTATCAATTTAATTATGTAAATTTAAAATACTTATTTTTGAAAGCTTACACAGTCATTTTTGTAGATATTATCTGCTTTAATAAAATCAGAGATTTTCAGGCAGTACTTTAATCAGCAACTTTCTTTTCCTAAGTTTGATACAATTAGTTCTTCAGCAAGAGGTCATGGTCATTGCTGACATTTTCTTGGTTATAGCATTCTTTCTTTTAGAATCTGGGTCTCTGGACAATAAGAATCTGTGCAACCAGGGAGGGAAAATTCACTTGTGTTAGATTTCCATATTTCCCAGGGAAGTTCATGTCTTCTCTTTGTGAAACTTCTCCCTGTGGTTTATAGTTTGTGCCTTTCTCCTTTAGGACTCAAGTGTCTGTTTCCTTCAAAGTTTACTGCTTTTCTGAAAAGAAAAGCTAGTACAACTATTTTTATGTGGATGTATCCATACTAGACAAAAAGATTTTAACTTCATTCATATCAAACTAAAATATTTGTAGATCTTTTTCATTAGAAGGCTGATGGCTCATTTGAACATCTGTTTCTTTGTTTTCCTTTAGGGATTTCCAACTATTCCCTAACCTTTGAGTGAGTGTGACAAAAATGACTCTGCTGCTCTGTGTTAATATAATGTAGAATGAAATGTATAATCAGATGCTCCTTTCTAATAGACATCTCAATCTCAGCGTATCCAAAGCTGTACTCCTGGTATCTAAACCCCAGGCCACATGCCCCACCACCCTCCCCTCTGGGAGCAGCCTGCTATTTTCTCTACCTTTTCAATACCAGTTGATGACAGCACCATCTTTCCAGCAATCCCCATACCACGTTGGCCCACACCATCCTGGTCTACCTTCTCTGTCTTACCCTACTTGACTTTTTCTTTTCCCCACAGCACTTATCATCTCTTAACACACTATAAGATTTACTCATTCATAATGCGTATTGTCTATTGTCTGTGTCTCTGAATTAGAATTTAAGATTTCTCAAAGGCACAAGGGCAAGGATCTTTGACCCAAAGGCCTAAAATAGTGCCTCCTTGGAGAGCACACAATAAATATTTGTAAATAAAGGATGAAATAAGCAATGAAAATATTCCATAAGAGATTCTTGAGTTGGCTATTTTTAATGTTTAGAAGTAGCTAGAATATTCAATATCAAATAATCCCTTGCTGACTATCAAAGTTAGAATTATCCCAGATTTGCTATGATTTGGCTGTAAAAATAAGAGTGAGCTGAGTTAGGTTGGTTTCTAGGAACATCTAGGAAGTAAAACAAAGTATAAGGACTAGAAGAATGCTTTCTAATTTACTGATAGTTAATTTTTGATAGATCTTTGATATGGAACACTTTGAGAACTAGTGCGTGTAGAAAAAGACATTTGCTATGGTCTTGAGAAAAATCCAGTTGATATGTTGCTGCCATTCTTCTAATTCAGTGTGGTCACCTTATTCAAAGAGCTCTGCTCTGATCCTGACAGTACTCAATACATTTGGATGATTAAATATTTTTTCTGCTTAAACTCTCTCATCTCAGCTGTAAAAATTAGAATTAGGTAGTTTTGTTTTATTTCTGGCCCTAAGCAAGAAAATAAATTTGTTTTCATTAAAATTTTTCTTAGAAAATGGGGGGAAAAGTAATGAGAAGAAAGAATTCATATTTCATTTTCTTTTCAAACAATTAAGACAGAAGCCTATTGTTGTTTGTAAGATAAATTGTATAGATAATTTGTGGGATACCAGAGTTGAATTTTATAGTGAAAAGAATTATCATTTTAGTTTTTCCAGGAATACTGGCTTTTACTTAATGTGTTTGATTAAAGACAATGTCAGATACATTGTTTTGAGTGATATCAATTCGTTTTCTATACTTTAGTTTGTAGGACCAGTATTTCAATTTATATGATGAGCTGCTTCAAATTGACATAATAGAAATGGTTACAGTTTTAGAACCAATGGGACAGGAATAAAATGATTAAACAACTTATAATCTGTCATTCTATAATCTGATGTAAACTATCTGAAGATTCATACAACTTCAGAATTGGAAGGAACTTGAAGATCTATTTCGAAAAACTCATTTTATATTTGTTGGAGCTTTGACTAAGACACATTCCGTGACTTGCCCAAAGTTTCCCATCACACAGCTAGTGGCAGGACCAGAGCTAGACCCAGGCATGATGACCAATGGGGCAGAACTTTTCCATGATGTAGTTTACTTTCTATGATTTTTTCCTTCTTAATTTCAGCTTGATTTTATTATTGATATTATCATTGGAATATAAATTCTGTCATGTTTAAAATTTCACTTGTTACTTTTGATGTTTTAAAAAAACACATTTAAAATAAGTTTTGTGAATATTTGTGCTTTCTTCTTCTGGTTTCTTTTAAAAAAAAGAGTCCTTGTTTGAATATATATGCTTGCTATTCATATATTCAAAACCAAGCCTTTCAAGAATTTCAGTTATATCATAGTTTATTGTATTATTTTCCATTCATGGGATGTTTGCCTCCTGGTTAAATTTCTCTTTTCATCTGTGGTAGTTATGCTTGATTTACCTTTTCAGTCTCTGTGTTCTGGATGGTGACTGTGCAATCAAAGGACAGTAGAGGTTTAAACCATATTTAGGTGCTGTCCTAATGGTAGTGTCCATTTTAACTTTCCAGAAGCTGAATTTTGAGCTGAAGGATCTGCTGTCTTGGAACCTAACCTTCTGCTTTAGCTTGGCTGTGGAGAACATTCTTGATTGTGGAGAAATAATTCCTACTAGGAAGCGATTTGTATCCAAAAGGCATCATGTTTCAAATACCATTAGTAGAAGCATTTAGCAGTGCTGATCAATTTGGATAAATTTGGAAGAGAAAACAGAGATTTGTAGATTATTATGGGAAACAGAATCTGCAGATTGGTGGGAGGAGGGAAAAAAGACTAGAGGAGGAAGGAAGCCGTATCCTAAAAAGACAAGAGCTTGGTTATTTACTGGCAGTGTTGTAGGGAGAGAGAAAAATGCAGTAAGCTGCTCTAGTGTCCGGCTCCCTCTGGAAAGCACTGTGATTCAGGGTAAGATAGCCTTGGATGGAAAGCAAGCAGAATTAAAGCCCATCCACCCAGAAGCACCTGGCTGACGATTCCAGCAGTAATGGTGAGGAGAGACAGCAGTTGATCTGGAATCAACCGAAACCTGGTTCCAGAGCTTGGTGGGTGCTAACGGCAAGGACATACCTTGAGGAAGGAGTTTCTTGCACCAAGAATTGGATCTTCAGGAGGGAGCAAGCTATGATAAGGAGGATGATAAAACATGGGAAGTTGTTAGGCCTGAGCAGAGAAACAAACATACTTTACAATCTGATAGATCAGCCCCGGGAGGAACATAACCCCAGAAATTGTGGACGATGTAAACTCGCTTGCATATGTTAGGTCTCCCTAGACTTTTCAGTGTCTAGACACAGTGTATCTTGTTAGTATTAGATATGTTCATTATGGCAGGTGTCTGTTGGTAATCTGTCTATTGTCAGTCCTTCTCTCTCTGGTTCCCTTTCCCTCATTAGATTTTGCTGGATAGAGGAGTGACTGTATTGCCTATTGTTCACACTGTACCATACCCTGCCCACCCAACTTAACAATTGTACCCCCACCCCCATCTCCACCATCTAGCAAGCTCCTGACCTGGCGCTATTTCCATCCCCTTGGCATTTATTATCATCTGATATTCTATATAATTTACCTACATATTATATTTATAATTTATTATCCATCTTCTCCTCCTGGAATGTAAGCCCCATAAGGGTGAAGGATGTTGTCTGTTCTCTTAGTTTTTGTTTCCCGATTGCCTAGAACAGTGTGTGAGGGCTTAGGAATCTTAGTTTTTGTTTCCCGATTGCCTAGAACAGTGTGTGAGGGCTTAGGAAGTTATTGAGTAACTAAAGATTGACTAAATTGTTGGGTCCTTCATTAAATATCTTGGTTAGTGGCATATATCTGATGGTTCTGTCATTCTCTGTTCCTTGCAAGTAGAACTGCAAAGCCAGATTTTAAAATAAGCATAGTCTCTTGTTTCTCTCTGAGTTGGGGGCAAGTACAACAGGATTGAAAGGAGAGAGAGAACATAAAGTAAGATGGGAGTGACCTGGGACCCAGAAAGACTGAAGCATAATTTAAAGGGCTTTCTGCTCGAGTGGACTCTAATTCGAAAAGGCCCAGAATTTCCCTCAGTGTCCAGCTTACAGTTAGAAGACCTTGCATACAGTTTTGTTCCTGTCACAAATGTACTACTTGATGTTGGACGGAGTACTGTGTTTGTTTCATTTTTTATGAGATGAGGGTAATAACAGTTTACCTTTTTGTGTTGCTTAAAGCTTTTTTAAGATAACTACATGAGACACAGTAAAATACGTTAAAAAGTTGAAGATGCTAAACATTTGTAAACACATCATTATTATTATTAAAGCTTTTATCTTTAAATATTTTCCCTAAGATACCATATCCCAATGTGTAGGCTGAGATTTTAAGGCTTGATATATAATTGTTTTAGCTAATATTGTTTGCTTAGTTTCCATGTGAGACATTTCCTGGTTTGGAATATCAATGAGTTTTTGTATGATACTTATTTTGTATCTTCTTCATTTGGATATGAACATAAGTTACTCCACTGGCAATCAGAAAATGATGTTTGGCTATTTATGATCACCGACTTGGGCTGAGAAAATCCTGGATTTGAAGTGAGGAGTGGGATGGAGGTTGCATCGAGCGCCTGTTGGGGAAGCCTTGGCAGGTACCAAGGAATGAGTTTGGCAGGAACTAGCCCATCAGGTGCATGGGCCATAAAATGAGGCCATGAGGGACGCAGTGTTCCTGATGACAATGTTAAATCCATTTCAAATAAAGTGAACTGTTTGCTTAAACTTTCCTGTGTTCCCTCAGACCTTTGGCGCTGAGAACCAACTCAATATAGAAATTAGCTCACGCAGAGACTGCGGAGCAGAAAGACTCAAAGTACAGACTGTTGCATCAAAATTGTGTTTAGTAACACAAAACTCTCAGGAAATATTTGCCGTGTTGCTTTTTAGAACTTTCTAGTGTGAACAGAATTGCCTCTTCTTCTGTTACAGCTCTATTATATCTTATCAATCATATTCTTTTAGTATAACATTTGAAACAAAGTTTTTACCTGATGAAACACATATGGATTCAGCTTTCTGACAAATCTCTGCTCTTTTAATTTTTATTTTTTGTTAAAATTATACAAAGAAAATTGCATCCCAAGGAAGCATTGATTATACCTATTCTCATGGTTATTTCATGTTTTATTTTTATTTTTGTGTGAACTCTTTTTCGACGACCTTTTCTTCAGTGAAGATTGTTTCAAATAAAGCTGTCTGATATAGAGACATGGTTGCTAGGGAAACAGAGTCATGATGGCTGTTGTTACCAGGGAAGGTAGAGCAGTGAGTCCCTGATTATAGAAGAGAACGATTTTTCATTCTCCTTGAAAGCGAATCTTCTTTATACACAGATGACAAGTTCACTAACTCAGTAGAAATAACACTTCAGAAAGAAATATTAAATTTTAATGTTTCCTCAGAGTGATGTAAACCTAAAGATATTTTTTTATGGTGAATGAATGAGTTTATGCTCACCGATCTCTCAATTTGTGGTGAAAATTCTTTTGGAAAAACCAAGATAGTGCAAATCTTTTTGTTCATAGAGCTAGGCAAGCTCTCTAAGGCCTCAGTCTCATCATCTGGGTTGGTGAGGCCTTCATCTGGGAGGAATCTTTGTCTAATATTTCTCCCATCTTCGTATTTGGTTATGTGCAGATCAGTAAATACTTACTGTGATCCACTATGTGCTAGGCATTTTACTGGGGACTTTTCATACATTTTCTAATTGAATTCCATAATCCTGATTCAAGGTATTGTCATTTTAATAAACACTAGAAAGTATTCTATGCAGTCGAACAGGAGGGATCTGAATCCTGTTCAGTGCCACTAAGTTCTTTCTGTGGAAACATCTCGTGTAATTCTATAGCTAATGAAGAATTTAATAAATACACAAATATTCCAATTTCATGTAAGCAACAACAGTACAGGTCTTTTTTTCTGTTAGTTTTACCAATACCTTTGAAAATCCATGAACGATCAAGTTTACTGAAATAATTTTAGGAGATTATCCTGGGTTTTGAAAAACAAAATGTGCTAAACTTTACTTAAATTTACCATTCAAAAGCTTGATTGGTTCCTTATTGTTTGGGTTTCCTTTAGAATGGTTTAAAAACCCTCATAATGTAACTCAACTGAAAGGAAAGACTTATTTAATATCTTGTATGTAATATTGTGCTGGAATGGGTAAAACCGCCATGAAGTTCTTTATTTACATAAAGAATACAGTGGGGATATTATCAGATTATAAAAGGAAAGCATTTTCATAGAAATGCCCCTTCAATATTTTAAATTGGCAAACAGTTAATCCTATCACCCATATGTTGACATTCAATTTTAGATGTCTTCATCTGCTGTACCCTAGAACTCTTTAGTGATGTTCCAAGGCCAGAGCCAAAGAGCATCTGCAGCTTATTCTGAGATAAGGGAGTTTTCAGATTATGGAATCTGACCAAAGTACATGGGATCAACCACTGTCCTTTAAGAAACGGTTGCCACTGTTTTGCTTCATATGTGAAGAAGGCATGAGTCAAGCTGAAGAATAAATTGGCACCCCATTAGCCTGAGAAGCCATATCTTGTAGCCCAGAATATCTTTAGAAAGCAAAAGTGAATTAAAAAAGAAAAAGAAATGTTATTGGAGAGCAAGAAGTGGTCTTGGAGTGCAAGTTGTATGACCTGAGCGAGATTTATTGAGGCAATTGTGTCTGGGTTTTCAAAAGTACTGGATAATTTTATGATCACCACTAGCCACTTATAGCCTGGTCAGTGGAGATATGAGAGAAAGGTTATTTAAGGCTTCCGAATATGAGCTTATGGCCCCTGGGAATTAGGATTGAGAGTCTTTTCCATGCACTGCTTTTTCCTATATTATGCTATGCTATACTATTTTTTAAGAAGCAAAAAAGAAAAAAGCTAGATCCCTTCCTCTGAAATACCTTTTGTTGATCGCTCTAAGGGGCAGGACATTTGATTAGGTGGACTAGCTCAAGTATAGCAAATGCCACCCTACTTTAATAGAAGTTGTTTAGAAACATAGTGTTTTGGGATCACTACCTTAATGGTTATCTACAAATTTAACACTGCCAATCTCTTATCTCCCAGAGGGCATGGGCAAACTTTTAAATAACTCCGATTTTAGTGTTTGTGACACTGTGCATTAGATGTAAGCCTTTGCAGCAGACCTGAATCTTGAACACAGACTGAGATAAGAGATTTATTTGAAAGACGAGACTTGTTTCTCCAACTGCTGGGTGCTCATAAAAAGTGGCAATCAGATAGAGCTGTGTGAGTTTTAAACAAGGAAGAGAGAGGAAGTATTCTTCCACACACTTTGGGATTTTTATCTATAAACGAACTTTCAAGGGAAAGCCTTCTTGTCACAGTAAGATGCCATATCTACGCACGTTATGAAGGGAAATAGTGACGTTAATCTATAAGATTTTGTTTCTCATAAATGAGCCAGTTTTACCGTTTTAAGGGATTCGATTGATTCAGTGAGTCAAAATAGTCAAATTATTTGTGTAAATTTCCCATGTTGATATAGTATAGGGATTATATGGGTATGTACACTTCACAAGGCATCCAGAAATTAAGCAGGAGGACTTGTGTACAGTTTAATGTGGGCCTCATATAGAACAGAAAATGACATATTCAATTCAATCCCAAGATATCTATTGAGTCTTTGGCATTGCAGCTGTGACTATGGATTGGCTGTGGAGAAAAACAATTCTACCATTTAGAAAAGCATATTTACTGAATACAACACTGCTAGTGAGACAGATTGTACAAAACAGGTCAGGATTGTTTGACCTTAATTGCTATGTCAGCCTTCATTGCCTATTCTAAAGCATTGTGGAATATTGGTGTGTTACAGCAAAGACCCAAGAGAACTGCATATTTTTAGGTTATTAATCACAAAATAAAAAAATGATTTCATGAACATGTAAAATCTTCTTTGTTCTTTGGACACACACAAATTATTGTTGCTACATTTTTTCTTTTCTTCTTATTCTTTTTAAATAGACAGCAGCTATAATTGATTCAGCACTACTTTACCAGAATAAGTAAAGGTCTATTTGCCTTGCATGATATTAAATTAAATCTGTCTCAGAGATAAACAACTTAAATTTTAATGCTTCACATTCAAGAGTGCGTCTGTACCAATATTTAAATAACACAATACATCTATCTTTCAGACTTTGATTCAATGTTTTAGTCTTCTTTGGTTTTAGGCTTTTATTGAAAGCTTGAAATGTATCTAATCTTTCTCTTTTCTGGAAAGGTAAGAGTATTGCTCCAAACTTTGCTCAATTAAAGAAATTGTGCAAATCTTACTTCGGATTCTCCTACTGAGTTATTTATTTGACTGGTTTAGAGCAAGACTTATGTAGTTTGCCTTATGATTAACATAAGATTGACCACAGCATCCAATATGTTCTTATAAAGAAATTTGTTTCATGTCCTTCCTCATCTGTTTGAATCACTCCCATTCCCCAGATAACTGAAGGTGAGGCATTCCTGATAGGATTTTTATATGAATATAGGTATTTCTTTTTCATTTTTCATACATCAGATGTGCCAGTGGAGTGTGACTAGAATACATTTTCCTTTTCAAGAAATTTTTTCTCCTTTATATTGGCAAATATTCCTGCTGTACTACCTCCTTCTTTATGGAAAGTGTGTGTGTGTACATATAGTTTGTATGATAGGTATAATACATATATATTTTATGGAGAGAGAGAGGAAAAGTATGTGTGTGTCTGTACATATAGACACACACACACACACACACACACAGAGAGAGAGAGAGAGAGAGAGAGAGATGATCCGTGACATAATGAGGTTACATCCCAATAAACTCATTCCAAATTGAAAATATCATAAGACAAAAATGCATCAAATACACCTAACCTGCTGCACATCAAAGCTTAGCATAACTTATCTTAAATATATAGTCAGAACAGTTACATTAGCCTATAGTTAGGCAAAATCATGTAACATGATAATTTATTATTTTATAATAACATGTTGGATAGCTCACATAATTTTTTGAATATTATACTTCAAGTGAAAAACAACATGTTGTGTGGTTACTCGAAGTATGATTTCTACTGAATGCCTGTCACTTTCATGGCCATTTTAATGTTGAAAAATGGTTAAGTTGAACCATCATAAGTTTGGGAACCATCTGTACATATATGTGTGACACACTCATTTTGCCTCATGAGACAAGGGAGTGTTAGAAAAAAAAATTAGGAACCTACCATTATTTCTTCAATTTGGGTAAATTTCTTTTTTTTTTTCTTTTGAGACGGAGTCTCGCTCTGTCGCCCAGGCTGGAGTGCAGTGGCAGGATCTCAGCTCACTGCAAGCTCCGCCTCCCGAGTTTACCCCATTCTCCTGCCTCAGCCTCCTGAGTAGCTGGGACTACAGGCGCCCGCCACCACGCCCTGCTAGTTTTTTTGTATTTTTTAGTAGAGACAGGGTTTCACCATGTTAGCCAGGATGGTCTGGATCTCCTGACCTCGTGACCCGCCCATCTCGGCCTCCCAAAGTGCTGGGATTACGGGCTTGAGCCACTGCGCCCAGCCTTCAATTTGGGTAAATTTCTAAAGCCTAAACATTTCTAAACTTGGGCAAGTTTCTAAACCTTTAAGAACTGCAGTTTCTTTGTTTGCAAAATGGAGCTAATCATATCCACCTATTTTGGGTTTCATGAAGTTTAAATTAATGTGTAAAGCAAATAGATTATGACAAATTGTAGAAAAGTGTCAGCCTTTTCCTCCTTAATGTTAGTTATTGAGTATATTAGTAGGACAAAGCAAATTATTCTTTACTGTTTCCCATGAAGATCCACGAGAAATAGTAAATTATGTATTACATTTGTAATGTATAAAATTGTCAGTCTGAAGAAATAGGATTTAGTACTAGGAGATAATGATGGTATTGTTTCACATGTTTTCTCAGATGTAACCAAAGTACACTCATTTGAAATTTTATTAACCATTGAAACTACTCTCTAGTTTGACAAATTATTTCAGTGAATGGAGTTGGTTTGGAACGTTGTATTTTTCCCCCGAAAATATTATGTACAACCCAAATGTATATTTTTTACCATACAAATACCCAGTTCATAATTATGCCAGGAAGACTTCCTGATGAGTTTAAATACAACACAACCCTCAGATGTTCAAATTGTAATCTATTAAGCATTTATAAGTAGCAGGCATTTGTGGTGGATAGTCTCCAATGACTGTCACCTCAATCCCTGTCTTCCCTGTACATGTCTGCTGCTCTTCCCACGAAGAGATGGAGTCTTGTTTCCATCTCCTTGAATCTAGGCTGGCCTTGATGACTAGTGTGACTAATAAAATGTGGGAGAAATGATGCTCTGGAGCCTCCAAGGCTATGTCATAAGAAGTTTCATAGCTTCTTTGTTGATCTTTTGGGATGTTTCCTCTCAGAATCCATCTGCTGAGCTGTGAGAAATCCACACACATGAAGAAACCATGTGTAGGAGCTCCCGTTGGCAGCCCCAGCTGAGCTCCGGTTGGCCACTATTATCCACTGCCAGCCTTGGATGACCAGCTCAGTCAAGGCTGCCTGTGGCTATTGAACTGCAACCGCATAAGAAACTCCAATCATAGAGATAATAATGCATTGTTGTTTTAAGCCACCAAGTGCTGGGATAGCTTATTATATACAATAGAACAGCCTTATAAGCAAATTACATGATGACTTATACAAACATGTTCACATAAAGACGCAGTATGTGTTATATGAAACCTCAAAATATTAAACGGTTTATGCCCTTAATAGGCCCCAATTCTGTTTTTAATTTCAATGGGATCAAGTTTCAAAACCATAGTGAATGTATGGTGTTAGATTTGAGGGAAATAATTGAAATACAGCATTTTGGAACTCTAACCTGCGTATACATTCATCCGTTCATTTGAATATTGATTATGTATATATGCAAAGCAGTATACTAGGTGCTGCAGGGGATAAAGGGATGAATCAGAAAGCTCTACTAATATTAGCATTTTGGAAGCCCCTCCCTTTTCTCCCTGACGACAATAAAACACAACATTCACATTTCCTGCCGAGTTTTCATTTGTTCATTTCCATATTTTGGACCATTTTTTCATGTTCTTAGTTTCTTTGAGTGTTTGAAAGTGTAAAAAGCAAAAGATTGAGGAAAAAGTGGCTAAATACACAATAACACAGTAACCTTAAAACAAATAAACTAGTAAGCAATCTAGAATTCTGATGAAGATTCGTATGTTGTATGTTTTTCCTCAAAAATATATTTTTTATACCTCATAATCTTGCTGTTCTTTCAGCGAGATTTATATGCATGATCTGGTATAAATGATAGGATGGATCATAGATTATTTTGTAACTCAGATGCTTTAGATGCTATAAACCAACTGCTTATTGCTTTCAAGTATTGTCACTTTTCTAAGAGCCTGAACTCTGATGGGAGAGAAGTTGGACTCTACTTCTGACTCTGACAATTATTATCTTTTCACCTTGAGTAATTTGGAAAACTCACTAAGCCTAAGTTTCATTATCTATAAGTAGAATGTAAGGATGATATTGGTATCCAAATACTATTGTGAATATTTGTTGTAATCATGCATGTAAAGTACTTGCAGGGGTTCTAGCACATAGTGAGAGACACTATTTTTTCTGAGGTCATGGTCATGTGTGATTACATTACATTGTTTTAGAACAGAAAAAGAAATGGTGATGTTAAGAGTTCTGTGCAATTTTATTTAGGTTCCACGGTGAATCACTGAGGGCAATTTAAGAATTATTTGGACCTATTTACTTCTTACAAATGGTTTTAAAATTTAAAACAATCTTTTCAAAAGCAGCACAAGCATTCTTAAAATGCAATTCCATGCAGATAGACCACTTGTCTGGTTAAAGTGGGGATGGGAAACAGTCTTACTTTGCACAGTGGTTATCTTACGACAAAACTCTAATGGCTTAGTGAAGTCCAGTTTAAAAACTACTACATGGGCTGGGCATGGTGGCTCTTGCTTGTAATCCCACTGCTTTGGGAGGCTGAGGTGAGCGGATCACTTGAGCTTAGAAGTTCGAGACCAGCCTGGGCCATATGGTGAAACCCTTTCTCTACAAAAAATACAAAAGTTAGCCTGTCATGGTGGGGTGCATCTGTAGTTCCAGCTACTTGGGAGGTTGAGGTGGGAGGATCACTTGAGCTGAAGAGGTCGAGGCTACAGTGAGCAGAGATGACACCACTGCACTCCAGCCTGGGCAACAGAGTGAGACTCTGTCTCAAAAAAAAAAAAAATAGTAATGTATCAATATTGGCTCTTCAATTTTATCAAATGTACCATACTACTGTTAGTAATGCAAAATGTTAATAGTAGGGGAAACTGCAGAGGTTGCAGTGGACTGAGACGGTGCCATTGCACTCCAGCCTGGGTGACAGAGTGCGACTCTATCTCAAAAAACAAAAACCAACCAAACTACTACACTAGGCTATTATTTATATGTTTGTAGCTCTATTTCTTTCTAGTCCTGCTTTGTCATGTGTTTTAAGCACTTTGAACCATGTATTAGTTTAAATGTCCTCTTCCATTCCTTGCCTCCCTATCAGTGTTTATGCTACTATCTCCACCTGCATAATCCTAACCTGTGCTTTTGCTTTTCAGCTATAAACCTCATCACACCAGCTTGGGACTGAAAGGATGTCAGGGGAACATGTTTTAAGAAAAGAACCTTAAAATGTATTAGCTTCCTATTACAAACCTTTTATCCCAATTAAAAAATGGAATCAAACATGTTTCATCTCAATTGCTCAAGCAGCCTGAGCTACATGTTCATCGCATAGTTTTAAGTTGTATAATTTGGGGTCTCTCCAAATACATTCTAGGGAAGTTGGTAAAGGCACTACCAGCTGGTGAACACAGATGCTATTTCATTAACATATTTAGCCAAATCTTGATGAATCCTAATTTATATTTGCTTAAACCAGGAAGTCTAATCTTTTTAAGTTCATTTTCCCAGACTTTCAGAAATCCCCAGTGATGTTTACACATTCATGAAATTTGCCTAGTTATAGGTCTTACTTCAGTAAGTCCAGTCCAAACCACACAGACCTTAGAGTTGTTCCCTAATTCTTATGTTCCACCCTCAGGCTTGACCACTGCTGTCACTAATGAGGCCAGACATCCTTTATATTTGACATGGGTAGCTTGAACCCTGCTTCTGCACCTGTAAAGTATAAATGAGAATGTCCCATGTGTACTTGGTTAGAGAGAGGAGCTGACAGTTCGCTTTAACAAGTAAGTGCTAGAGTAGTGGTAAAAGCTCTTTTAATTAAAAAAAAAAATCAAGTTATAAGAATAAAATAGGCACCACATTACCTGACTTCAAATTATACTACAAGGCCATGGTAACTGAAACAGCATGGTACTGATATAAAAAGAGACACAGAGACCAATGAAACAGAATAGAAAATCCGGAAACAAAGCTACATGTTTACAGCTAACTGATCTTCAACAAAGCTAACAAGAACTCACACTGGGGACAGTCTCTTCAATAATTGGTTCTAGGAAAGCTGGATATTCCTATGCAGAAGAATGAAACTAGACTCTTACCTACCTCTCACTCTATATAAAAATAAACTCAAAATGAATCCAAAACCTAGATAAGACCTGAAATTATAAAAGGACTAGAAGAAAACATAGGGGAAATGATTTAGTATGTTGGTCTAGGAAAGTATTTTCTGATTAAGACCTCAAAAGCACAGGCAAAAAGTGCAAAAGTAAACAAATGAGGTTATATTAAATGAAAAATCTTCTGCACAGCAAAGGAAACAATCAACAAAGTGGAAAGCCAACCTAAAGAATGGGATAAAATATTAGTAAAGTATTAATCTGAGAAGGGATTCATATCCAGAATGTACAAGAAACTCAAACATCTCAACAGCAAAAAAAAACAAATAAGAAACCAAACAATCCAATTAAGTAATGGGCAAATGAACCAAAGAGACATTTCTAGTAAATATATGAAAAACATGCTGTTATTTTCAACTTTTCTGTTATGTTGTATCTCTTTTATTTATATATGCTTTAAGTTCTAGGGTACATTTGCACAACGTGCAGGTTTGTTACCTGTGTATGCATGTGCCATGTTGGTGTGCTGCACCCATTAATGCATCATTTACATTAGGTATATCTCCTAATGCTATCCTTCCCCCCTCCCCCCTCCCTCTACCCCACGACATGCCCCCATGTGTGATGTTCCTCACCCTGTGTCCAGGTGATCTCATTGTTCATTTCCCACCTATGAGTGAGAACATGCGGTGTTTGGTTTTCTGTCCTTGCGATAGTTTGCTCAGAATGATGGTTTCAGCTTCATCCATGTCCCTACAAAGGACACGAACTCATCCTTTTTTTTATGGCTGCATAGTATTCCGCAGTGTATATGTGTGACATTTTCTTAATCTACTCTATCATTGATGGACATTTGGGTTGATTCCGAGTCTTTGCTATTGTGAATAGTGCCGCAATAAACATACATGTGCATGTGTCTTTGTAACGGCATGATTTATAATCCTTTGGGTATATACCCAGTAATGGGATGGCTGGGTCAAATGGTATTTCTGGTTCTAGATCGTTGAGGAATCGCCACACTGTCTTCCACAATGGTTGAACTAGTTTACAGTTGCACTAACAGTGTAAAAGTGTTCCTATTTCTCCACATCCTCTCCAGCATCTGTTGTTTCCTGACTTTTTAATGATCGCCATTTTAACTGGTGTGAGATGGTATCTCATTGTGGTTTTGATTTGCATTTCTCTGATTGCCAGTAATTATGAGTATTTTTTCATGTGTCTGTTGGCTGCATAAATGTCTCAAAAAGTGGGCAAAGAATGTATCTCGTATAACTAATAAATTGTTGGAATTTCAAAAATATATCATAATTATTTTGTTTTTTAAATAGAACATTTAGTGCATACTGATGGTGAAATTACCAGTGTTTCAAATTGTTCTATCTTTTTTCTCCTTTCTTGCCTTTTTAGGAGTATTTCTGATTATTTCATTATTCCCCTTTAGTACTTTGAAAGTTGGACGTCATGTTTCCTTTCTTTTAGTCACTTTCGTAGAAGTTATAATGTAAATAATTAGCACATCAGAAGTTAATGTCAAAAGATACCTTTACCTCTTTCCCAAGCAATACAAGTCTTAAAATGCCTTAATTCCATTACTTTTATCTTGATTTATGCTATTTTGCTATACATCTTAATTTTATTTTTATCCTCAATAATGCATTATGATTATTATTGGCTTTATATAGTAAAAATTCATTTATGTTTACTCAAATATTTCCTAATTTCTTTGCTGTTTTATTTTTTCTTGCTTTTCTGACATTCCTGGGATCACTTTCATTTTTTTCTGAAGAATGTGATCTAAAATTTTATTAGTAAAGATCTGCTACTGGTAAACTTTCTTAATTTTTGCTTGCAAAAAAAATGCCATTAATTTCCCCCTTTTGAAAAAATATATTTTCTTTGGATATAGAATTCTACATTGAAAGTCAATTTTTTCAGCCCATTAAAAGTATCATTTCATTATCTTTTGGTTTCACTAATGTTCTTGAGAAGTTAGCTATCAGTCTAACTATTGATCTTTTGAAAGTAATCTTTTGTTTTTCTCTGGCTTCTTTAATATCTTCTCTTTGTCTTTGGTGTGGTCCTTGTTTACTATAATGTGCCATTTCTCCTGGGTAGAGATGTATTAGGCTTCTTTAATCTAAAGATTGATGTCTCTTACTACTTCTAGAATATTTTTCGTGATTATCTTCCCAAATATTGCCTCTGCCTCAATCTCTCTTACCTCTCCTTCTGGGGCTCTGATAAAAAATGGGTTATACATGCTAACTCTAAATCTATCCTTAATTTCTTTTAACTTTCCTTTGTCTACACCCAACCCCCATTTATTTATTTCTTTATGTTGCATAAGGGAGTTTCATTTTTTTTAACACATTTTAATCAGATAGCAATCTGATCACACATGGTCCAAGAACACTCAAATAATAAATCAAATATAATTAAATATTAAAGTTTGGTCTTTATACATTGTAGCCAGTGATGCCACACTTGCCTCTGATCTCTCCAATATAAAAGCACATCCACACCTCAGAGGCCACCAAACCGTTCAGCACAGCTTCCTTAACTGAGTCATTTGAAACTAAAAATTTGGGCACTACTATTTTTTAAGGCTCTGAATAGTTCTAGGGATATTAGCAGGGTGGGGAGGAACCAGCTCAACCTTTGTGTTGTACCAAGATGTGACCAATGAAGGTTTCAAATAAGTCATAGCAGCATTCATCAGTGTTGAGGCCTTCACTACAAAGTTATGGACAAATTGGGCCATCGTTCTAAGATGAAATGTTTGTCACCCCAAATGACCAGCTGAATCAGTTTCTTCTAATCTATTTTACGCTGCTTAATTTTCTCCTCAGCTGTGTTTAATCTGCTCATGAACACATCAACTGATTTTTAAAATGGAAATAGAAATATTTTTTAAAATTCCAGAATATCAACTTTATCCTTTCTCAGATTTGCTGGGTTACTTTATATAACTCCTCATAGATATATTAGTTCTCCTCTTTAATAAGTATTTTATAATATATACCTAATGATTCTAATAGCTTAAGTCTCATCTGTTTTGGCTTTTTTTCTTCTAATGGGGCCTTGTTTCAGTGGGTACATAGTTTTAATTCCGAGTTGCTCATTTTTCTTGGGAAATTATTTGTAGCAATACTTTGAGTCCTGGGATAAAAATGAAAATAAAGATAAAATCCAGAGATGACTATTGTTTGTTTCTGTCAAATATCTGAGGGAGCTGTGCCTAGGATCACTGTAAACTAAATTTACAGTCTAAGGTCTTTCAGACCAAATAGGTCATATGAACTAGGGCTATAAATCTATACCAAGGTTGGCTTATGATTAAAACTTTTCAGGGAAGATTTATCCCTTTTGCTCTCTTTGGTATCAAGACATGTTTCCTTGTAGCTCCTTATAGGTAGGGAAAATAGAAGGTGGGATGAGCTTACTTCTGATTCACTTTCACTGAGTGTGTAGCCACTTGGGGTCTCAAATTATTGGTTGGGAAGTATCTCTTATAGGCTTCCCAACCTGGGTTAACTCTGCTTTATTTTTAATCCAGCTGAGTCCATGAGGCTGTGAAAATGAAAATCAAGTTTATTGCTTCAGAAACTATGTCTATGACAAAAGCAGCTTTAGTTCTTTGTTTACTATTTAGATTCTCTTTTCCACTTAGTTTTGATTGATAATACTTTACTTTTTTATATCATACATATTTTAACATGACATTTTATATTTAACCCAGTATTTTTAGTTGTTTTCAAAAGGTTAATCAATCCCTCCAAATTCCCAGCCACCATAATATCTGAAATAGAAACCTCCATTTCTTTCTATACTAGTAGTGAATCACTTAATCATATGCAGACTTGTCACATCTCCTGCTTTGTTATTAATAGTTATTGGATTGTATGACATTTTATGTGTATATGCCATCATTCCAATTACATTGTAAACTGCCCAAAATAAGTTTGTTATGACCTGCATGGCACCTAAACAGTGTTGTTAACATCACTGTTGTCCAGCATATGTTGACTGATTGAAAAATGGGTTACTATTTCTTCAAGGAGTATTCTGCTTTTTATTTATCAATATAGCACCAGTGACCCACTGGCAGTAAGTCATGCTCTTTAAGTTGTTTTCTACATCCGTGCTGATCTATCTCTACTCGTAGATGCCATTTGTCACCAGGGGATTACATTCATGAAAGAGAGGAGATTAGTAAATGTGAGTGTTACTTGTGAGTGTTTGTGAGATAGTGGTGGCAGAGATGGCTAGTGTTCTTTTTTTTTATCATTATACTTTAAGTTCTAGGGTACATGTGCACAATGTGCAGGTTTGTTACGTATGTATACATGTGCCATGTTGGTGTGCTGCACCCATTAACTCATCATTTACATTAGGTAT
>NW_012112142.1:4359745-4360478 GCF_000951035.1 Colobus angolensis palliatus | reverse complement strand
TGGTGAATCTGACAATTATGTGTCTTGGATTTGCTCTTCTCGAGGAGTATCTTTGTGGCGTTCTCTGTATTTCCTGAATTTGAATGTTGGCCTGCCTTACTAGGTTGGGGAAGTTCTCCTTGATGATGTCCTGCAGAGTGTTTTCCAACTTGGTTCTATTTACCCCCTCACTTTTAGGCACACCAATCAGACGTAGATTTGGTCTTTTCACATAATCCCAAATTTCTTGGAGGCTTTTTTCATTTCTTTTTACTCTTTTTTCTCTACATTTCTCTTCTCATTTTATTTCATTCATTTGATCTTCAATCACTGATAATTTTTCTTCCAGTTGATCAAGTCATTTGCTGAAGCTTGTGCATTTGTCACGTAGTTCTCATGTTATGGTTTTCATCTCTATCAGTTGTTTTAAGGTCTTCTCTGCATTGATTATTGTAGTTATCCATTCCTCCATTCTTTTTTCAAGGTTTTTAGTTTCTTCGCGCTGGTTACGTAGTTCCTCCTTTATCTCTGAGAAGTTTGATGGGCTGAATCCGTCTTCTCTCCAGTCATCAAAGTCATTCTCCTTCCAGCTTTGTTCCGTTGCTGGCGATGAGCTGCATTCCTTTGAAGGGGGAGATGCGCTCTGATTTTTTGAATTGCCAGCTTTTCTGCACTGCTTTTTCCCCATCTTTGTGGTTTTCTCTGCCTTTGGTCTTTGATGATGGTGACATACTGATGGGGTTTTGGTGTGGGT
>NW_012112142.1:4320341-4359695 GCF_000951035.1 Colobus angolensis palliatus | reverse complement strand
GATGGGGTTTTGGTGTGGGTGTCCTTTCTGTTTGTTAGTTTTCCTTCTAACAGTCAGGACCCTCAGCTTCAGGTCTGTTGGAGTTTGCTTGAGGTTCACTCCATACCCTGTTTGCCTAGGTATCAGCAGCATAGGCTGCAGAAGATAGAATATTGCTGAACAACGAGTGTTGCTGTCTGATTCTTGCTCTGGAAGCTTCGTCTCAGGGTGTACCCAGCTGTGTGAGGTGTGATGTGTCGGTCTGCACCTAGTGGGGGATGTCTCCCAGTTATGCTACTCAGGGGTCAGGGACCCAGTTGAGCAGGCAGTCTGTCCATTCTCAGATCTCAAACTCCATGGTGGGAGAACCACTGCTCTCTTCAAAACTGTCAGACAGGGACTTTTACATCTGCAGAGGTTTCTGCTGCTTTTTGTTTAGCTATGCCCTGTCCCCAGAGCTGGAATGAGTCTACAGAGGCAGACAGACCTCCTTGAGCTGTGGTGGGCTGCACCTAATTCCAGCTTCCTGGTGGCTTTGTTTATCTCCTTAAGCCTCAACAATGGCAGGCGCCCCTCCCCCAGCCTCACTGCTGCCTTGCAGTTAGATCTCAGACTGCTGTGCTAGCAATGAGGGAGGCTCCCTGGGCATGGGACCCCCCGGGTCAGGTGTGGGATATAATCTCCTGGTGTGTCGTTTGCTAAGTACCCTTGGTAAAGCGCAGTATTAGTGTGGGAGTTACCCGATTTTCCAGGTGTTGTGTGTCTCAATTTCCCTTGACTAGGAAAAGGAATTCCCTTCCTCCTTGTGCTTCCCAGGTGAGGCGATGCCTCGCCCTGCTTCAGCTGTCACTGGTCAGGCTGCACCTGCGGACCAGCATCAACTGTCCGACATGCCCCAGTGAGATGAACCCAGTGCCTCCGTTGAAAATGCAGAAATCACCCGTTTTCTGTTGCTCACTCTGGGAGTTGGAGCCTGGAGCTATTCCTATTTGGCCATCTTGGGTGCCACCCCCGAGATGGCTAGTTTTCTTCCAAAATCTGTTCTATTTTTCTTCCATTACAATAGGGTTTTTAGTGAGATATCCAACTTCTTAGAAAAATAAAAATACACTGGCCAGCTTCCTTTGTAGTGAAGTATTAAATGGGGCTACATTCTGGAATGTAAGTGGAATTATCCTGTGACAGCTTCCAGGATCCTTCAATGTGAGTCACTTGGTAAGTACCCATGAATGCTTCTTTCCCTTTTCCTCTAACTGACTGCACAGCATATATGTAAGGCTGCAATTCCATCACAGTCCATGAGTGAGGACAGAATCCATAGGATACCAGAGCAAAAAGTTGGAAGGGCTTTGTGAAAAAGGACTGCTCTACTGTCTTTCTGGATTGTTTACCTCTAAAATTTTGCCTGAAAGACAAACTTCTAGCATGTTTAAGTCACTGTTATTTTGGGTTTCTGATAGTTACATCTGAACATTATTCTAACAAATCTAGGGAGTAAACAGTAAATCCCAGAAATTATGGAGCCAGGAAGTTTGTTTATAAATATCTAGGATCCATGACATAACATTTAGCCACACTTAATTTAGAGATTTTATCAATCCTTAGAAAGGTAGGATTGCATGATAAATAGCATAAGCTAACTGTGTAATATGTTTTATACGTTTAAATGAAATGTGTAGTAATGTTACTGTTTTCAGTACATACTTTGAGTACCATTATTCTGTAATTTTAAAATTATCTTTTTAACGTATCCACATTAAATGCCTTCTCTGTATTATTATTGATAATTCTATGGAGTAGATTAAACCACAAAGCAAGTATTCTCAGTCTTGGTGAATTTCATGTCATAATGCAGTGAATGGCTCAGGAATCATGAGACATTTTTAAAAACATAACGTGACTAGGTATTTGTGGTTTATATTCATGCATATACCTTTTCCCACTAAAACAAAATAAACTGACTAGAGCCATTTCTACAATTTTGATTTTTTGTTACACCGTTGAAATATTACTATGATTCTCATTTCAGCAACTTTGATTAATTTTATAAAAATAAGAAGGGAAATATAAAGATTTTACCAAGTCTTTCAGAAACAGATAACTGCCATGTAGTATAGGTATTCTGAGACTTAGAACTGATTCACTCTTCAACACATTCTATAGGATGGCAAAATGTTGCTATTTCTTTCAAAAGAAGATAGCCTGCAAATGATAACTAAAGGCAATTTTCACTTATAGACAGATACCAAAGTCTTAAATAAAATAATGGCAAATTGAAATGGCAGTATGTAAGTCATCATACATCATGACCAAGTGAGTTTTCTTTTAGGTTTGCAAGTATGGTTCAGTATTAGGTGATAATGGTTTTGCTCTGTGTCCCCACCCAAATCTCATATTGAATTATGAGCTTCAGTGTTGAAGGAGGGGCCTGATGGGAGACGGTTGGGTCATGGGGGCAGATTTCACCTTCCCCCTTGCTATTCTCCTGATAGTGGGCAAGTTCTCACCAGATTTGATCGTTTAAAAGTCTGTAGCACTTCCGCCTTCTCTCTCTCTCTCCTGCTCTGCCATGTGGAGATATGTTTGCTTTCCCTTTGCCTTCCACCATGATTGTAAGTTTCCTGAAGCCTCTTAGCCGTGTTTCCTATACAACCTGAGAACTGTGAGTCAAGTAAACCTCCTGTCTTCACAAATTACTCAGGTAGTTCTTCATAGCAGTGTGAGAACAGACTGATACATTAGGAAAGCTACCAAGCTGGGTACAGTGGCTCACATCTGTAATTCCAGTGCTTTGGGAAGCTGAAGTAGGAGGATTTACTTGAGCCCAGGAGTTTGAAAAGCTACTAGGGTAGTGCATTTTACTAATTTTTTTTAAGGGGGGACGTTTTGCTTTGTCTTCCAGGCTGGAGTGCAGTGGCACAATCGTGGCTCATTGCAGCCTTGACCTCCTAGAATCAAGCAATCCTCCTGAATCAGCCTCCCAAGTAACTAGGGTTAGAAGCACGTGCCACCACACCTGGCTATTTTTAAAAATTTTTTTGTAGAGATGGGGTCTCACTATTTTGCTTAGGCTGGTTTTAACTCCTGGGCTCAAGCAATCCTCCCACCTCAACCTCCCAAAGTGCTGGGATTACAGATGTGAGCCATGTAATTCCAGCACTCTGGAACTCTAAAGTTCCAGAGCCTATTTTACTAATAAATTTAAAGGGTGAGAGGATGATACTAAAAAATCTCTAATCCTAATACAATTTCCTAGAAAGATAGAAATAAAGAGAAAATCCTTTAACTGGAGTATATTTATGAAAGATCTTAAACATGGATTATACTTAAAGTTAAAACATTAGAAATATATAGCTAAGCACAAGACAAAAATACTCACTATAGCTGGTAATAGTCTACATTGGAGAGAAGTGTTGCTCAATTCAATAAATTAAAAAAAATATATAAAGTATATATTTTATAATATTGTTTATATTATATAATGTGTAATAATGTACATGTTTCTATTTTGTTTTGTTTTGTTTTGTTTTTGTTTTTGTTTTTTTGGAGACAGAGTCTTGCTCTGTCATCCAAGCTGCAGTACAGTGGTGCCACCTTGGCTCACTGCAACCTCCGCCACCTGAGTTCAAGCGATTCTCCTGCCTTGGCCACCTGAGTAACTGGGACTACAGGTGCATGCCACCATGCCCAGCTAATTTTTTTGTATTTTTATTAGAGACAGGCTTTCTCCATGTTGGCCAAGCTAGTCTCAAACTCTTGACCTCAGGTGATCTGCCTGCCTTGGCCTCCCAAGGTGCTGGGATTCCACGCAAAGTGCTGGGATTACAGGCATGAGCCACTGTGCCCAGCCACAGGTTTCTATTACTTATATACGAAATAGAAATATTATGTAAATATATATATTACATAGCAATATATATTATAGATTTATATGTTATATGTGTAATGTGAATATACATGTATAATATATAATATCTTTGATACAAAAAGAAAAGAATAGAGCAATGGGACTCTAATGGAATCTAGAAATATATTCATGATTATATGAAACTTTAAAATATAATAAAGGTGGCATTCCAGTTTACTTGAGGAATGACTTCCTCAACAAGGCAGAACTCCTGGAATTCAAGAAGGAAAAAACCCGAGGGATTTGACTCTAAAAAACTCAATGAGGCAAACAAACAAAAAAACTGGTTATTGATAAAAGATAAAGTTAAAAGACAAGCAGTAAAATAGAATGAATATGTATATGTGTGTAAAAAAAAATTACCCTAATATCCAAAACCATCTCCATGTTAATAATAAAATTAAACAAATAAAGAGAAGGGCAAAGAATATGAAACACAAATCAAGGCATGCACTTTTGAAATGATTTTAACTCTGTTATGAATACTGGGGAAATAAAATGAATAAAAATGTTTTATCCCATAATTTTAAAAAAGTGAAAAAAAATTAATAGGATACAGGTTTGGTGAAACTGAGGAAATGGCAACTCTGAATATACTGTTTGTAGGAATACACATTGGTTAAGACTCTGGTTAATCTATCAGATTTTTAAAATGAGTTTAATTCTTGAACCAAATTTCAACTTCTATGCACATGAGTGTTGACTTATGTACTGGTGTAACCAAGTGCCCAATTTTTAAAGTTTAATCCTTTTTCCTTTTTTTCTTTGTGTTCACTTAACCACTGGGCACGTCCTCACATAAGTAGCATATCTGATTATATGTTTGCTTAAAAGTTCCAGAGGTTAAATCTTGAAACAATGCAAGCACCTGTGGAAATCTCCCACATCAGGAGATTGCTTCAAGGCTACAGTTAATTTACAACCCAGCTGAGCCTAGGGTGATGCCAGCCCATTCACCAGATGGGGCAATAACTCAAGACAAGTCATCAAACCAAGTCACAACATAAACCTGCACTGCCTTGTCCCCTGCATATCCTCCCCTTCTCAAACTTTCCCTTTTCAAAATTCTTGCACTGAACTTGGAAATTTAAAGCGGTTCCATGAAGGCAAGAGTCTGGACCATTTTCCCCATTGCTTGGTTTGGTTCATAATAAAGTTAATTCTCCTTCTATGAATTGCTAATTGCTAATTGGTTGTCAAGCAGTGAGTAGCTGAACCTGCATTTGGTAACGCTGGGATATTCAGTGCAAGAGAACTTGTAATCAAGAGTAATTGAGACTGCCTAAATGTAGATCAATAATAAAATGATTAAGTGGAAGTTTTATTTATTTATTTATTTTAGAGAAAAGGTCTTGCTCTGTTTACCAGGCTAGAGTACCGTGGTCCAATCATAGCTCACTACGGCTTCAGTCTCCTGGGTTCAAGGAATCTTCTCACCTCAGCCTTCTGAGGTGCCAGGACTATAGATGTGCCCCACTATATCCAGCTATGTTTTAAAAAAATTCATAGAGATGGGGTCTTGCTATGTTGCCCAGGCTAGTGTCAAACTCCAAGCCTTAAGAACTCAGCTCCTCCCACCTCAGCCCCCACAAAGTGCTGGTATTACAGGTGTGAGCCACCCCATCCAGCAAATGCAAACTTTACATGATAGATATTCTGCTGCAGTTAGAAAGAATTAGGAAATATTTATACAGCATATTACTAAGTGAGAATAAAATAATACTTCAGAAGAATGTTCATAGCATAATTTTATTTATAAAAATCTTCATAAAAATCTTTATAAAAAATCATACATATTTCTGTGTGTAAATGTATACACTAAAGCATGAACCAAATTTCCATTAATTACCATTTGGAGAGGTTCTGTGAAAGAGACGGAGTGAGAGGAGGGCAACACAGAAGCTGAAATGTGGTATTTACCTTGTAACCTATATAGTTCTGTATTATTTGAATTTTTAAAAAAACCTATAGCCTATACAATTTTTAAAATAGTTGCAAACATTCAGTACTGACCTTCTCTCTAGTTTAGGGATATTCCTGCACAAAATATTCTATTTGTTCATGAATGATTCATATAGCATTCAATGTAGTTATTTTAAAGAAAGCTTGATTGCTTATTAGGAATTAAATATACATATCAAATAGTTTTGCAGAAATAAAAGTAACATAAAATGTTAGCTATTTTAATTATAATAAATATGTATGCATGATATGCAGACAGTGCTTTCACTCATAGTACATATACAGTTCTCACAAAGCTATTTGCTTAAGTGTAAATACAATTCTTTCAGAAAGTGAAGACCTGGGGTAAGATCTTAGCGTATTTCTGTGTATTTGTTTTAAGAGAATCTTAAAATTCTTGAAAATTAGAGGAGAAAAAAGAGGTTCAAAGATGTTGACAGAGGCCAGGCGCAGTGGCTCACGCCTGCAATCCCAGCACTTTGGGAGGCCAAGGCGAGCGGATCACGAGGTCAGGAGATCAAGACCATCCTGGCTAACATGGTGAAACCTCATCTCTACTAAAAATACAAAAAATTAGCCGAGTGTGGTAGCAGGCACCTGTAGTCCCAGCTACTCGGGAGGCTGAGGCAGAAGAATGGAGTGAACCCTGGAGGCGGGTGTAGTGAGCCGAGATCACGCCACTGCACTCCAGCCTGGGCAACAGGCTCAAAAAAAAGAAAAAAAAAAAAGTGTTGAGGGAAAGAAATAAAAGACTGTAAAATATTTAGAGAGGTTTATTCTGAGCCAATACGAGTGACTGTGGCCTGGGGGACCGTCTCAGGAGGTCCTGAGAAAGTGTGCCCAAGGTGGTCAGGTTACAGTTTGGTTTTATACATTTTAGGGAGATAGAAAGTACAGGGAAAGACATAAATCAATACATGTAAGGTATACATTGGTTCAACCCAGAAAGATGGGACATCTTCAAAGGGAGTGTTGTGGCGGGGGGGCGGGTGGGGGGGTGTGTCTTACTGGTCACAGGTGAATTCAAAGATGTTTTTGATTGGCCACTGGTTGAAAGAATTAAGCTTTGTCTAGGACCTAAAGTCAGGAGAAAGAAATGCTTGAGTTAAGATAAGGGAGATTGTGGAAGCCACAGTTCTCATTGTGTCGATGAAGACTCCAGATAGCAGGCTTCAGAAAAAATGGATGGAAAAGGTCTTTTTTTCTTACCTTAAAGGTGCCAAACTCTTAGTTAATCTTTTAGATCCAGGAAAGGATTACCTTCGTGAATGAAGATTCTCTACAGATGCACCATTTCCCCCACAAAAGATGGCTTTGCATGGCCATTTCAAAATATGTCAAAGAAATATATTTTGGAGTAAAATATTTTGATTTTCTTCAGTGTCTGCCATCTGTCATGTGATGCTATACCAGAGTCAGGTTGAAATTTGGTATCTTACTGCCAAAGAGTCTGTTTTGTCAGTCTTACACGCTCTATTTTAATGTTAATGGTGGTCAGTTGTACCTAAACTCCAAAAGGGAGGGAGTACATCAGGGTGTGTCTGACCACCCTTCCTGTTAAGGTTGGGAATTTAGTTTTCCAGGTTTCCTTTGGCCCAGAGCAGGTCCGTTCAGTTGGTTGTAGGGGACTCGGGATTTTATTTTTGGTTTACAGAAGATTAGTGCAGGAGCTGTTCCTTGAATGTTTCATATTCTGCTAGCTCCAAAAATCCGCTAGAAGGAACAAATTCCCTTCACTTACTGGCTGTTTTCATTGGGTTCAAGAAGCTCCAATAAGTTCTGTTCAAGGAATTGTTGCTATTGGAATTCCTATTGTGTTTTTACTACTTGGTGGAAGCCGGTGTTTGTCATGTAAATAGGAATGGTGGCTCTTGTTTTTTGACACCATTAACTAATGTCCCAGAAAGTCAAGGTTTTCACTTGAAAGAAATGCAACTTAAATTGGAGAATAGTAACACCCAGTGAAGCTGCTGAGACCTTTCCAAGTGACATGGAAAAAGAGGCAAAGGACTTTAAAAAAAAGGTACTGTGATATACCCTGAGGGAAGCTATGATAGGTCATTTGATGTTAGGTGTAGGCAAAACATTTCTTTTTTTATGATTGGAGAAAACAAACAGATGAGACATGTGCATGAATTATATTTTCACTATTTACTGCTGATGGATTCAACTTTATGTCGATTCCACTTATGAAGCCTAAACCAATTTTCCCTTTTGTGACAAGAGCTCTGCCAGTGTTCAGTGGATCTAATAACTCTTGGGGAGATAGATTAGTATGTGGAATGCAAAATGAGACCATAATGAAAAGGCTCTTGACTCAGGAAGACCTAAATTTTCAACATGTTGAAATTTCAGCATCTGTAAAAATTGAAGCCAGAGAGGCAGCACTTTTTTTCTTTTTTCTGTTTTTTTTTTTTGAGGCAGGGTCTCACTCTATTGCCCAGGCTAGAGTGTGTGATGCTTATTACAGACTCAACCTCCTGGGCTCAAGTGGTCCTCCCACCTCAGCCTCCCCAGTAGCTGGGACCATAGGTGTAAGCCACCACAACCAACTAATTTTTCTATTTTTTGTGGAGACAAGGTTTCACTGTGTTTCCCAGGCTGGTTTTGAATTCCTCGGCTCAAGTGATCCACCTGCCTTGGCTTCCCAAAGTGCTGGGACTATAGAGCATTGACTTTTACTGTAAAATGCTAAGTTAGAAGGAAGTCCATTAAGAAAAAGACTCAACAAAATAGAAGAAATGAGGCCGGGCGCAGTGGCTCAAGCCTGTAATCCCAGCACTTTGGGAGGCCGAGACGGGTGGATCACGAGGTCAGGAGATCGAGACCATCCTGGTCTACACGGTGAGACCCCGTCTCTACTAAAAAATACAAAAAACTAGCCGGGCGAGATGGCGGGCGCCTGTAGTCCCAGCTACTCGGGAGGCTGAGGCAGGAGAATGGCGTAAACCCGGCAGGCGGAGCTTGCAGTGAGCCGAGATCGCGCCACTGCACTCCAGCCTGGGCGACAGAGCCAGACTCCGTCTCAAAAAAAAAAAAAAAAAAAAAAAAAAATAGAAGAAATGAAAGCTTAGCAAGCAGAAACACAAGTCTGGGTAATTTTATTAAATGTGGGATTTCAGGTGAGGAGTGTGTGTGTAGTACATTCTTAGAAACGTATCATGGCTGTAAGATCAATGATAGCCATAAGGCCCACTAAGCATCTTGCAGAGCATATACTACCTGTCACTTAGCAGTGTCATGCAATTTGACTTCGGAGTTTTTAACCCTGGCATGGGAATTTCCAGAAGACGAGGCCACCTTAGCACAGATATAACTTTTATAAACCTTCAAACCGTGCTTACCCTTACAAGAACAGTCCAAACTCCCTTTATGAAAGAAACACCTGGTAACTGACTTGCATTGAATACAGGTGTAGGAGAGGGAAAAGGATCCCCAAAACATGAGAACTGTCTCTGGATGGAGACTCTCCAGGTCAGTCAGTCAACTGACCCCATGATGGTACCTGGCTGTCCCTGGCTCATGTCACTTGCCAGCTTCTGCCATCCATCTTTTAAGTGTGCTACCAAGAATAAACTACTTGATGCTGTGAGCCGAGATTGTGCCATTGCACTGCAGCCTGGGCAATGAGAGCAACACTCCATCTCAAAAAAAAAAAAAAGAAAAAAGAAAAAGAATAAACCACTTGAGCATCAGATGTGCTCTAAGACTCATCTTTGGTTCAACTCGAACTGAATGGAAGAGGTCACCCCCCCTGGGAAGTTCCTGAGAATCACTTGGAACCTCCAAACATGACAGTGTGAAACAAAGAAACAGAGAATCAGATGAGGAAATTGAGAACAAGGGAGGTAAAAAAAAAATCAGCTCTTCCTTCATTGCTGATACTTCAAGGGCAACTTTCTGGCTCTCAGCACAGAGGCCTTTAGCATAAAGAGAATGCCTTCTCAAACAGGGCACTCAAGCAGGTCAACAAGGGAATCTCTAAGAATGGAAACATGATGGGCAGTAAGGAGCATGGTAATACAATATGTTGATCAGCATGAATGGTGAAAGTAAATTTAGGGATGGAGCATGGATAGAAGCTTCTTTTCTGGAACTAGGTGAAATACAATTTTGAAAGCCATAGCAACTAATATCAAGATAAAATCAAAATACTAAATAAATTGAGATGCAAATACTTATGACAGATTCTACATCTTGCAAAAAAATTCTTCTTATAGAGAACAGTGGCTATTTAAATAATTTTCTGTGTTCCTGTGTAGGTAGTTTGATTGTAAGGAAGTATTACAAGTATCCCTGGCCTATGCTAAATGTACATTTGGGCTCAGATTATATTTGGCATCCCTTTTTGACAGTCTTTGCTTTTCATTAACGGGCACAGAGAGATGTCTATTAAGTAGCATGGAAAAGAAAAACACACTTCTTCCACTTTAATTTTTATGGAAGGTGTTTGAACCTAATTATGTAGCTAATTCATTAATTAATTCAATATGCATTTACTGAGTGCCTATTCTGTACCAGATACTGTGCTGGGGAAGGAGTGGTAAATAAGGCAATAATAGTGCCTTGTCATTATAGAGTTTTCAGTCTGGTGGAATTTAGTATAATAGTACAATGTCTCCTTATGAGAATTTTTTAGATAATTACTTATACTGTATATAAAATGAATACATAGTGTTAATGGAAAATACAGGAAAAGATAAAAATATTCAAGGCATTTGGAAATATTACATCTCTTAATACCATCTCTTGGAGATAACCATTGCAAAAGTTTTGATGTATTACTTTCAAATTATTTTTTTTGAGAGCATGGAGATCTATACATTGAGACACATATACATGTATCTATCTTTCTATCTGTTCATCAGCTAACCACCCATTTCTCAACACACATATGCAGACACACACAGGACACACACAGACACAACCATTTTGTTAAATGCATAAAATTAAAAGAAGAAGGATATTCTTGGCTAGCTTGATGCCTTTGTATACCTTCTCTATTATAATTATAGATTCCTTTTTGAAAAATAATGTTCCCTTTCAGGTCCCTGAAGTCCAGTGATGTCTAAATCACAACTTCAATTTCTCATTCAAACCAAGTCTTCTCCCATCCACTCTGCCTATTTTGACCCATTATGGCTCAAAAATGTCTATGAAAGGAGTCAAACACTAACATATTTGAAGAGATTTATTCTGAGCCAAATATGAGGACCATAACCCATGGCACAGCCCCAGGAGATCCTGAGAACATGTACCCAAGGTGGTTGGACTACAGCTTGGTTTTAGGGAGACATAAGACATCAATCAATGCATGTTATATGTACATTGGTTGGTCCAGAAAAGTGGAACACTTTGAAGGGGAGTGGGGTTGGAGTGGTTCCAGGTCATAGGTGGATTCAAAGATTCTCTGATTGGCAATTGGTTGAAAGAGTTAAGTTGTTATCTGAAGACTGTAAATCACTAGAAAGGTGTGTCTGGGTTAGTATAATGGATTGTGAGGACCAAAGTTTTTATCATGCAGAGGAAGCTTCCAGGTAGCAGGCTTCAGAGAAAATAGATTGTAAATATTTCTCATCAGACTTAAAAAAAGTGCCAGACTCTTAGTTAATTCTCTCTTGAATCAGGGAAAAGACCTGCAAAGGGAAGGGGATTCTCTACAGAATGTAGAATTTTTTCCCCACAAGAGGCAGCTTTGCAGGGTCATTTCAAAATGTGTGAAAGATATATATTTTGAGGTAAAATACTTTGATTTCTTTCAGGGCCTGCTGTCTGTCATATTGATATCTCATTGCTATAAAGAGTCCGTTTTGTCAGTCTTAAGGTCACTATTTTAGTGTTAATATGGGTCAGCTGTGCCTGAATTCCAACGGGAGGAAGGCATAATGAGGCATGTCTGACTCCTCCTTTGCATCATGGCCTGAACTAGCATTTCAGGTTAACTTTGGAATGCCCTTGGCCTAGAGGAGGTGTCCATTCACTTGGCTGAGGGGTTTAGAATTTTTAGAATTTTATTTTTGGTTTACAAGGACCTAGAATGAGGAAGGGAAGCATGACTTCATCCATCTCCTCTTCTCATCCTGTGCTTCTTAGGATTCAAGCAAGGGAAGGGAGATTAGAGGAAAAGAGACAAAATCTAAGATGTTTGGCACTATTTTAGTTCTGTCTTGACTAATACTGGTTGTTAGCCATATTCTCCATTTTGGAAGGTGTCCAAATATTGATACCGATGGGAATGAAATCTGGTTCTTTAGAACCATTCTGCAACTGCAGGTGTGTACACACACATCTTTGCATGCACACATGCAGATAGACACATGTTTTTAACTTCTGTTCTGATTACTCCCTAATACAGACCTCTCTCTCTGGCTGACTACTTAAGATGTCCTTCCTCTCTGCACCAAAAGCAGCTTATCAGAACCCCCAATTGCCTTGTACCGTCTCTCTTGTGTGGGGACAATCCACAGTACCAATTAGCCCTCAGGAATCTCAGGCTTTCTTGCCTTGCTAAATAATTGAAGTACAGGCTATGCCCCATGACTATCCTTTGTCCATTAACTGCTTTGTTTTCTGATTGGAAGTCAGGCTGCAGTCACCTCAGACTCCAAGAGAAACACATCATTCTCTGTCATGAACTTTTACTTTATTTCAGTCCTATGGCAACAATGGGGCCTACCATTCCGCAGGGTTGGGTCTCTGAGGGATGCCTGTCTCTCTGTCTTGTAGAAATTCTGCCTCTCAATGTGTGTTTCTTTTTGGAGCATTTAAGGAAGGGCTTGAGGGGAGAAAAAATGCTACAGTACTCCCTTTAAAGTTGACTACTTTTCTCTCTTAAAGGTGCTCTTTAATCAATTTTTGAACTTTAGAATTCACTTAAGTAGGTTAGAGGTGGGTGGTGGGAGTTGATAACTGCTGGACTAGTTCTGCTGTCTTCTCAGAATCCTTCATGAATAGGTCTAACATCTCTCTTTAGAATACAGTTTATTTATAACCCATTGTTCTCAGTTTTGGGGTTTCAGCCAAAATTCTAAGACAACAGGAAGAGTTCTATTCAAATCCCTGTTTATATATATATTTATATGTGTGTGTGTGTATATATATATATATATACACACACACATAAAGTTGATTTCACATTGCTTATGATGTAATTTTTAACCCTTTTATTCTCGTAATTTTATCATGAGCACTTAATCATATCATTGTATCTTTTTGAAAATGTCATATTAAATCTTTAGTTACATATTATTTTATTACATAAAAGTGTCATAATTTATTTCCCTTTTTGCTTGTTTAAACTATTCATTTTACAAATTTGATTGTAATGGTAATACACACTCATTATAGATATTTGGAAAAATACAAAAAGTGCAAAGAAGATAATGACAATAATTTGTAATCCTATGAAAAATAGCTACTTGAATATTGGTGTGTTTCCTTCTGAGTTTTCTCCTCCTGAATAAATATGAAAAATGGATATAGATGTAGATATCAAGATAGTTTAATATATATATGTAAGTATATATACATATGCACATAAAGCACATTTAACCCCATTAATACTTTATATGATCATGTATCAGCATTTAAAAATAAATGAGATTCTTACTGTATATAGTTTTGTGTCCTGGTTTTACTTTCTGTTATATTTTGATCTTTCTTCTTTTGATATTTCTTTGATTTTCCTTCATAGTTGAGGAAATGTTTTAAGAAACTAACGTTTTATTATTATAAAATAATATGCATCAATTATAAAAAAGCCTAGGGGATACAGGTTGGCAAAAAAATATTAACTTTTTGGTATTTATCCAGTCTGAGTCTGTCATACAGTCTTTGGATAGAAATGAGATTACAATAGTATCAACACCCAGATCTTATTAGCTAAAGAACACCAGACTTCTGCAAAGTTCTCTCTCCTATTCCTGCTCACTCCGATTATTTATAGGCATTCCTGAGATTGGAATATCGACAGATTTCACTTGCACTACTCACTCATCTATTGGTAACAACTGTCTGGTGCACTCTTGCCATGGGAGGACCTAATAAGCCACGCTCCTCCAGAGACCCCGGCGGGTGGGGGCAATATTGGCTGCCATTATCCTTTAGGACTCAGAACCACTAATTTTATCCAGCTGGGAGCCCAATCCAGTTTGTTTTACCAAACTCCTTCTCTCCTTAGGGTTCTCTCTGGGATCCATAGTCTTTCCCTGAAATCTGGACTTTGCATTATCACCCTTTCACCTCCTATAGTCTGAGAGTTATATCTGTACTTGTGTGCAACCCAGTTGTAGACACAGTTCACAATATACCCCTTTGCAGATTCCACTCTGCGGTAATTCACCAGAAGTTGTTAAGAGAGGGGTTGGCACAGACAATACGTTATTACACACACAAACACCCACACCCACTTACAATTATGGGATAATTGTTATAATATGTATAATATTTACACCATGTATTTTTCTGAACGTGTTTACTATAAAAAATCTTATATCTTTAAGTGTTTTGTACATGTATACATATGTGTATATGGTGGTTTTACAGATATATCTACAGATACTTCTATACTCCTCCACCTGAGAGGTGAAGCTTAATTACCCTTGCCTTGAATATGGGCTGGACTTAGTGACTTGCTTCTAGTAATGGGATGTCACTTCTAATATTAGATAATAAAAGGCTGTCCTTGTATCTTAAGAATGTCCTGGCCGGGCGCGGTGGCTCAAGCCTGTAATCCCAGCACTTTGGGAGGCCGAGACGGGCGGATCACGAGGTCAGGAGATCGAGACCATCCTGGCTAACACGGTGAAACCCCGTCTCTACTAAAAAAATACAAAAAAACTAGCCGGGCGAGGTGGCGGGCGCCTGTAGTCCCAGCTACTCCGGAGGCTGAGGCAGGAGAATGGCGTAAACCCGGGAGGCGGAGCTTGCAGTGAGCTGAGATCCCGCCACTGCACTCCAGTCCGGGCGACAGAGCGAGACTCCACCTCAAAAAAAAAAAAAAAAAAAAAGAATGTCCTGTCTCTCTTTCTCTCCCTCTCTCCTCTTTGGGGAAAGGAAGATTATAAACAGTCCTAGGGAAAGGTGCATATGGTGAAGAAATGAAGTCTTTTGTAATTTTCCTGGGTGTGGAAGAGGGTCCCTCAGCTTCAGTCATGTCTGCAGGGACTGTAGCCCTGACCAACCACTTGACTGTAATTTCATAAGAGACCAGGTACCAGAAACACCCAGCCAAGCTATTCCCAGATTCTTGACTCAAAGCAACTGGAAAAGAAGAAATATTTGTTGTTTTAAGCTGTTTATCTTTAGAATAACTTGTTTTACAGTAACAGATAACTAATTTAGGATAAATAAATGATAGATATGTAAGTTATAAAGAAGGTATCAATTACAAATCTGTACCCTTCTACTTAACTTGCAAAAAACTTTGCCATTGTATATTATGAACACTTTTTTATTTCATTAAATTTATCCTGTAACATTCTTTCAAAATTAGTACTAGTATTCTATGGTATAAATATAATACAGTTCACTGGACCCCCCCATACCACATTTTGGATGCTTGATCAATTTATACTTATTGTTCTTATTGACAGTACTGTGATGAACATTAATAACTGTATAGGCAGTATTTTTAGTTGTAATCAACAGAAACATTTTCTGGCTGATTTAAACAGCTAAATAATTTATTTAAAGGGTATTTGATAGAAAATTACCTCAAATTAAAAAGTGAAAAACAAGAGAAAATATATTAGAAAATGAAAAAAAAAAACATACTATATGGCTGTATGGCATCTAAACAGCTGTGGAAAGCATCGAAATAATGTTACAGAATCTGCCCAAAGAGGAAAAAATTCCACCTCCAACCCTTAAATGCTGATTCCACACCACCAACGCTCAGTGGTCGTAGCAGCACCACTGCTGCAATTGCCCCAGGAACTATTCTTCTTTAGGAAACAATGATTGCCAGAGAGGATTCTCTTGGTCCTGTTTCTTTCTGGTACTACCTCCTGGGTTTGGGGTTGGTGAGTATGACTGGTGGAGCCTTCATCACAGGCTCATGCCCTGCAAGGAAGAAGGGAAAAGCAAGAACTCGGCAGTTTTCATTTCTATAGTGAGAGATAGGTTGTGTCTCTCACTGAGAAGGCTGTTTGTATACTGAGAAGCGAAGAAGAGTGCCAGATGTCTGCTGAAATCCATGTTGGCATGTATAACATCAACTCAAACCATTTTTTCAATAATTAAAAAAATTCTCCATGCGAAGTAATGCAACCAACCTGCATGTATCCAAAATGCATTTGCCTCCTCCATCTAAGGGGAGCAACACAAAATCTTATTCTTCACTACATCCTGATAAACTCATTTTTCTTCTAGTTAATTTGTAATCCATTTTAATCCTATGGGCCAAATTGAAAATGTATTCAGCACCAACATGTCCTACATAAAATAGTAAGAAAAAAGGATTGGAAAGAAAAGAGAAGTTAACTATATAAACACAAGAAAGGAATAAAATACAAGTTGTAGCAATCCTCTTTTCCATAACTGGTCATGAGGCTGAAGTTGGTAAGTATAACTTTTCTGCTGTGTTATTCCTTTCATATATCTATTTTTTTCTATTCAGCTGATACCTCAACTCTTCAAGATTCTTTACCTGATGGAGTGTCCCAAACATTCATTCCTGACGAATCTTAACCTTTGGTGGTCTTTTCTACACAGATGCTGTGGTCTCCCAGTTAATTTTATCAATGAACACGTTAGTACCCAGAAGCACCTCTGGGCATTCTTTGAGTTCCATAGAATCATATTTCTTACTTTCCTAATTGTGTAGCAGTACTTCTAATTTCTTTTGACAGTCAGGATCAGTCTCAAAAGTCAACACCAATATTCCCTTTATTCCCTATTCGCTTAGATGTATAAAGAACCTGGACTAGCCAGGTAGCATTGCCCACTTACCAATTCCAGGTTCCATTGTTGTCTTAAATATCTCTGAAATAAGCATTCCTGCTTGGCCACCAAAACAACCAAACCCGTTGCACCCAGAGTTTCATAGATGGAAAGCTGGATTTTTTTAGTGCCTGTATTTTGGGTAGAACCTTCTGTAATCCAGGACTTGCCCCTTTTCAGTCAACTGATTGTAAGTAGCTCTTCATGATACCTTCGGTAAGAATAGAGGAAGGGATGGTAATGAGCCTCCAAACTTAACTTGTGCCTTCAGAACCTAATCAGGTTCAGTTCTGTGTGCTCACTTCTATTTGACAGGGGAACCCCTGGGGCACACCTGACTTTATAGACAAGTGGATTATATATCAAACTTAAAACGTGGAGTTCCATTGTCCATGATCACATGTTTTCTTGTAAATAGGTACCTGGGAGAAGCCAGGATCTGTTATTCGAAATAAGCACAACACTTGAGCAAGTGGTAAAGATTCTGCTCACAAAGATGTATGGTTTCCGCTGTGATTCTCCTGTTGGAGCTGGCTACCAACCATTGCAATATCACTGGGTTTTCTGGGCAGAAGGAAAAGTAGTGGAGCTGCTTCTAGTACAGCCTGATCAGCTGAAGCACCTTCTCTTCCTCTGGGACCTTACTCAATACTGGCACCTGTTAGCATATCTCATAAGTGCTCAGATGGTATATGCAAAATGGTTATATTTTCTCTCCTGAAACTAAAATGGTCCAAGTGTTGTGCCCTTCTGTAATGGGCACAACTTATTCCACCATGTCATTCCCTTTGTATGAGAGAGACCATGTCCCCCTAAAAATATATTTTAAAGAAGTTAATATTAGGCTTCTATATTTTTATGGTTTTTCTCCAATCTTCTGGTAGATATAAATTTTACCCTGGTATGCTTTACTTAAGGCTTCTACTATTTTTCATGCTGTACAGCTTATAGTTATATTATTAATAGAATGAACCAGAATAATGTTTATAGGGTATTGAGACAATCTACCTCTCTAGAGGTAATTCAGCTTACCTCTTATCAAAACTCGTAAGAAGTGAACTTTCCCAAATGTGGGAAATCTCAAGAGAGTGACTCATGTCCATTATAATAATGAACTATTCTGCTTAGGTCTGAACTTACCATCAGGGAGAAGTAACAACTCAAAGCACTTACTGGTTTGAAGGAAACTGAGCAATACGAGTACAGGCATATGTCAGGGATATTGCAGGCTCGGCCCCAAACCACCACAATGAAGTGAATATCACAATAAAGTGAGTCATATAAATTTTTTGGTTTCTCAGTGCATATAAAAGTTATATTTACACAAAACTGTAGTCTATGAAGTATGTGATAGCATTATGTCTAAAAAATGTACAAACCTTAAATAAAAATACTTTATTACTTAACAATACCAAAGATTATCTAGCCTTCAGCAAGTTGTAATCTTTTTGCTGGTGGAGAGTTTTGCCTTGAGGTTGACTAATAGCTGCTAGCTGATCAGGGTGGTGATTACTGATAATGGCAGTGATGGGGGTGGTTGTAGTAATTTCTTAAGATAAGGCAACAGTGAAGTTTGCTGCATTGATTGACTCTTCCTATCCGGAAAGATTTATCTGTAACATGTGATGCTGTTTGATAACATCTTACTTTCATAAAACTTTTTTCAAAATTGGAGTCAATCCTCTCAAACCCTGCCACTGCTACATCAACTAAGTTTATGTAATACTAAATTCTTTGTCATCATTTCAACAGTGTTCACAGCATCTTCACCAGGATTAGATTCATTCTCAAGAAACTACTTTTTTTGCTCATTCGAAGAGAAAACTCTTCAGCTGTTCAAGTCTTATCATGATATTGCAGCAATTCATTCACACATCTTTGGGCCCCACTTCTAATTCTAGCTCTGTTGCTATTTCCACCCCATCTGCGGTGACTTCCTTCACTAAATTCTTGAACCCCTCGAAGTCATCCTCAAGAGCTGGAATCAACTTCTTATAAACTCATGTTAATATAGATATTTTGACTTCTCCCCATGCATCACGAATATTCTTCATGGCATCTAGAATGATGAATCTTTTCCAGAGGGTTGTCAATTCACTTCACCTTGATCCATCAGAGAATCACTTTCTATGGCAGCTCTAGCCTTACAAAATGTATTTCTTAAATTATAAAACTGGGAAGTCAAAATTACTCCTTGATCCATGGGCTACAGAATGAATGTTATGTTAACAGGCATGAAAACAACATGAATCTGCTTTTATATTTCTGTCAGAGCTCTTGGGTAACTAGATGCATTGTCAATGAACAGTAATATTTTGAAATGAATCTTTTTTTTTTCTGAGCAGTAGGTCTCGATAGTGGGTTTAAAATATTCAGTAAACCATGCTTTAAACAGATGTGCTGTCATATATGCTTTGTTATTCCATTTCTAGAGCACAGGCAGAATAAATTCAGCATCATTCTTAAGGGCCTTAGGATTTTCAGGATGATAAATGAACATTGGCTACAACTTCAAGACATCAGCTGCATTAGCCTCTAACAAGACAGTCAGCCTGTCCTTTGATGCTTTGAAGCTAGGCATTGACTTATCTTCTCTAGCTAGGAAAAGTCCTAGATGGCATCTTTTTCCAATACAAGGCTGTAGATAACTTGCTTTACCTTGTACCCTTATATTATGGAGACTTCTTTGTTTAAACCTCATGAGTCGATCTCTGCTAGCTTCAAACCTTTCTTCTGTAGCTTTCTCCCTCTCTCAGACTTTATAGAACCTAAAAGAGTTAGGACCTTACTTTGATTTAGGCTTTGGTTTAAAGAGTGTTGTGACTGGTTTGATCTTCTATACAGACCAAACTTTCTCCATATCAGCAGTAAGGGTGTTTCGCTTTCTTATCATTCATACATTCACTGGAGTTGCACTTTAACGTCCTTCAAGAAATTTTCCTCTGCATACACATCTTGGCTAACTGGTGCAAGAGGCCTAGCTTTTGCCCTGTCTCAGCTTTCTACATGCCTTCTTCACTAAGCTTAATCATTTTCAGTTTTTGTTTTAAACTGAGAGATGTGGGACTTCTTTCACTTCAGCCCTTAGAGGTCATTTTAGGGTTATTAAGTGGCCTTATTTCAATATTTGTGTGTCTCAAGGAATAGGAAGGCCCAAGGAGAGGAAGAGAGATGAGAGAATGGACAGTTGGTGGAGTGATCAGAACACACACAACATTTATCAATTAAGTTTGCCATCTTATATGGATGTGAATTACAATAGTAATGTCAAAGATCACTGATCTGAGATGGCTATACTAGATATAATAATAATGAAAACATTGAAAATATTATGAGAATTACCAAAATGTGACATAACCACAAAGTAAGGGCATGCTGTTGGAAAAATGATGCCAAAAGACTTGCTTGACACAGGGTTGTGATAAACCTTCAATTTGTAAAAAATAAAATATCTGCAAAGTACAATAAAGCAAAGTGCAATAAAATGAGGTATGCCTGTACATTTGACAAGCAGGTTCATGAAAAAGAGGTCCGCTAATTAAGTGCACCAGTCAAATACAAAACCCAGCATACTTCTCCTCACTTTGAACCTACAGAAAAGGCACACTTCAAAGCTTATAGAATTGTTTTGTTATTGAAAACTGCAAATGTTCACTTTGCAGACAGATTCAAACTTTTTGAATAATACTAGGCTCCCACAGTCATTAGTCCTGGGGAAGATGTGGATACATGGATTTAAACCGGGATGGGCAAGAGACACCCACTACATTGAACCCATTATGTTTTTGATTCTTCATTAACCATGGAAAGGGGGCACAGTTCCAACATAGTTAATTTCTTCTTTGGGCAAAGGTGGGAAAAGGGTACCAGATTGGTCAATTTGTCCATCCTTTTAGAAAACTTCCTCTTTGATTTTTTTAATTAAGCAAATCTACTATCTTTTTAAAAAATTTCCCCAACACAGTCATTTGGTGTTTCATTGTCTTCCTTCATACAGACTTCTCTGGCTGAAGGTATTCTAAGGGTAATTACACAGCACGATTTTGAACAATTAACAAATAATACTCAGGGTATGCCACATTTAAAACATGTTTAATTCCACTTGTCTTAGTTTGGGCAGCTATAGCAGAATACCATAGACTGGGGGGCTTAAACAACAGACACTTATTTCTTACAGTTCTGAAATGTAAGGAGTTCAAGATCAGGGCTCTGGCAGGCTCAGTGTCTGGAGGCTGGTGAGGACACTCTTCCTATTTTGCAGGCAGTTGTCTTCTTATTGTATCCTCATGTTGCACTTCTTATAATGGCATTCATGTCTCTTCTTCTTGTCCTTTTTTTTTTTTTTTTTCTGAGGCAGGTTCTTGCTCTGTCACCCAGGCTGGAGTGCAGATCATAGCTCACTGCAGCCTCAATCTCCTGGGCTCAAGCAGTCCTCTCACTTCAGCCTCCCAAGTAGCTGGGATTAAAGGTGCATACCAACATGCCCAGCTAATTTTTTTAGTTTTCGTAGAGATGGTATCTCCCTGTGTTGCCCAGGCTGGGTCTCAAATTCTTGGGCTTAAGTAATCCTCTTGCCTCAGCTTCCCAAAGTGTTGAGATTACAGGCATAAGCCATCATGCTCAACCTCATGTCTCTTCTTTTAAGGGCACAAATCCCATTCATGAGGACTCCACCCTCATGACCTACCTCCCACAGGTCCCATCTCCAAATACCATTACATTGAACATTAGACTTTAACATATGAATTTTAGGGGGAACACAAATATTTGATGATGGCATTAATAAACAGTAAATATCACTACAGGGCACCGGTATTTAAAGTTCTAAAGGGTATCTAATGGGTGAGTGTTAGATCACTTTATATTATTTTTATAGATATGTACCTGTGCATTTCCATGATTATTTCAGGATAAATTGTTACAAGTGAAATTGCTGGGTCTAAGTAGGCAAATATTCATAAGGAGCTGGAGCAAACTTGTTACCCAGAAAAAGATGAATTTATTGATAATTTTACCAACAATCTATAAAAAGCCAATTTCTTCACACCTTTGCTAAACTTAGGTATTACAAGTAAATACAATCTTCACCAATTTGTTAGGTGAAAGATGTTATTTCCTTATTTTCTAAATGTACACTTCATTAATAGTGAAATCACATGCTTTTATAGATTTCTTATAATAATTTTTGCCATTTTTAAACTGAAATTTTTGTCTTTTTGTCTTCATATTGATTTCTAAGAATTTTTGTATATTAAGAATATTAAACATTTACTTGGCATTTATGTTCAAAATATTTTTTCAGTTTTTGATATAGCTTTAGTTACAAAAACTATGTTTTAAATATATGTATAATAAATATATCCATATTTTCCTTAATTTTTTTTGCCTGGATGAGTTGATGGCATCCTAGAAAACTTGTATCTATGCTAAATTTATGTAAATGTTCCCCTATAATGATAAACATCTTGTTTTATTACTTTAATATACATTCTTAGCCAATCTGCAGTGTGATTGGGAATATGGTTTGAGGATAGTAATTCAATTTTTCACCCAAATAATAGGTTGATTTTCCCAATTCCATTTATCAGATGAATTGTTTATTCTCCACTAATTTGAAACATCATTTTTATCCCATACTGAATTCTTATGTGTGTTAGCACTTGTTCTGTTTGGAGACACAGACACCTTTTCCTGTGTGATTTAATTCTATGCCTCTACAGTGTTTTGATCATTGAAGATTTTAAAAACATTTTATACAATATATTCAGTTCTTAATTTGACTTTTTTATTTGGTTCATGATAACATTGTTTTTGAGCAATGTAATTTATTAAAATAGCTCTATTTGTCAAAACTACTTAATCTGAACACTTATTTCTGGGAGATAGCTATAAATTGTTTGGAATTGGTATTATATTCCCATTTCAAACATTTATTTATGGCATTTGTATTCATCTCCATAACTATATCAGGAATAGCTATTTAGTTTTAATTATGTTTAAGTAGTTTCAAGGCACTATCTTGCCCCAATAGATATCATATTCTGCATTCTAGAGGTAAAAGACTCTAGATTTTGATTCTTTTCTTAGCAAACTCACATTAGACTTAGACGAATGTTTTATTTTGCAGAGGATCCGTAAGTAATTTTCTTAATTAGGTCCTGCACAGACATACACATAAACATAAATACACAGTTGTATGTATATCTAAAGCTCTTGTCTATTGCTAGTATACAAATTCATATCTTAGCTGGGTATAGATTTGGGAGTGATATAAAAGTTTTCCCTTAATATCTGTACATGTCACTTTTTAGTATATTTCTTAATTTTGGTTCATTACTCCGTAATGGCTCTAGTATACCATTTATCTTATCGTGGAGGAGCATGTTTTGGTGTCTTATTTATTGCCTATCTTAGATTATTATTTTGTTACACCCCTGTAAAATGATTATTTTGATATATATGCAATTAATTAGATCATTATTTTTGACATTTTCTGTCCCTGAGTATACATCTGAGACTTTCCAAATTATTTTTGAGCATATTTTTCTGTTTGTATACCTGTTCTTTGTCTTTGTAATGCAAAACCTACAACAGAGTTTAGATAATTGGCATCTTTTCATTAAAATTTCCAGCAGCACTTAGAGTGCCTGCACTACCACACACTCAGTGTGCTTGCACCTCAGTTTCAAAAGATATTCTACAATTACATATATAGATACTTTTTTCTTGTTTTAAATTTTTTCCTTGGCATTTTCATTTTTTATTCATTGCATTCAGATTATCTTTGCAGATTTGCACACCTTATCACTGATTTGATTTTTCTGTGCTTTTCATTTCCTCCATACTGATTTTGGTGCAGATTTTAATTCTTTTTTGGAACTGCTAATTTCCCCACATGATTCCCTTATTTCATGCAACTCAAGGCTTATCCCTGGATCTTCTCTCTCTGTACCTTTGAGATGTGCTCCGTTTTATTTCAGTTGATGTGGTATCATTTCACTTGTTTCTCTTATTTAATAGAGTGCATGCTTTCAGGAAATTTCTGATAACATGTAGTGATGCTTCCTTATGCCTGTAAGTCTTCTGCTCTGTGAGTGTATCTTTTCTTCTTTCCTGTGTAGAATCCATTGAAGTTTTCTATTATTATTATTAATTTATATTTACCCATTTTTTTCTTTTGAGATTGAATCTTGCTCTGTTACCCACGTTGGAGTGCAGCGGTGCAATCTTGGCTCATTGCAGCCTCGGCCTCCTGGGTTCAAGTGATTCTCCTGCCTCAGCCCCCTGAGTAGCTAGGATTATAGGTGCACATCACTGCGTTCGGCCAATTTTTGTATTTTCAGTAGAGACGGGGTTTCACCACGTGGGCCAGGCTGCTCTCAAATTCCTGACGTCAGGTGATTTGCCTGCCTTGGGCTTTCAAAGTCCTGGGATTGCAGGCATGAGCCACTGTGCCCAGCCTTATATTTACCCATTCTTGAATGAAAGAGATTGATTCAAGCCGAATGTTTGTCATTAAACCATTTAGTTAATTGTGATTAACGGTCTCTTGTTAGATCTTAAGCTAGTATTTGGATGATGTGCAAAAGTATTAGCCTGATTTTCGATTGTAGTAATTCAGGTAGCGTCAACTCTGCTGAATTATAATCTCCTAATGTTCATACCATGCTTAAGGAGGATAAGTTTTTTCCTGAACAACTTGAGGCATTTTATATTTCTTCCTGTGTTAGAAACAGTGCATATAGACAATAATAGATACTGGGGACCACTAGAGGAAGGAGGAAGAGGAGTGGGAAAAGGGTTGAAAAACTAATTATTGGGCACTATGCATCATTACCTGGGTTACAGGATCAATGGTACCCCAAACCTTAGCATCATGAAATGTACCCATGTAACAAGCCTGCACATGTACTCCTTAAATATAAAATAAAAGTTGGAATTTTAAAAAGAAAAAATTATAAATACTACACCTCAATGCCTTGAGCTGCTCTAAGAGTTCTTATTGTCTCTGTTCCTCTTAGTGCTGGCCTTACATTCCCCTGTACCACTTAAATCTGACAATTGTTATATGTTGCTGAAATTGTTGTTCATGAATAGAACAAAAGCAGGCAGGTCTGATGGGAAAGGGAGATGAACAGATTCTCTTGGGTGCTAGTGAGGACGTTTGATGTGTACATGGATTAATATTCAAAATTATTATTCTGCCATGCTATTTGGTGTTACTATTGCAATTTTGCACCTCTTTCTGTGGTGTCAGAGTGGGGACAGTGTTCTCAGAAGAGAGAACATGTGTTTAGGCCAGTGGATGGGTGGACCATTGTGGACCCAGGGGCTGCTAGAAGATTGAATGGGCTGTGTATAGATGGGTGTATGTAGAAGGAATGGGAGGAGATGAGGCTAAGGAGAAGGTCAGGAGATTTGTCTCTATATATACCTGATGGTGGAGTTTAACTTTATCCTGATGAAGGTATTGAAATGTTTAAAGCAGGTGTGTGACGTGATGGGAAGAAAGATCTCTTTGACAAGAATATTATTGGATAGGGAGAGGCTCCAGGTGGGGAGACCACATAGGAAGTCATTGCAATCTTCTAGGCAAGAAAAAGATAACATCTTGACCTAATAAATCCACATCTGTAATGTGGAGGTGCATACGGAGTCCAGAAATACTTAGGAGGAAAAATGAAAAAGGCTATGAGATTGGAATAGAGGGCAAGGGAAAGGGAAAAATTTAGGATGATTCTTACACATTTGGTTAAAGATACAGGATCAATGAGTGTGATAAACTGGTTTGTCTGGGCTGGGGTATGGAGTGATAATTATGAGTTCAATTTTGGAATTTCATTAGGAATTTCATGTAGATGATTTTCAATGTAGGCAATGATAATTTTAACTTTACTGGAACAAAAATGTTTCCAAGGACAAAATAAGCTACATTTGTAGTGAGCATGCACTGTCAATTTATACTATTTGGGGTATGATATGCTGTTGTTAAGTGCAATGAAGGGGGAAAATTAGCTACCGAGATCAGTATTTAAATCAGGGTTGAGTTGGCAGCACACTGGAGTGAGAAAAGCTTAGCTTTGGAAGACAGGAAATTAATATCTTTGAACGGATTTTACTCATTAACAGCAGGATTGGGGCAAGACACTTAGTCATTTGGTTCCTAGGTTCCCTATTGGTAAAAGATAGATAATATCATCTCTCAATTATTTCACAGGATCTTAAGATGTGAACTAGGTAGCTGATGTAAAATTGCTTCCATATGCTGCTTTTATATCTGAAATGATGAGAAACAAAATATTAGATATTGGTAGGCAACTGAAAATTTGGGGCAAAAATTTTCTGATATACTACTCTATGATATAAATAAGACTAGCCTTTTGTGCATTTAACGTCACCTTTGAGTAAAAGTATGTTTAATTCAATTTTTTCAAATAATAGTTTGGCTTCTAGAACATTGCAAATGTAAATTCTGACACATTACAAATAAAATAAAGCTAAATGGCAGTACTTAGTGCCAGAGAGGATATTTTTTGCAATCAATTTTTTAATTAGCATTTTCCTTTATTAAAAATACAAGAAGAGAGAAAAGAAAATAGTCTTGCATTCAATATTAATGTAATTTTCAACTCCTGGCTATGATTTCATCATAAACATCACAGCCAAACTTCTTACAGAACTGAATACAGAGCATTTCATTTTCTTTCAAACAAGTTCACATAATTAAGAAAGTGTTTTTCAAATGAAATAGAATTATCTGGTTTACTCTGCTGTATTTACATATGTCTTTCATGAAGAGCTATTTGGCAGTAAATCTAGCCTGTTCTTTAAATAAGCATACCAAAATACTTCTTCAGAGTCTAAAGTTTTGCTAAGAGGAAAAAAAATTCCACACCAATTTTGCCTCTGAAAAGATATTATCACTGCTCTTTTTGTTGGTCTAGAGACAAAATATTGGAGAAAATGGAATTTTACCAAAAAAGAAGCTGTGAATTCTTTTCTACAGAATCTTACCCTAAAGCTTTTTGTGACCCAATAAAAAATTAATGGATTAGGAAAAAAAAAAAAAAAAAACACAAACTAACCCTACCTATTTGTCTCAAAGGATTTTGGAATAAAGAGACTGGTAATTATTTACCCAGTGGCAATCCTAGGTAATTCCCTTCAGGCAAAAATACAAATACAACACTTAAACATTATAAATCGTCCTTGTCACATGAAGCCCTACACATTCAAAACTCAAAACAAGTCAGCCCCAAATCTGATTGGTAGATATTATTAGCAAGTGTCCATTCAGCACCTTAGTTTAGGTGGATTTCATTACCACGTTTAAATTTTGGGGTGTGTTAATATCTTACAGAGATTCTATTTTAACTTTGTGGTGCAAAAAAAATGGAAGCTATTTTAACAGTAGAATGATTTTGAGAATAACTTTTTAGCTTGTGTCTGGGTATCAGTTACATTCCTAAGGGTTCCGGGGAATTAGTCTAGTGGTTCAGAGCCAGTGTCTGGAGTCAGGCTGCCTGGGTTTGAATCCTGGACCGGCCGCTTAAGTAACCTGTGACCTGAAACGTATTACCTTCCTTCTGTGTGCCTCAATTTCTCTGATTAAAAAACAGGGGGAAATAATCATACTTATTTCATGGTTGTTGAGAGGATTATATGAGTAAATATATAAAGCGTTGAGAAACAGTTCCTGGTATATAGCAAGTACTCGGTACTTATAAGTTATTATTATTATCAACTCAGACAGAATTGTTATTAAAGTATAAAGCCAATAAACAATGAAAAGACATGATCAGGTGCTCTTTGGCTGGTGCCCTTGACATTGCAGGAATTTGGGGAAGGGATGCACGATGGATGGGGCTCTACCCAATGACCCCAAATGAACAGGAGCATCCCCTCCTGATGCTTAGGGTTGATCTTGGAAAACCAAGAGGAGGAGGAGGAAATGAAGGAGGAGAAGGGTGGTACCACTATGTCCTCATATGTTGGTGACCTAAACAGAAAGTTCAGTTTTTTTCTTATTGGGTTCTCATTTCCAAGTGAAGTCCTCCTCCCCCATCCCTGCCCCTGAAAACTTGTAAAACCCACATGCCTCACTGGAGAAAAACGTGTGCCAAGTTGAAAATTTTAAAATTCAAACTCTAATTTTTTGCATACACATAAATTCTGGCAAATTCTGATGCTGGTAAAAAAACCCGCTTTTGCTTGTTGGAATGTTATTATCACTCCAAACGATTGAACAGATTTCTTCAGCCTTTCTATATATGATTTATTTTTGAGAAGACAATAAGCATGAAGAATTTCCTCCTCAAGGTCATGCTGGCGGATGCTTAGAAAGTACTGAGTTTGTGCACGTGAGGAAAAGAAAAAGTTTCCTCTCATCCATAACTTGCTGTTTCATGTACTCCTTTCAAAACTCCCAGTGAGACAACTTAGCCTTGACAAAATGAAGAATGAGTTTCCACAAGAACCCATAGTCCTCACATAATCCTTTATGATGGGTATTTTTGTGTGTCAAATACAGCTGGGTAATAGTACTTAAACAATAATCTAGCTGTTGCTGTGAAGGTGCTTTGTAGATGTGGCTAAATCTGCCATCCATTGATTTGAAGTAAAGGAGACTACCCTCAATCATATAGGTCCCACCTACCGAGTTGAAGGACCCTAAGAGCAAAATGGAGGGTTCTCTGAAGAATTCCGGCTGTGGCCTGCAGTATCAGCTCCCATCTGGGACTTGCCAGCCTGCTGCCCTGCCCTACAAATGTCAGACATTGCCCAACCAGACCCCACAATCACATGAGAAAATTCCTTGCAGTAAATCGCTTAAGATACATATCCCACTCATTCTGTTTCTCTGGTGGAACCGTGACTGATACACCCATCATTCCAATGATGTTATAAAATGCAAAGTGCAAATTGTTAAGCTGAGACTCTTTCCTTAAAATGCAGCAGTGCTGGCTGGGCATGGTGGCTCACGCCTGTAATTCCAGCTCTTTGTGAGGCTGAGGCAGGTGGATCACGAGGTCAGGAGTTCGAGACCAGCCTGGCCGATATGGTGAAACCCCATCTCTACTAAAAATACAAAAATTAACTGGGCATGGTGGCATATGCCTGTAGTCCCAGCTACTCAGGAGGCTGAGGCAGGAGAATCGCTTGAACCCTGGAGGCGAAGATTGCAGGGAGCCGAGATTGCACCACTGCACTCCAGCCTGGGTGACAGAGCAGGACTCCATCTCAAAAAAAAAAAAAAAAAAAAAAAAGCAGCAGTACTCTTTTCAGAAGAATTTGAACATCAGACATAATTGTTTCTTAACTTTTTATTGAAGTATTACACACACACACACACGAGTCACGCATAGCAAATTGAACACACCTGTGTAACCAACACCCAGGTCAGGAAACACATAATCTTCGTATCAGAAGTTACCTTAGTATTCCTTCTCATCATCGACCCCGCCTCTGCCAAGGGCAGCCCATTTCCTGACTTCTATTTAGTTTTCAGGTGTAGGATTTTAAGTACGGTTAAGTAAATATGATTTAAGGGTAGGTGTGATTATCTTAAGACCTTGGGAGAAGTCTTGAAGCAAAAAGGCAATCTCAGTATTCAGAGGTTGCTATTTGTTAGGGTGCATTAGAATTTGGACTAAATAGTGAGTCTTTCTGACTATTTTACATCTTACCCACTGAACAACTTTTTTTGTAGTATATATTATAGGTTCTACTCCAATTAATTGTTAAAGAAAGCTAAATCTATAGAGCAGAGGATTTAGTAGGCAGATATCTGCCCCACATTATTTAATACTTAATTCCAATAAAATTAATTCCATAAAATGAAAGTTTATGCTCTATTTCAAACCTCAAGCCACTGGGATTGTCATGGCTTTATTGAATATTCCGGCTTGTCCATAGAGGCACATAGATCAGGTTTCTTTGAAGAAAAGGGACTTTCTATGATATGCCTTGTAAGAAAATTTCCCTGTTGTTGACATTTGCAAGATCTATTACTGGGAGCACTTTATTGACTTGGTGACACTCCCCTAGGCTTCTCCAGCTGTTTCCCAGTATCACATATGCAACCAAGCCACAATTCCTCACTGGAGAATAAACTCACAGTAATTTCCAGCTTCATGTATGTTATGTAATTGAATAAGTATCAGAAGATTATTGGTGTAACTAGTACCACCTCACAACTTGTACTCCACTCTACCTCAGTGGTGGGAAATGGACTCCCATACCCAGAATGGTTCGTGGAAAGACAGACCTTTAGGAAACAGAGCCTGGAAAGGACTCCACAGTTCCAGTGTATACTCTCATATCTACTCTCTCCTCTGGCCAGAAACCTCCCAGGCACCTGTTGTAGTATCCACTCTCTTAGTCAGTCTGAACACTCAATCCTATTTCTCCCTTGGAGGACATTACTCAGATGTAAATATATACCATTCCCTGAAGCCCTGAGGTTATAAAAAATGCTATGGCATTTGATTTATTGTTGTGAAAAAAGAAGAAAGGGACCAGTAGAATGGAATGTTAAATACACTGTTAAATACCTTGGCCATTCCAGCTCTCAGTGTGTTGATGAGAACAAAATCAGGTTAACCTGACTGTTGACAATTTTTATCTTGATAAAATATATGCATTTATGTCATAGTTACATAGATACATGTCTTATCTTCTCTAATAAACCAAAGACTTCTTAAGGGAAATATATCTGACCGATAAATATTTGTGTTGTCTCCATAGTGCCTACGACAGGTGCTCAATTGGTATTTGTTACATGAATTAAAGTCAATAATCATCATTTAGTTTTTAGCATAGAACCATTAAGATCAGAGCAAATTATCTATGTTTGAGGATAAACACTGTTTGTCCTCCAAATGAAATTTGGAGTTCCTAATAATTCCCTGATCTTTTAAAGCAAGAATAAGAACAAATCTAAATGAAGACTTGATATGGCAATGCCTGGGATGCTGCACATTAGTGTGGTTATTTCATCTTGCGAAACAGAAGATCAACAGAAATATTCAAGGGGACCGAATGGTTTCTTTATAGGAAAAGAGAAGGGAGATGATGAAAGAACTCTTACATGAATGTGAGTAAATTCTATAAAATTCTTAATCTCATTTCTCCCTTTAGTTATCAACCTTTATAATAAAACTCCCTGAAAAGCTTTTCCATTCTGCTTGGATTTAATTTCTCTTATCTGTTCTCTCTCAAAACCTACTTAGGCTACCTTTTGCTTGCACCAGATATGATCTACCACTGACCTCTGGGGTCACACATTTCAGCCTCGTGTGACTTGATTTACCATTTGACAGAATTGATCACTGCCTTGTTCTTTAAGTTCTTGGCCTGGTTTCTTGGACACATTGTTCAGAATCTTCCTCTGGCTGTTCCTTCTCAGGGGTTTTTGTAATTCTTCCTCATAATCATTCCTCAGACACCTTAGCACTGGAGTGTGCAGCGGTCATTCCTTGTCTCTTCTCTTCTCTGTCTTTATTGACCTTCTTGACCATCTTTTTCATCTCATGGCATTAGTTATGTTGATGACTCTCAGATGTATCATTGCAGGTTTAGCTCTTTCCAGACTCCTAGTTCCAGCTGCCTATTGAACATCTTTAAATGGATATCTAATAGGTATATAAAAAATGTGTCCAACTGTGCATGGTGGCTCACACTGTAACCCCAACACTTTGGGAGGCTGAGGTGGGAGAATTGCTTAAACCCATGAGTTCAAGATCAGCCTGGGTGAGATCGGCAAAGTGAGACCCTGACTCTACAAAAAAGTCAAAAAGTTAGCCAGGTGTGGTGGCATGCACCAGTAGTTCCAGCTACCCAGGAGGCTGAAGTGGGAGGAGGTTGAGGCTGCAGTGGTCAGCCTCATGACAGAGTGAGACTTTGTCTCAAAAAAAAAAAAAAAAAAGAAAAGGTATCAAGAATGACCTTAATTTTTTTCCTAAACTTCTATTGATCTTTCACTCCAAATTTGTTTCTCATGCATTCTTCCTTATCTCCTTATCTCAGACTCCAGCCAAATCTCACCTTTAACTCCTCTCTCTCTCACATCATACACCAAATCTATCAGCAAACCCTAGTGGCTCTACCTTAAAAATATTTCCAGAACTTAACCACGTCGCGTCAGTTCCCTGCTACTGTGATCTCTCACTCAGATTGTTATGACTGTCTCCTAACAATAGGGCCGCTGATTCATCTTTGCTTTCCTATAGCAAAGCAATACAGCAGCCAGACTGATCCTGCTAAAAAGTAAAATGGATAATGTTACTTCTCTGCTCAAAACCCTCCATTCCCTTCCAAAAACATGGAGCAAAATCCAAAGTCCCTAGAGTGGCCTGCAAGAGGCAAGATGATCTGCCAACCTCATTTCTCACCACTCTTTCTTCTCCCTGTTGCCATACTCGTCAGCTTGCTGTGTGCTCCAGTTTCTGCATTTGCAGTCCCCTCTGCCCGGATACCTTCCCCCCAGGTATCATTCTTTCACTTCCATCAGATGAGCTCCTCAGAGAGACTTTCCATATCAATCATATCTGAAATCGTCACCGCCTCCCCACTCCTTACCTCAACTTCCTGCTTCTCCAAAGCACTTATGAACACCTGACCTACTATATCATGTGCCCATTTGAAACAAAGAATGAAAGTTCCAAGAAGTCAGAGAATACTCTTTTTTTTTTTCCTTTGGCTATCTAAAAAAATTTCTAGCACCTATAATTTTAAGTACTGGAGCCAAATTATTTGTTGAATGAGTGTGCCTCTCCTCTCTTCTCCCTTTCTTTTCTCTCTCCTCCTCTCCTGTCTTCTGTTCCCTTCCCTTCTCTTGTCTTCTCTATCTACATTTTCTCTTCTGATGTTCTCTCCAGTTACATGACTTTAGTTACCACAGGAAGTATATTCCCAAACTTGTTTAATTCTTGGAATATAAAATATATTTGGAGCCATCTGTTCCTATTGAGAAAAGAAGCTAGGCAACATAGAAATAAAATGTTGTTTTAAATAATTGGTAATTACCATATGGGACTCATTCCTACCACCAAAACTTCATTCTGTCTCTCACCATTTCTTGCTTGAATTATCAGAATAGCTTCTTCATTGTCATCTCTAACTTATGTGTGAGTATCTCCAAACTTTTCTTTACATAGTTGCCAGTGTAATCATATCGCACGCATTTGAATATATTTCATCAGTTGCTTATAAAGGAGGAGAATAATAAACATGATGCTGATAAAAGTGTAGAATTAAGTATTTAAAAACTGAATAAAACTTGTTCTTTCTCTCAAAGTAAAATGTATGTTTTCTGTATAATTTAACCACATCAAGGAGTCATTGCAAAGAATGTGTCCATCATGTATGTGGATAAGATCTCAGTCGCTTGGCATATACTACCTATTGAATGAAACGGTCTATATTGCTATTAGAACTTTTAAACATTTCATTCTTTTAAAGAAAGTAGAAATAAAGCAAAAGCCTATCCTGAAGACCGTGATGTATTCCTATAAATGCCTGGACTGTTGTTTGTCACTGGGCTCCATATTGGATTGGTTAGCATTTTTTTTTTTTTTTGCTAACAAAGTCATCCGTGCAACCCATTTTAGACTGATTCATTTCTCTGTGAAGCACATGTTATATTAGTTTTGCAGAATGTGGATGAGTTTATGTGCAGGAAACACAAAAGGAGAAGTGTTTTCCAAATCTTTCTATACTTAAGTGACATTCTTTACCAGCCCAAACTTCTTTGGCTAATTGATTCTCTAAACAAGACCTCAGCCAACCTTCAGAGCAGCTGTTTCTGGAATAACAGAGGCTGGCCAGTGAGGGAATAACTGTGGCTTTAACAGGCATGTGCTTGCTCTCCACCACACTGAATTGCCCTCTCTGAAAGGGTTGCTTTTGATGACCAAATGCATCTCGTTTTCTCTTGGTTTAAAAAAAAAGAAAAATAAAAAAATACGCTTCTATATTTTAGACCATGATAACAAAAAGCAGTTACTAGAAAAATTGGCAAGAGGGAGTAGAGTTCCTAATAGGCTGGCCACTGAGACTTGGGATATTTTCCTGAGAAACCCAGTCATGCCTGTTTCTTCTTGGAATAGATTCCTTTCCCCCAGTGGCACTCCAGAAGCCGTGCTGTCTGTTTCAATTATAAATCCCCAGTCTTCTCATCACAGACTCAGGGCTATAACCGACTTCTGGCAATTTATGATCAAACCTAAAGCACTTAGCTAGTGAATTGTACCAGTTGTTGAACATGTAAAAATCTCTAACACTTGGGACCAAAATTAAAATGTCATTTAGTAAATGAGTGTGTTAATAGCCAAGGATTCTCATAAGAGGAATAACTAGTGTCTTACTTAAAATCTTAGAATTCTAGAGCTAGAAAGGAGCTCACTCATCATTTACTCTAATCCTTAATTTTACATATGAAGAAATTGGAAAGAAAGGAGTTAAACACCTGGCTCAAGGTCATACCTGGCTTAAATAGAACCTCAGTTGCCTAATTCTTGCCAAGTGCATATTTCATGGCCCACGATTCTCTTCTCACTCTCGCTGGCTTTTGTGAAAGAGCAAAATTGGAAGCAGATCAAAGATCTTAGATGCTAATTTTCCTGTCTTGATAGTTATCTTTTCACAAGTCGGGTAGGGCAGGGTGGGCATTGGTTAGGGAATGACTGTGAAAGTTGAGAAGCACCTAAGACAATATTACTTAACTTTATTGTATTTAGGGGTGTTTTTATTACAGGTTGAGTGAGACACAATGGTGATGAAATAAGCTTCCCTGCATATAATTGCAAATAAATAAGCCTTTTGGGGTTTGCCTAATAGCAGGAGGCATGAGGTCATTTGGGATTATTGCTTTTTGTCAGTGTGTTTGAATACATTGGGTCACTGTCAAGGGGTTCTAGGTGAGCCACGATATTCTGGGTTTTCAGCTATTTTGAGTTATAAGACAACCATCAGGTAAAGCGTAAGTCTGAAAAACAAATTTAGAAGACCCTTTGGAAAGACCATATAGACTGAATTTTTGGAATTAAGCCATTTTTCATTTATGGCTGAGTCGCTGGTGTTTTGTAGACAAATTTGATAAGAAGTTTACATGATTTGGCTGTGTCCTCACCCAAATCTCATCTTGAATTGTAGCTCTGATAATTCTCATAGGCCATGAGAAGGAACCAGTGGGAGGCAATTGAATCATAGGGGCAGGTCTTTCCCATGCTGTTCTCCTGATAGTGAATAAATCTCATGAGATTTGATAGTTTTATAAAGGGGAGTTCCCCTACACAAACTCGCTTGCCTGCTGCCATATAAGACATGACTTTGCCCTTCCTTCCATATTGATAATCCTAATTGTTTCTTTCTCTTAGGGTCATGGTGGCAGGGCCCCGGGATCATGGGAGTGAAGATTGGCTGAGAACAGACTAATACAGAAGTGGAGAAAGGAATATTTGTGCAGTATTATTCCTTCAGAGTTGATAGATGCAGGATCAATCTATCAAATGGGCTCTGCGGAGAATGGACGGGCCCAGAACTGCTACTATATGCTATTCTATCTTCTGGGGACCCTAGAACTCTTACTAGGATTCCTGTAGTTGGCAGTGAGGTTGGCTGTGCATTAGGACTATAGGTATCTCTCTGATGAGCCATGTTTTTCCCTAACTAATCCTGAACATTCAAATTGGATTGTGTTTCATTCATGTCTGAATTATCAGGAAATCAGAGTGCCTGACACATGGCTGATACTCAGATGTTTTTCGAAGGACTGGAAAAGAATTATGAATTTGTATTTAATTCAAAGATGGACAGAGAACCAATGAAAGGTTTTGATATTGGGTGTAAGCAGGTTTGGGGTTGGGCAACTACTCACATTACAGCACTCAGAATTCACAGATGTTACTCCTTCCTACGTTTCTTTCCGTTAAGTTTGGGGAGAAAACCCAGATTATCTATCAAATACCAAACAATGACCAACAATCTTCTGTGGTAGCCTGAGACTAATGTTTTGATGCATGTAAGTTGGGAATATGAAAAATGTAAAATTGTTAGTGGCTTTGGAATCTTCAATGTCTAGTAATTCATCTACTACGTTAATAAGTTCAGTTTTTCTTAACAAACATCTATTGAGTGTTCTGCTTTTTGTGAAATATTTAACTAGATTCTATGAGAGACCCCAGAAGTTCCATATGAGAAAGTCCAAATTAGAATCTTGATTAAATTTTATTTTGACCTGAAAATTTATTTTAAAAGAGACAAGATAACCTGACTTCTTGGTACTTTCACAAACTGTATATAAAATGATAAATTGATTCCTCTTTTATTACTTTGAGTAGTTCTTTCCAATTGATTGATTATATTGATATGACTACTTGAAAATACCCTGAACCCAATATGTTAGTGTTGATGATTATGAAGGATTTAATATCCCATATAAATGTGGGAGAGAATGTTGATAATTTACGTTATATATGTACCTGAATTCAGCATTTAAAAGTTGATTTGTTAGAACATTTGATCTCACTGGCAGGAAGTGCTGATAAATGTAGTGAGTTTTCAAAGCAGAGAGGTATCAAGTTCAGTAACACCTCATTAGGTGCAAATGCTTTGTCTTCAGGGAAGAGAAATTAATGATATCTCTACATCTTGCAACATTTTTGTCTTTGTAGTTCAGCAGTTCAAAACCCCTACTCTACTTTCAAATTCTCGGTAAAAATATCTTTTCGGGGCCATGGTATTTGATCTTGTTGTAGTGGGAGTCATTTTAAAAGTTCAAAATTAGAGTCGAGTCACAGGGAATCATTGCCAGTTCTATATGGAACAGCAAATTGTCCATAAAAAGGTACAGACTGGGCAAATAGAGTGAGCAAAATCCCTTGGGCTGGGTAAGAAGGCAGGTGGGCTGGGAGTGGTCATTGGATATACTAAGAGTCTGTTCCAAAAGGTGAAAAAAAAAGTCTTTCTAGTAAATCTAATGATTTACATACTATGGGGGATAAGCAAATGTACTGAGATTTTCCAGTCCTTGGAAAACATTTAAAACAGCTATGGATGTCAAGAAAACACAGATGGGGGTATGTCGTTAAAAAAATTAACTAGATTTTTAAAACTAAACAAATACTATATAAGTAGCCAAGAAGGTGAACGAGTACAGGCTCTTGGATCCTTCCCTCACATAAACTCAAACATGCTAGAGAAGATATAGGGAGACTTCTTGGCCTTAAAGCTGTCCTCAGACACAAAATCAGAAACTTTAAGAAACCTGTGGGGAGGCAGAAAATAGTTGGGATCTGGTGTAGAGGTGGCAAATGTAGGGCTGGTGGGAGAGGCAGCCAGGGCCCTAGAACGGTATTAGCTGAGAAGGAACTCCCGAGCTGTGCCCTTTCCTATGCCTCGTGCTCCTCTGAGCAAGTCATTGCTTGTCTTGTTCCAAGGCCTCCCCTGTGGGACACAAGAATGGCTAGGCCAGCCAGGCACAGGGAGCACTGTGGCCCCGGCAGTGCTGGGGCCTGGCTGGGTGAGGAGAAGCAGCATAGGCAGTGCAGGGCTGGGCTGCTGAGGAGCATTTCCTCCTTGCCCCACCAGCCTACCTAGCCTGTGAGTGTGGCACCTAGAAGAAAGGCTTCAACCATTATTCAGTTGTTTTTTTAAAAAAAATTGATTAAAAAAGGAATCATAAAAAGTTACCTGTGTATCTCAAAGGTATCATTAATTAAATACTCAGAGGTACATTTTGTTAAACCAATGTATTGATATAAGATCAAGGCCTCTCCTTTGAGGAGGGGTGTCCAGCTTAAAGTTCTACCATTTTTCTTAAATAAATCATACTCTTGTGCATATCTATTATTCTCATTTTTTGTTCTTTAAATTGGAGTTAAAATTGTAAAACATTTGAGAATCAATCTGAAAAAGATTCCACCAAGATTTTCGTGATATTTTCCCATTATTAAAAACAGTAAACAGTGCTGGGGGCAGTGGTGCACACCTGTAATCCCAGCACCTTGCGAGGCTGAGGTGGGAGGATTGCTTGAGCCCAGGAGTTTGAAACCAGCCTGGGCAACATGACAAAACCTTGTCTCTACCCTGCAAAACAAACAAACAAACAAAAAGCCAAGCATGGTGGTAAGCACCTGTAGTCCCAGCTACTCAGGAGGCTGAAGCAGGGGCCCAGGAGGGGGAGGCTGCAGAAAGCTGTGATTGTGTCACTGTACTCCATCTTGGGTGACAGAGCAAGACCCTGTCTCTAAAGAAAGAGATCTTGTCTTTCTGGCTGAATTCTTTTTAAAAAACTCAAAATTATCTTTTTTCCCCCAAAACTTATTTTCATGGGAATACCTTTTTTTTCCTTTTCTCATTTGTGTGTCATCAATTTACAAAAGATTTAACTCAGTTATGTTCAATAACAATACCAACAGACACAAATAGGTCTGGGTACAACGCAAACTGATGTTGAAAGTTGTGCTCTGGATGGGGGGCGGAGCAAGATGGCCGAATAGGAACAGCTCCAGTCTCCAGCTCCCAGTGCGAGCAACACAGAAGACAGGTGATTTCTGCATTTTCAACTGAGGTACTGGGTTCATCTCACTAGGGAGTGCCGGACAATTGGTGCTGGTCAGCTGCTGCAGCCCGACCAGCGAGAGCTGAAGCAGGGTGAGGCATTGCCTCACCTGGGAAGCGCAAGGGGGAAGGGAATCCCTTTTCCTAGCCAGGGGAACTGAGACACACAAAAACTGGAAAATCAGATTAACTCCCACCCAAATACCACGCTTTACCAAGGGTCTTAACAAATAGGCACACCAGGAGATTATATCCCACACCTGGCCCGGAGGGTCCCATGCCCACAGAGCCTCCCTCATTGCTAGCACAGCAGTCTGCGATCTAAGGGCAAGGCAGCAGTGAGGCTGGGGGAGGGGCGCCCGCCATTGCTGAGGTTTAAGTAGGTAAATAAAGCTGCTGGGAAGCTCGAACTGGGTGAAGCCCACAGCAGCTCAAGGAGGCCTACCTGTCTCTGTAGACTCCACCTCTGGGGACAAGGCACAGCTAAACAACAACAACAACAACAAAAGCAGCAGAAACCTCTGCAGACGCAAACGACTCTGTCTGACAGCTTTGAAGAGAGCAGTGGATCTCCCAACACAGAGATTGAGATCTGAGAATGGACAGACTGCCTGCTCAAGTGGGTCCCTGACCCCTGAGTAGCCTAACTGGGAGACATCCCCCACTAGGGGCAGACTGACACCCCACACCTCACATGGTGGAGTACGCCCCTGAGAGGAAGATTCCAAAGCAAGAATCAGACAGGTACACTGGCTGTTCGGCAATATTCTATCTTCTGCAGCCTCTGCTGCTGATACCCAGATAAACAGGGTCTGCAGTGGACCTCAAGGAATCTCCAACAGACTAAAGCTGAGGGTCCTGACTGTTAGAAGGAAAACTAACAAACAGAAAGGACACCCACACCAAAACCCCATCAGTACGTCACCATCACCAAGACCAGAGGCAGATAAAACCACAAAGATGGGGAAAAAGCAGGGTAGAAAAGCTGGAAATTAAAAAAAGAG
>NW_012112142.1:4314860-4315214 GCF_000951035.1 Colobus angolensis palliatus | reverse complement strand
AAATGATAAAGGAGATATCACCACCAACCCCACAGAAAGACAAGCTACCATCAGAGAATACTATAAACACCTCTATGCAAATAAACTAGAAAATCTAGAAGAAATGGATAATTTCCTGGACATGTACACTCTCCCAAGACTAAACCAGGAAGAAGTTGAATCTCTGAATAGACCAATACCAGGCTCTGAAATTGAGGCAATAATAAATAGCCTACCAACCAAAAAAGTCCAGGACCACATGGATTCACAGCTGAATTCAACCAGAGGTACAAGGAGGATATGGTACCATTCCTTCTGAAACTATTCCAATCAGTAGAAAAAGAGGGAATCCTCCCTAACTCATTTTATGAGGCC
>NW_012112142.1:4297092-4309814 GCF_000951035.1 Colobus angolensis palliatus | reverse complement strand
ATAAAAAAAAAAAAAAAAAAAAGAATGTTGTGCTCTGTTGGTGGGACCAGAAGTTTATGGGCATGAGAATAGCTTATTCGTTTTAAACACACAGCATGCTGTGGGCACCTGTAAAATTTTCAGAGGAAATACAGTGAAATTTTTGGGTGCTTTGTTTAAATAGATGTTGCCTATTATATTAGCTAGGGTATTTGGTTTTCCTAAAACGATAAAATGCATAGGAAAAAATAATGAAGCTTTTGTGGAAAGCAAGCATTGTTAAAAAAAAAAAAAGGCAATACACAGAATAACGTATAACAGAGGAAATAAAAATAATAAGATATTGAAAATAAACTTAATAAATACCCTGAGAGAGACAGGGAAGCATAGTAGATGCAGGAAGAAGTGTTATGTGAAAGAAACAAGTGAGAAACTTTGGTATGAAATACTTCATTTTCTTTCTTTTTTGAGATGGAGTCTCACTCTGTTACCCAGGCTGGAGTGCAGTGGCGTGATCTCGGTTCACTGCAAGCTCCACCTCCTAGGTTCACGGCGTTCTCCTGCCTCAGCCTCCCAAGTAGCTGGGACTACAGGCACCCACCACCTCGCCCGGCTAGTTTTTTGTGTTTTTAGTAGAGAAGGGGTTTCACTGTGTTAGCCAGGATGGTCTCCATCTCCTGACCTCGTGATACGCCCGCCTCGGCCTCCCAAAGTGCTAGGATTACAGGCATGAGCAACCGCGCCCGGACTGAAATACTTAATTTTCAGTGTAACACACAAAAAATGGCTTGAATAACGGAATGGATATTGCCAAATAATAAATCTATGTAGAAATTTAAAGTATTAATCAAGAGATAAAAGAAATGAGATAAAGAATGAGAGAAAATCTAACAGATATGGAAGATAAAATGTTAACATTTGTCAGAAGGAAAAAAGAAAATAAAGGGAATACAATATTTATACAATAATACGGTTGTTTCTCTAGAAACAAAACAAATTATGAAACTTCTGCTAGAGAGGGTATAGAGTGCTAAGTAGAATAGATGAGGGACTCCCTCCAACACACTCACATTATAGTAAACTTTTTATACCATAAAACATAAAGAAAAACTTCTAAAATTTTCCAGAGAAACACAGCAGACCACCTACAAAGAAATAAGAATCTGGCATCAGATTCTCAATAGGAATATGGTATTAGCTTATAGAATATTTTACCATGGTGAAACCCCGTCTCTACTAAAAATACAAAACACTAGCTGGGCAAGGTTGCGGGTGCCTGTAGTCCCAGCTACTCGGGAGGCTGAGGCAGGAGAATGGCATAAAACCCGGGAGGCAGAGCTTGCAGTGAGCCGAGATCGTGCCACTGCACTCCAGCCTGGGCGACAGAGCAAGACTCCGTCTCAAAAAAAAAAAAAAAAAAAAAAAGAATATTTTATCTTGTTCATGGCTATGTATGATACATTTGTTTATAAGCTTTAGCAGACCTATCTGGGTGGATTGTCATGAGTTTTATGTAATGGGTGCCTGCCAGAAGAGTAAGAATAGAATGTATAAATATTAAAATAGAAAAAAATTGATTTAGCTAATGGAAAGTAATAACAGAAAAAGAAGTACAATAAAAGTATTATAAAATGAAACATAAAATAAGATGGCACCAATAAGGCCTAATTTAATAGTAATTAAACTAAGTGTGTATATGTTAAACTTACTATTCAAAGACAAAGATTCAGATTAATCTGTGAAAACAAACCAAGATCTAGCAATACATTTCCTAAAAATAAGAAAAGAGAGAAAACTTTAAAACAATAAGTTTGAATATGAAAAAAATATAAAGGCAAGTAGCAATAAAAAGAAAGTGAAGTGGCGATTTTAGAAACGACAAATACAATTTAAGAATTAAAATGTAAAAGAAAATAAGAGGGATGTTATATACAAGCAAAATAAGATAAAATGATAATGAAGATATATGTACCTATTAATATTGCCTCAAAATATAGACATCAACAAAATTATAGCAAAAGAAATGGTCACACCAATAATTGTAGCTGGAGAGTTTAACTGAGATCCAGAAGGAAAAAAAGTATAGAAGATTGAAATAATAGAATCACATTATATGTAAATTCACATATGCACATATAATTTTTTTACCCAACTCTGAATACATTGTTTTTGAGCATATGTAACAAAGTCACAAAAATTGAGACGATACTAATTTGAAAGTTGAGTTCAATACATGTTCCAGAGAATTATTATCACACATATCATATACTTTGATAAGAATAAATTTTGAAACTGATAACAGAAAGATAGCTAAAATGTTTTTTGTGTCTGAAACAATTAACATACCATAAAATAACTCTCAATTTTAAAATCACGTAGAAAATTCTGAAGTATATAGATTTGAAAATAGTGCATATTAAAATTTGTGGATGTAGCGAATTCATTGCCAAAAGTAATATTTCTGATGTCAGATATATTTATCAAAAAGCAAACAAAAATATGAAAGCCAAGGAACTAAATATTCAACTTGAGCAACTTGAAAATAGCATCAAAATAAATCCAAAGAAAACAAAAAGAGAAGTAATAAAGATAAGGAAGGACATCAATAAATAAAAAACAGCAAAAGCAATTATAACAAGAAAGATACATTAAAAACATAGTTTTTTAAAAAGGCTAATAAAATTTGTTGTGAAAAGCAATCGAGACATGGTTGCAAATTTAAAAAGTGGAAAATAACTTGTAGAAACAGAAATGTAAAATTTTAGAAATAGGGTTCAGAACAATTATATGACAATAATTCAGAAAGTCTTGATAAAATGTTAATTTTTGATTTCCATGAACAACTTAAATTTGTTCTTTTCTTTGTTTCTTTCTTTCACTCATTCTTGTTTTTTTTTTTTTGTTTTTTTTGTTTTTTTTTAGTGGAAAGGTTAAATTGGTTGGATCCCAAAGAAGTCTTTTGCTTTGACCTAAGCCCATGGCAATTTGAAAAGCCTGCTTTGGGGAGTGAAGGAGGTCAGCTTTAGAGTTAGTATCCCTAATCTCTCTGGGTTTACAAGAGAAGACAGATGTCTGTAGTATGTTAAAACAGCTCTCAGTAAAATACTGTATCCAGGGGATACTAATCAAGGCTGGTAAATGAATGAGAATGAATTATGTAATTATGGAACTAAACACAAACAAAAGCCCCACTGTCCTTGAGGGCTGAGGACTATCATCAAAGAGGCAAAGTTAACTCAGAGAAACCCAATCACATTTGGTCATCTCATGTTTGGGGGTGCTCTCCAGTGTTTTATTGATTACTAACTAGACTGAGCAGAAGTGGCTGGGTACTTTGAGCCTGAAAGGGGTTTTCTGATTTTGTGGGACTCTTTAAACCATATCAGGATTCATCTTATCCTTGGGTCACATTGTTTATTCATTGTTTCAAACTCCCTAGGTTTGGTAGTCAGAAAGAGTTTTGACTGACATTCTGCTGTAATTAGTAACTTGAATAAAATACTAAGGGATTCAGTCTCTCTCTGTGGAGGTGGAAGAATTTATAATTTTTTGAGTGAGTGCTTTTTTTTAACTCCCAATTTCTGAAGGGCATATCTTACATCAGTGTAAAATAGTATCATTTCTGAAAAAGGCTAAATTTTAAACTTCTCAACATATTTGGGAACCATACAAATAATTCTCAGGAGAGAAAAAGGTCTTTATTCTCTTCAAAAGCACATGTGGGAGTATCCATCCTCCATTTAATAAGGTGTTTGCCCAGATGGCACTATTATTTAGCATTTAGATGATATGCCCAGTCGAATGAACCTCTGACACATTTATAAATCTAACTACTCAATTAGAAGAAGAATAGGACTATTTCATTTGAATTGAGGTAGCTAGAGATGGTAAAACAAGCTCTAGCAATAGCTGGCTTTATTAGCCGATTGGTTTTGGCTACAAAATAGCATACCCTTTCCAAGAAAGGGATTCTTTAATTCTTTTAATTCTTACCTGGTTGTTTTCTGGGCTGATTCCAGTCTGGGTGCAGCACTTCTAGAGAGCAGTTATAAATAATGCCCTCATTTGGCTTGCTTGGATCTATGACCATTGGAGGAAAACCAGATGACAAATTGGTTCAGGGGTGGGATACTCAGTTATCTCTAACTCATAAACTGTACCTGATAAACCCTGATTTATTTACAAGGAATGAAGTGGAATAAATTTTCTTGCCATATCTTGAACTTAATCTTCCATAACATATGACTTGGAATTCAAAGCCTAAAGAATTTGTTCATTTTTCTTTAAAAATAGAGTGCCACTCTATTTTGTATAGAGAGCCACTCACTCATTTATTCAATACTCAGAGAACATCAACTATTCAGGAAAGACTGGGTTGTCTTTTAATCCTCCTAACAATTTGTGAATTGGGTGCTATCCACATTTGAGAGTGTATGTTTCTATGTGAGTTCTTGCATTGTTTTGTGATGGGGTTGATCTTATTGATATTTTGTTTATTCAGTCTTTATTAGGATTATGATGCCCATGAGGCCGAGAGCTTTAAGTGATGCTGTGCCTTCCATGGATATCTGAACACTCTCCAAGAACCCAGTATGCACAAGGCATAGAAGTTGCATTGGATTTAGTAGACATGAAAGTTGGCCAAAACATTGTGCAGACAACAATGAATATCATGTATACTAGGAATTACATGAGAAAATAAAATAAGTAACTAGAAAATATTTGTTTAAGATGTTTAAAGACTAGCCAGGTGCTGTGGTGTGTGCCTGTAGTCCCAGCTACTTGGGAGGCTGAGGTGGGAGAATTGCTTGAGCCCAGGAGTTCAAAGCCAGCCTGGGTATTGTAGCAAGAAATCATCTCTAACAAAAAAATAAATGCTAATAAGCTTAACTGTGTGCTCCATTTAAAATTAAATTTATATCAGTCACCAGGTATTTATTGAGTAGCTTCTGTGAGCACTATCCTAGGGATTTTAATATAAATTCCAGTTATAGAAAATATCATTTGATTAGCTAGTTAGATTTCTATCATAGGAAGAGACCCACTGACTGGTCTATTTGACCATATCTTCCTCCGCACTGAGCACCTTCAGAGCATTTTCCTCTCTCCATTTGAGTCTTCCCAGCATTAAGCACACCTCTTGGCATAAAAAATAATCAATATAAGTTTTTTTTAAAAAAATTGATGAATGGCCAAATCATAGATCCATCAATCTAAATGTGCATACTTTTCTGCCTGTGGGCAGTACTATTCAGAAGTCATTTAAAGGGCTGCCTTTTTTCATACATACACTGGAAAAATAAAGCTATTCACCTAATTGAACTTTAGTGGAGAAAATGGGTTGGATGCTTTAATGCCTTGTATTTAATTCAGAGAAATCCCATTTCTCTGGAAAGAATTCCAAATTCTCAGTAAAGAATACTCCCAGAACTTAAAGTAAAATAAAAAAAGAATATTCACCTACAAACAACATAAGTTCATGATAAGTGCATCATTTGATTGCCACTGCCTTTCTTATCTTACTTTTTGAAGTAACTTCACAATGACCAAATGTAGACAGCCTATCACGTATCATTTAAAATAATTTGCTGAAGAAAAAACTTTTATTGGTTTGATGAAGTGAAGTAAGTGCTGAGTGGTCAGATGGAGAAACACTTCTTAAGAAGGGCCATCCTCTCTGTCTTTCCCCTTAAAAAAGTCCTCAAGATCATAGATTCATAAGCACACCTCACATTGAGCGAACACAGCTGAAATGTCATTTTCACTTTCATAATGGTGAGACAAGAAAATGCCTAAAATGATGTTGCTATTTGTATTCTTACTTTTCCTATTTAGTTAGACCATCGTAATAGCAAGAACGAGAAAGGATGCTATTACTAACCACAATACATTTCTACAAAAATGTCTCAAATCTGATAATAATCACAAACTCTTTACTGATGCCTGGGTTGAAGGGGAAGACCTGTAATACAAAGGGTGGGTCAGTTGTGAATCTTGTCAACATTGTGCTCCTGACAGACTTTGTTACATGTAAAAAGAAAAAAGCTTCAGAACATTTCAAATGTGTTGGCTGAACAGGTATAAACAAAAAGAGATAGCATTCTTGTGGATATCTTATGTATTCAAAAGCCCCTTTCCATTCATGGAAGAAAAAAACAGAGTTCATTATGTATTTATGAAAAACAAAATTACCTATTCATAAAAATCAAAAGCAATATGTTTTGCTTATATCAATGGATAAAATTAATATAACTTTTCCTATAATAATAGTTCATTTGCTCTGACATAATTTTGAATATCAGAACAAAATGTCAGGGAGAGTTATATATTGGAATAAGATAAAATTCTTCAGGTAAATTATTTTTTTCTATAGAGTCGTAAGAATCAATTATTTAGTATTCATGAAAATGTTAGCACTTCTAATTTATACAGGGGTTTTCAACTTTACTCATTGATTCACCTGCAGGGCATGCCTCTACTGTATACATCAAGGTACATTATTATGGTTGCTGGCACTGCCTATTAATAACTGGATATTGGTGCTGTGCTTTCAGTGACATGTTTAATCTGCTTTTGATTAAACCAAGCCTTCAATTATTCTTGGATAATATTTTCTTGAATCATACTTTTGAATATTAAGAGCAACAATCTTACTCTTCTTTCTCTCATGCACTTTTAAATTTGTCCTAGTCTTGTAAAAATGACTGGAGATGTATTAAAGCTTCACAGTGGCCAGTCTTCCAGACATCAGAGCTCCCTTTCCAGAACAGGTAGGGATGGGAAAGGCAACTTCCTACTGAGACTGCACTTGGTAGGATTATTCAATTTCTGAACTTGCTGCTGCTACCAAGGCTGTTAATTAGTACGAAGTATGACAGCTTGTGGCATGATTGAACTCTTGTACAACACAAATAATCATTAGTTGCTAATGACTTTAAATCACTGTGAACAAGGCAGAGATTGACCCTGTGACCTCAATGTTCCAAGGGATTCTTAGAAGCTATGTGGTCTCCTATAATGAATGAAGCTGGGTGTCTGGATTGAGAGCTGAAATTTTTTTTTTTTTTTTTTTCAGTCACAGAAATAATTACTTTGAACAAATAAATGATATTGAGGTCTTAATTTACTTGATCTAAAAATGAATATTTTATCAGATGTAGTGTGTGTATCAAATTAGTGCCATATGAAAAAGCCACATAGGACCAGACACAGTGGTTCATGTCTGTAATCCCAACAATTTGGGAGGCTGAGGTAGGTGGATCACTTGAGCCCAAGAGTTCAAGACCAGCCTGGGCAATGCGGTGAAACCTCGTCTCTACAAAAACAAAAACAAAAACAAAAACTAGCTGGGCATGGTGGCACGCACCTGTAGTCCCAACTACTCTGGAGGCTGAGGTGGTTGGATAGCATCTGAGCCCAGGGAGATCGAGGCTGCAGTGAGCCATGAACACACCACTGCATTCCAGCTGAGTGACAGAGTGAGTCCCTGTCTCAAAACAAACAAACAAACAAAAACCCATAGGAAATGCGTAAAGTACTTTCTACAGATTTTGTTTGTATCTTTGTAAGCTTTAGGAAATGTCACTTACTTTTCTTTCCATAGTGACAGAGATGATTAGTTCTCTCCTATAATCTCAAGATGATGGGCTAGTTAAGATTGACTTGGCTGAAAGCAGAATGAATGTAAAATCAAAAATGACACCCTGAAAACATTTCCAAGGTAAAAAATGATGTTGTGATGTAGTTTATAATGTATTTACATATATTTAATATTTTGTGTAACAATTACTGAATTTCCACATATAATTATATCTAGAGATGGACCTATAAAGAATGATCTTAAAACATACACCAGAATTAAATACAACAGATATTTGATTTAATAAGTTGAAAGTTTTAAAATACAGCATAAGGATTATAAGGAATAAGAATATAAGAAAATAAAAATATAATAAATCACGTATTAGAGGCCTCTTAATGACATTGCCAGATAACTTTATTGTAGCATCAGTGCATGCTTTACTTTTAAATAAGCTGGTAGAACATATGAATTAACATGTGCTCAGTGTTTCCTGTCACAGGCTGGGGAGTTAGAGTCCTGGGTTCCATTTTTTAAAATTTGACAAATTCACCTATTGTGTAACAGCATCCAAAGAGTTACTCACACAGAAGCCCTCAGCAGTGGGTCATTATTCCTGCTCTACTAATGGTGAAACAGGAGACACGTGGTTGTCACTAGCCCTGTCAGTGGCCACTGATGGTATATATAAATGCCAAACATCACACTCACATTTTCTAAAATGGAATTTTACTTTTAAAGCATAATTGCTAGTATACTAAGATTTCCTTATAATTAAAATATACATTATTAAGAGATTATATATGAGATTGGTTTAATAATTATTGTTCACTACCAGATTCACAACCTGGGACAAACAAAATTAAAAGGACTTGAAAATTTGCCTGGCTTCTTTTGGAACTCTCTTAGTGAGACTTAGAGATGAGAAAAGGGAAATTCTTAGGTTTGTTGGAGCTGAATGCAATGACTATGATATTCTTGGATGATGGTTAGGTTTTGATTTTTTTTTTGAAACGGAATCTTGCTCTGTCACCAGGCTGGAGTGCAGTGGTGCAATCTTGGCTCACTGCAATCTCTGCCTCCCGAGTTCAAGCCATTCTCCTGCCTCAGCCTCCTGAGTAACTGGGACTGCAGGCACATGCCACCACGCCCAGCTAATTTTTGTTATTTTAGTAGAGACAGAGTTTCACCTTGTTGGCCAGGATGGTCTTGATCTCTTGACCTAGTGATCCATCTGCCTTGGCCCTCCAAAGTGCTGGGATTATAGGCATAAGCCATCCTGCCCGGCTCTGGTTTCAAATTTTTAAGGTAACATTAAGTGTGTGTTCTCAGCTTGAAATGTTTTATACTAATTGGCTCAACTAAGCTTTAACTTTTCCTTATCAACTGGGTAAATTCTGCTTACAACAAGAAGATGCTTAATATAGTAATAAAAAATTATATTTATTGGGTTTTTGCCATGTCCCAAGAATTGGGCTAGGTACTTTCACATATATAATCTCATTTTCACAAAAACACAGTCCAAATTGATACAGAAATTAAAAGCCAAATGTAAATGTATCGCAATTCTCATGAAGTATGGGGCTGGTTCTTGGCAAAACTGTAGTTGTTTTTCTTTGGTCTTTCCAGCCTTCCTTTCTTTCTGTATCATTTCCTAAATTGTTGCCCATGAATACCTGCTCTAAGGAAAGAACATAATGTTGGCCATTTGCATCTTATGAATATTTAAGCAATTTCAAAGCCAAAAGTCCAAAAAATTTAATACTAATATATAAACAAGAACAATAGCTTATTTTAAGATAGGGTACTTGGTCCTCCCTAATGCACAGCAACCTAGAAGTCTCCAGGATACTAAGACTGAGAATCACAGGTGCTTGAAAAAACTGAAGATTACTACTGGACTTCGGAAAAGAAAGCATAATTTCTTCAGCTGTAGGCAAAATTGCAGAATCTAGAAAAATTCTATGGAGGTAATTTATTGTTATTACAGGCTCCAGGACCAAAGAATACTAAAGCAAATATCTAAATTAGTGGCAAATCAAAGTGCAAAAACTGTCAGTATTTTTCTATATTCATGGACTTTATGAAGCTCTAAACGTGTGTGTGTGTGTGTGTGTGTGTGTGTGTTCACATGCAGGGGGCCTTGCCTTTGCCTATGTCTGCACGCCTGTGTCTATGCATTTGTGCCCATGTGTATGATTTTCTAGAAAAAAAAGCCATACAAAAAGCAGAATACCATGATAGCTGTCACTGAGTAATGATACTTTGACAAAACAGAATCAGAAATTGTATTCAGCTATAGCCTTTCTGTGAATAAATCTGTATCAGATTTGTTCGCCCAAGGGCAAAAAAGTGAATGTCCAAATGAAGTTATGGGTGTGGAAGAAAGGGAAGGAAAAAAGAAGGAAAAAAGTATCCTAAAATTGTCAGTTTTGAGCCAGGGAAATGTGATAAAATATCCAACTTGTGTAACAGCCATGAGTCTCATGGATAACTAGATGTTCCATAAATCTCATTACATGACCTGGCTTGGACCCTGTTTCTATCTGTGAATTGAGGATTATCTTTGAAGAGAAATGTAGGCCTTCTGACTGCTTAGATTCTTCTTCTAGGACCAACGTTATAATCCAGGTCGATTAGAGGAAATTGGCAAAAGCGCCATGGTGAAAACAAAAGCAGGTTTTCATGAAACGTTTGCTGTATGTGAAGTAATCGATTGTTGACTTCTTGGGACAGGATGTTCTACCTGATGTGTGCTAGGTTCATTACAGAGGCAGCTGGAAGCATCCACCAGGGTTGCAGTCAACAGTTACTAAATCCATTTCCTAGTTAAGTTCTCTAAGGTTCATCATAGGCTTCCTTCCTGAAGTGACCTGATTCTCCTGCAGTGAATGTATGGTGCGACTTGGTAAGCTTCTTTCAGTATAATAACAGTATACCCTTTTCATGACTGTCTTTTTCTCTAGTGCTGGACATTTTTTCCAGCTGGCTCTCATTTGGCTCTTGAGAAATCCAATCCCATCCTGGCTCTGTGTATATCACCCTACCACTTTAGTGTTTTATTATCATTTAATATTTATGGATGTGACATCATAATCATTGTGTGCCCATTGCCAACTTCCTTAACCTCATTTTCATAGTCTGTACCCCCAGGGCTTCAGATGTTCCATGAAAAATGTGCAGCTTTCTTTCAGAGAGCACTTTGGTGAGATATTGTTAGTGAGTTGCTAATTAGCATGTTTTCTCTGCATCATTTTGGATAGCCTCAGTCTTGCTGTCAGCTTTTCTGCAGCATTTATTATTTTTTGCCTCTCTGAAAAACACACAATCAACTTTCATGTCATGAAATTACACCTGTAAATAAATATTAATCATTTTCCAGTAATTAAGTGTGGCGATTTCATTGCCGATGCGCTATCTGGTAAACTCCCACATTTCCTTGAACATTATTCTAGAATCTAGCCTATGAGAAACATTATCACAGATATTTAAAGTTTTGTGGTAAACCTAATGAGATCTCATGGTAATTTTGGTGGTACCTTATTAAAACTCCCTGTAGTATAATTAAACCCACCATCCTGCTTTTAATTGAGGGGATGGAGATCCGAACTGTAATGTCAACAGCTGTGACCACTTTATGAAAATGTTAAGACAGTTAGCAAAGCCAGAACAGATACAGATTACTATTATGTAAATTATAAGTTTACACACACACAGACACACACACATCTGCAGCAGATGAGGCTGTATGGAACTGTACATAGGTGAAATTTACAGCCACCCTACCATCAAGCCTAATATATAAATGACCACCTTCACCTTCTTTCCCCTTCTGTTTCCTTTGCTATATAGGTCTATAGAGAGCCAACTCCCCCTCAGTTTCCCCATCTCTAATTGGCTTACTCCTCTAGCTACTATTTCCTTTGACATCAGAAATCTTGCCCTGTCCCTACCATAATGCCTAGAACTACTTTCGCCTACATTTGAAGTCACAAGGCTATGAAACTTGCTACGGAGGGTTCTGGGGCAGCAGTAGTTCCACCTACTCTTAAGTCCAAACCACTCAGTCATGGAGCCAGCTTCTGAAAGCATCGCTCTTCATTCCTCTTCCATCCTTACCAGATGTCTTGGTACTGAAAACCCCCATCTAACTGCGGCAGAGCCCCTTCTCAGCCTGGCAGGTGCTTCTATCAGTGGAGCCTCCTCTCTGGGGACTCACCTGCTTCCTGTGGTGAGGAAGAGAGATTCCATCTTTCTTCTCTTCTTTTTATCTTTCTGCTTCTCCTCTCCCCATTCTTCCCTTTAGTGAATGCAAAGCATGAGCTATATACTTGCATGACTTATCCAGACTCATTGTATTACTTAATCTTCATCAGAAGCCAATAAAGTAGGTGGTAATATCCTCCTTTATAGATGATGAAACTGAGGTTCATCTGGTTAAGAGATTTACCCAATATTACAAAGCAAGTGTGCAAAGGGAGGAAAAGAATTGTACGTCAGTCTGATTCCAGGCCTGAACTGAGATTTAAAATGATTATTTCTACTCAGTAAAAGTGCCTATTTTTAAATGGACGCAATATGAAATTACCCTAGCCATATTATGATGACAAACTAATCAGAGTAGTAGACTTGACCTGCCATCAGGATCAGAAGGTGGAATATCATGAAAATTATGTCAATGAAAAAATATGTAAACATGTTTTAAGAATGTTATTATTAGTGTATATTTCAGATAACATTCTTTTGAAGATGAACATTATTATTATTTATTATTGGATTCAATTACTATGACTTTTGAACTGGTAGAATATTAAGTTACAATGTTGGCAGGGTATTTTATTTAAGCACTGACTGCTTAAAGATCTTTCCTTTAGTCTTTCCTTAGTTTTTAGTTTCCTTCTAGTTTAAAGGTCTTTCCTTTAAACTAGTTAAGGGTATGTTTCACTGCTTCTTATTCCTACAATCACCAAAAATAGAGTTCCCTTCCAGAGATTTTGTGTCTTAATGCATTATCCAGACCTTCCTTCCTTCCTTCCTTCCTTCCTTCCTTCCTTCCTTCCTTCCTTCTTCCCTTCCTCCCCTCCTGTCCTCCTCTCTTTCTCTCCTTCTTTCCTTCCTTCCTTCCTTCCTTCCTTCCTTCCTTCCTTCCTTCCTTCCTTCCTTC
>NW_012112142.1:4270213-4297042 GCF_000951035.1 Colobus angolensis palliatus | reverse complement strand
TCTCTCTCTCTCTCTCTCTCTTTCTTTCTTTCTTTCTTTCTTTTTCTTTCAACAAACATCTGAGTGTCTAATGCATGCCAGACTCTATGCACAGGGAAAACATGCCCCATAGCAGCTAGGGTTGTGTCTACCTTTGGTTCACTGTGTCTCTAGAGCCTACCAACATAATGTGCACAGAGTGGCTGCTCATCCGTGATAAAATAAGTAAAATTATAAAAATCTCTGGGTATCATTTTTAGTTGTAGATTCACATGTAACTATAAGAAATAATACAAAGAGATCCTGTGTACACTTTACCTAGCTTCTCTGATGGTAACATTTTGTAAAACTATAGTATAATATCACAATCAGGATATTGACATTGACGCAATCAACCGATCTTATTCAGATTTTCTCAGATTTACTTGTACAGTTTGTGTGCTTGTGTGTATTACATTCTATACACTTTTACCGTCTGTGTAATTTTGTGTATCCACCACCACACTCAAGGTACTCACCAGTTCCAGCACCACAGGGATTCCATAACCACACCCACCTTCCTCCTTCCTTCTTATGCCCCATCCCTAACTCCTGGTAACCCTTCATTTCTAAAATGTTGTCACTTCAAAATGTTATATAAATGGAATCATACCACATAGGAACTTTTGTGACTGTATTTCCCCCCCTACACACACACAATGTAATTCCCTGGACATTCATCTAAATTGTTGCAGGTATCAATAATTCATTCCTTTTTATTTCTAAGTAGTATCCCATAGTATGTATGATGAGAGTTTGCTTAACCGTTCACTTGTTGGGGACAGCTGGGCTGATTCTAGTTTTTGGTTATTACAAATAAAGTTGCTGTATTAGTCCATTTTCATGCTGCTGTGAAGCCATACCTGAGACTGGGTAATTTGTAAAGAAAAGAAGTTTAATTGACTCACAGTTCCACATGGCTAGGGAGGCCTCAGAAAACTTACAATCATGTTGGAAGGAGAAACAGGAATGTGGCACATGACCAGGCAAACCAGAGAAGTAGTGTCGAGCCCCTTATAAAACCATCAGATCTCGTGAGAAGTCACTCACCCTCATGCAAGAACAGCATGAGGGTAACTATCCCCATGATTCAGTTACCTCCCAATAGGTCCCTCCCATGACATATGGGGACTGTGGAAACTACAATTCAAGATGAGATTTGGGTGGGGACAGAGCCAAATGATCTCAGTTGCTATAAGCATCCCTGTACTGGTTTTGTGTGAACGTAAGTTGACATTTCACTGAGACAAAAATCCAGCAGTGCAATTGTTGGGTTGTAAGGGAGATGTGTGCTTAGGTTTTAAAGACATGAGAAATTGTTTTCCAGGGCAACTGCACCATATTTTGTTCTCACCAGCAATGCATGAGTGATCTGGTTTCTCCAGTTTCTTTATGTCTTTGCCAGCATTTGGTTTATGTCAACTATTTTAGCCATTCTGATCAATATATAGTGATATCACATTGTGGTGTTAATTTGTATTTCCCTAGGTGCTAATGAGTCTTTGCTATGAAGACTCTTGATTAAAGAATCTAACTCCTTAATATTGAACATCTTTTCTTGCACTTATTTGCCATCTATATCCTTTTCAGTGAAATGCCTGTTCATGTCTTTTGCCCATTTTCTAATTGAATTGCTTGTATTTTTACTGTAGAGTTTTGAGAATGCTTTATATATTTTAGATGCCAGTCCTTTGTTGGATATGTTGTTTGCAAATATTTTCTTTCAGTCTCTATTTTGTCATTCATCTTCTTCATATGAGTTTTAACAGAGCAAAAGTTTTAAATTTCTGAACATAATTTTAACAATGCCATGAGCGCAGCCAGAGGAAGAACATTGCTGTCTATGGTGTAAAGACCATCATTAAGATGATAGTTAAACTACAAAGTCTGTAGAAACCATAGTCCCCATATCTAATTCGGTGTACAGATAATGACACAGATATTAATAGCTGATGACAAAACAAGATGTTTGAGGGCATGTTGTAACAAATAGTCCTCTATGAAGTCATTTATTTATTCAACAAATAATTATCAAGTTACTCCTATGTGTTAGACCCTATTCCTGTGATTCAATGGTGATTTATATCACAAGAATGTATAACTAAAACTGAGATAAGGACTCAGAAGTCATGCAATATTGTACAATGACAATAGTTAACAAAGAATGCTTGAGTTAAGAGCTGAAGGGTGAGTAAGGGTTAACTCTGTAAGGGGGTAAGGATAGGGATAGGAAGTGAGGGTGGGAGATGGGGAGACATGTACACAGAGTGGGGCCATAAGTGTAAAGACCCTGTCATAGGAGGGAGCATGGAGGGTTGAGGAACGGAAAGAAGGGCAACTGTTGGGTGTGTAGAGTAAGGAGAGAGTGACACAAGAGGGGGCTAGATTTTGGTTTTCACAATGTGATCAAACTTGCATTCTGAAAAGCATTGTCCAAATGCTGTATAGAATGTGGAATAGAGGGGACAAAGAGCGGCTGTGGGTTGAGAGTTAAGAGGCTCCTGTTATCATCTAGGTGAAGGTCAATAGTAGTTTGAAATGAGAGATTTACAATGTGCTCTCTGTGAAGTTTTCAAAGGATTCCTGGTCAACCCTACACAAAGGTAATTGAAGGCAAAATTTGAGCTGCATTTGCTTGTAGAGTTGGGTGGAGTGCATTTTGGATGCATGGTGAGAGGACCACTGCAGGAGCAGTTTCTTCTTTGGGAAAGGAAAGGACAACTATTGACATGAATCAGGGACTGAACCCAGAAGCCTTGGTGCTGTGTCTTGCCATTAGGAGCTGAGGTGACATCCTGCTCCCATCAATTTGTGAGACTTCCCTTCAATCATACCAAAACCATTTTGTAGATCTAGGGCTGTTTGTAAATAGCAAGGAGAATGATAGGATTCCAAATGTCTTGAGTGGTTTTCCTAAGAAGTAAGGCCTAAGAAAGGCAGTGTCTTAAGAAAAAAAAAAAGAAAGAAAGAAAAGGTAGGAAAATCTAAAGAAGTAAGAGGATAAAAGGGAAGGAAGGAAATAGAAGCAATGTCTGTGATAAATAAGAATGAAAGAAGGTGCATGTGGCAGGGAGTGCCATCCATTATCAGCTGGCATCTCCTCATTGACAGAGCTCCCCACATGTGTATAGCTCCCTTTCTCCAGCCATGATTGATGACAGAGCTACTGTTTTTATGGTAGAAGACTGTGACTTCTTGGGTTCAAAGAGCCAGATTGAAGTTCTCTATATGGGAGTCTTGGAAACTGAAAAGGTCCATGATGAAAAAACAGCAATTATGTTACAGAAGCCAGTGGAGGAATCTGGCAGGAGTGGGTATGGACATATCTTTAGCATGAACCAAGGATGAAGTTTCACTCTATATTTCATAGTCAGGTTTCCAAGTCTACTTGAGACATTTGGTGCCTATTGTTGTTTATACTGGCAAATCATAGTTTCCTTTGTAGGTATGCTTTAATAATGAACTTGAAGAGAACACGGAAATACCTCTAGAGTTTTGAATGACAAATAGATCTTACAAAACATTTTAAAATAATCTAAGTGTAAAGGATTCAAATGCATATTGACTGAATTACTCAAAAAATCAAGCAATGCAAAAAGAAAAACAATTGTGTAAATATATTGTTATGAAATATTTAAAAATTTCTGATTAATATGTGGAAGGTCCCCAGGCCCAGCTGTGTTTACCTGTCTTAAGTATCAAAGCAAGGAAAAGGACCTCTCTATGATCTAATAAATAAATAAAATTTAATGCATTTTGGATACACAATTGACCCTTAAACAACATGGTGGTTGGAGCACTGATTGCCCAATGCTGTTGAAACTCCATGTATAACTTTTGACTCCCCCAAAAGTTAATGACTAATAGCCTGCTGTTGACAAGAAATCTTACCAATAACAGAAACAGCCAATTAACACGTATTTTGTATGTCACAGACATTATATATTGTATTCTTACAATAAAGTAAGCTAGAGAAAATAAATGTTAAGAAAACTATAAGGAAGAGAAAATATATTTACTATTCACTAAGTGGAAGTGGATCATCATAAAGGTCTTCATCTTCATTGTCTTGATGTTGAGTAGGCTGAAGAGGAAGAGCAAGAGGAGGAGGGGTTAGTTTTGCTTTCTCAGAGGTGGCAGAGGTGGGGAAGGTGGAAAGGGAGACAGGAGAGGCAGACACACTTATTGTAAATTTATGGAAATACATGGTAATTTCTATCTGACTTTTTTCTTTTTTATTTCTTTAAAAATGTTTCTATATGGTACCAACCCTTCTTTCATCATTTGCTTTAGTTTAAGTGCCGTGTATTAGTCCATTTTCATGCTGCTGATAAAGACCTACCTGAAACTGGGCAATTTACAAAAGAAAGAGGTTTAATAAACTTACACGTGGCTGGGGAGACCTCACAATGATAATGGAAGGCAAAGAGAAGCAAGTCACATCTTACATGGATGGCAGCAGGCAAAAAGAACTTCTGCAGGGAAACCCACATTTTTAAAACCATTATATCTCGTGAGACTTATTCACTGTCACAAGAACAGCATGGGAAAGACCCACCCCTATGATTCAGTTATCTCCCCCTGGGTCCTTCCCACAACACGTGGGAATTATGGGAGCTACAAGATGAGATTTGGGTGGGGACACAGAGCCAAACCATATTAGCCTATACCATAGAAAGATATATGTTGTAACAGAAGTCAAAAGCAGTCTTGAATCATCAGAACCCTTCTTCCAGATTTTCTAATATCAATTCATTTTCTGGCATGGCTTCTTCTGCGTCTCCTTCCTTATTGCTTGGCCATGGTTCAGAAGCACCTATCTCCATCAAGTCATCTTCTGTTAATTCCCCTGGTGTGGTGTCTGTTAGCCTTTGAATTTCTCCAAGATCTGTTTCATGAAACTCTTCACAGACTACCTTTTTGGCTGTATCCACAATCTCTTTCATGATTTCCTTGATTCAGTCTGTGATAAATCCTGAGAAGTCATGCACAACATCTGGACACAGTTTTCTACAGCAGGAAGTTATTGTTTCAGGCTTGATGGCTTTCACAACTTTTTTCTATAACAGTGATGACATCTTCAATGGTGTAATCCTTCCAGATTTTCATCATGTTCCATATTCCCTCAATTGGGGTTTTCTTCCACAACACTGACAATCCTATCCATAGAGTATATGCATAATGAGCCTTAGAGGTCCTATGATCTCCTGATCTAGAGGCTGAATTAGAGACATTGTACTGGGGCAAGTAGACGATTTTGACACCTTTCCTGTTGAACTCATGGTGTTCTGGGTGGTCTGGAACTTTGCCCAATATCAAAGGAACTTTAAAAGGCAGTGTCTTACTGGCAAGCTTCTTCCTGACCTCAAGGACAAATCATTGATGTAACCAATCCAGAAAGAGTGTTCCCATTGTTCAGGTCTTCTTGTTGAAGAATGAAAAGACTGGAAGCTGGTGTTTATCTTTTCTCTTCAAGGCTAAGAGGTTAGTGGCTTTATAGCTGAGGGCAGTCTTGATCATAAATTCAACTGCATTTGCACAAAACAGTAGAGTAGAGTTAGCCTATTCCTTCTTTTGCTAAATTCTGGTGCTCACTTTTCTCCCTTATGAATAATGTCCTTTGTGGCACATGTTTCCAGAATAGGGCACTTTCGTCTGCATTAAAAATCTACTCAGGTATCCTTTCTTCTCAGTGATTTTCTTAATAGTGTCTAGGAACTTGACTGCTGCCTCTTGGTTGGCAGAAGCTGCTTCTCTTGTCTTGACACTTTTTTTTCTTATACTTTAAGTTCTGGGGCACATGTGCAGGGCATGCAATTTTGTTACATAGATATACATGTGTCATGGTGGTTTGCTGCACCCATCAACTGGTGACCTACATTAGGCATTTCTCCCAATGCTATCCCTCCCCTAGCCCCCCACCCCGCAACAGGCATGTGATATTCCCCTTCCTGTGTCCATGTGTTCTCATTGTTCAACTCCCACTTATGAGTGAGAACATGCAGTGTTTGGTTTTCTGTTCTTGTGATAGTTTGCTGAGAATGATGGTTTCTAGCTCCATCCATGTCCCTACAAAGGACGTTAAATCACCCTTTTTATGGCTGCGTAGTATTCCATGGTGTATATGTGCCACATTTTCTTTATCCAATCTACCATTGATGGACATTTGGGTTGGTTCCAAGTCTTTGCTACTGTGAATAGTGCTGCAATAAGCATACAGGTGCATGTGTCTTTATAGTAGAATGATTTATAATCCTTTGGGTATATACCCAGTAATGGGATTGGTGGGTCAAATGGTGTTTCTAGTTTTAGACCTTTGAGGAATCGCCATACTGTCTTCCACAGTGGTTGAACTAATTTACACTCCCACCAACTGTGTAGAAGCATTCCTATTTCTCTACATCCTCTCTAGCATCTATTGTTTACTGACTTTTTAAAGAACCCCATTCTAACTGGCATGAGATGGTATCTCATTGTGATTTTGGTTTACATTTCTCTAATGACCAGTGATGATGAGCTTTTTTTCATATGTTTGTTGGCTGCATAAATGTTTTCTTTTGAGAAATGTCTGTTCAGATCCTTTGCCCACTTTTTGATGGAGTTGTTTGTTTTTTTTTTCTTGTAAATTTGTTTAAGTTCTTTGTAGATTCTGGATATTAGCCCTTTGTCAGATGAATAGATTGCAAAAATTTTCTCCCATCATGTAGGTTGCCTATTCACTCTGATGATTGATAGTTTCTTCTGCTATATAGAAGCTCTTTAGTTTAATTCGATGCCATTTGTCAATTTTGGCTTTTGTTGCCATTGCTTTTGCTGTTTTAGACATGAAGTCTTTGCCCATGTCCTGAATGGTATTGCCTAGGTTTTCTTCCAGGATTTTTAAGGTTTTAGGTCTTAAATTTAAATCTTTAAACATCTTGAGTTGATTTTTGTGTAAGGTGTAAGGAAGGGGTCCAGTTTCAGTTTTCTGCATATGACTAGCCAGTTTTCCCAGCACTATTTATTAAATAGAGAGTCTTTTCCTCATTTCTTGTTTTTGTCAGGTTTGTCAAAGATCTGATGGTTGTAGATGTATGATGTTACTTCTGAGGCCTCTGTTCTGTTCTATTGGTCTATGTATCTGTTTTGGTACCAGTAACATGCTGTTTTTGTTACTGTAGCAAAACAGTATAGTTTGAAGTCAGGTAATGTGATGCCTCCAGCTTTGTTCTTTTGGCTTAGGATTGTCTTGGCTATGCGGGCTCTTTTTTAGTTCTATATGAAGTTTAAAGTGTTTTTTTCCAATTCCGAGAAGAAAGTCAATAGTAGCTTGATGGGAATAGCACTGAATCTATAAATTACTTTGAGGAGTGTGGCCATTTTCATGATATTGATTCTTCCTATCTATGAGCATGAAATGTTTTTCCATTTGTCTGTGTCCTCTCTTATTTCCTTGAGCAGTGGTTTGTAGTTCTCCTTGAAGAGGTCTTTCACATCCCTTCTAAGTTCTATTTCTAGGTATTTTATTTTCTTTGTAGCAATTGTGAATGTGAGTTCATTCATGATTTGGCTCCCTGTTTGTCCATTATTGGTGTAGAGCAGAACTGAAGGAGATAGAAACACGAAATACCCTTCAAAAAACCAGTGAATCCAGGAGCTAGATTTTTGAAAAGATCAACAGAATAGATAGACCACTAGCCAGACTACTAAAGATGAAAAGAGAGGAGACTCAAATAGACACAATAAATAATGATATAGGGGATATCACCACTGATCCCACAGAAGTACAAGCTACCATCAGAGAATACTGTAAACACCTCTATGCAAATAAACTAGAAAATCTAGAAGAAATGGATACATTCCTGGACACATACACCCTCCCAAGTCTAAACCAGGAAGAAGTCAAATCCCTGAATAGACCAATAACAAGTTCTGAAATTGAAGCAGTAATTAATAGCCTACCAACCAAAAAAAGTTCAGGATCAGACGGATTCACAGCCGAATTCTACCAGAGGTACAAAGAGGAGCTGGTACCATTCCTTCTGAAACTATTCCAAACAATAGAAAAATAGGGAATCCTCCCTAACTCATTTTATGAGACCAGCATCATCCTGATACCAAAACTTGGCAGAGACACAAGAAAAAAAGAAAATTTCAGGCCAATATCTCTGATGAATATCATTGCAAAAATCCTCAATAAAGTGCTGGCAAACTGAATCCAGCAGCACCTAAAAAAGCTTATCCACCATGATTAAGTCAGCTTCATCCTTGGGATGCAAGGCTGGCTCAACATATGCAAATCAATAAATGTAATCCATCATATAAACAGAGCCAATGACAAAAACCACATGATTATCTCAATAGATGCAGAAAAGGCCTTTGACAAAATTCAACAGCCCTTCATGCTAAAAACTCTCAATAAACAAGGTATTGATGGAATGCATCTCAAAGTGATATGAGCTATTTATGACAAACCTGCAGCCAGTATCATACTGAATGGTCAAAAACTGGAAGCATTCCCTTTGAAAAGGCACATGATAAGGATGCCCTCTCTCACCACTCCTATTCAACATAGCAATGGAAGTTCTGGCCAGGGCAATCAGGCAAGAGAAAGCAATAAGGGGTATTCAAACAGGAAGAGAGGAAGTCAAATTGTCTCTGTTTGCAGATGACATGATTGTATATTTAGAAAACCCCATCATCTCAGTCCAAAGTCTCCTTAGGCCAATAAGCAACTTCAGCAAAGTCTCAGGATATGAAATCATTGTCTTGACATTTTTTAAGCCAAACCTCTTTCTAAAACTATCAAACCATCCTTTGCTGGCATTATATTTTCCAGTTTTAGATCCTTTACTTCCTTTTTGCTTTAAGTTGTCATGTAATATAATAACTTTGCTTTTTCTCAAATTGTATTAGAGCCTATAGGTATGCCTTTCTTATAGCAATCCTGTACCCACTTAAAATCTGCCTTTTCAATACAAGATAAAAGATATTTCACAAGAAATGCAAAGTTTTTGCACCTGCTGGTGTAGCTGCAGCAACAGCTTCATCAATTTTATTTTCTTACAATGGCCCTTACACAGGATTCATTTATCTTGAAATGGTTGGCAACTGCAGCTGCAGGCTTCAATCTATGGTATATATTAAGCAATTCAACTTTTTCTTGTATGTCCTGGCTTTCTTCTGCTTTCTTCAGGAGCCCTTGCAGCATCACTAGTGGCACCTCATATGAGTCCATAGGGTTATTCAACATTTAGGGTATTGCATTAAACCCAGTGAAAAATACACGAGAACAAGAGATCACTTTTTACTGTGACACACAATTTATTGGAGAGGTGAACTGCTCATGAGATGATTAGCATCACATGTGTTTTATGTGGATACTCACAACACTTGAGCTCACTGCAATAGTAACAAGAGGTGGCTGCAAAATTATTTCAGTAGTACAGTATGTCCTGTAGTTAATTTTAAGCAGTTATGATTTAATACTGCATCTTTAATTTGTTTGCATTTCTCTCAACTGCAAATGGTGCCATGTATGGTCTGTAAGTGTGTGCATAAGTGTTGATAAATTTTAACTTTTTTTGTTTGTTTGAAACAGAGTCTTGCTCTGATCCCAGGCTGGAGTACAGTGGCACAATCATGGCTAACAAGGCTTGAGCCATCCTCACACCTCAGCCTCTCCAGTAGAGTAGGTGAGTAGAGTAGCTGAGACCACAGGCCTACACCACCATGCCCAGCTAATTTTTTGTATTTTTTTTTCTTTTTTCTTTTTGTGGAGATGGGGTTTCACCACTTTGCATCTGCTGGTCTCAAACTCCTGAGCTCAAGCAATCTGACAGCCTCAGCCTCCCAAACTGCTAGAACTACAGGCATGAGCTACAGTGCCTGGCCAATCTTAACTTTTTATGGTAGACTTGTGTATTTTCATGATAGTAAATGATAAAATTGACTGGTATCTACATATATTTTATGCATTCATGTCATACCTTTTCTTATTTTTTTTTTTTTTGACATTTCTAGGGCATACAGTTCATCTGCAAGTTTTTTCAAATGTTGCAAATCTCAAAAGAAAATTTTAATAAATTTATTGAAAATAACCATGCATAAGTGGACCTTTGGTGCTCAAGGGTCAGCTGTATGTTAACGAATATGTGGCAAAGGGGTCAATTCAGTTCTAGTGATTTAGGCTACTAACTGTACTTGCTTTGCTCATAGAGATACTATCTGGTAACTCAACAAGTTCAGAAGGATTAATTTGTGATGTTGTTGGCTTTTAAAAGACTTTTTTCCCCTTTTCACCACCATATTTGCATTGTAGTTCTTTATCATATGAGAAAGATAGGCCGTGCTGCCAGATGGGCTTTCTGGCAGTAGGGGCAGCTGGCCTCAAGGAAAAAAAACTGGAACGCTTATGATGGGACTTAAGTAATTGCCATTGTGAATGGCTGTCTCAGGTAGTATCAATGCAGATTTACCTCCATGGATATGACCCCTGGAAAATTTGAGAAAATGCTTACTTTCACCTGAAATAACCATATTTTGCAAACTTCCTTCTTTCATTCAATTGCAGCAGATTCTGTTCAAAACTGTGTGCCTTGCAAGCCTTAGCAGATGGATGTTGGTCAAGTGGTTAGTTATTCCATCTGCAAACTGTTGTAGGGCCAGATGTCTCTCTTATCCTATGGAGTAAAAGAAAGCAAAAAATATCTGAAGGTAGGAAAATCATAAGAAAAAATGAGTATGAATGAATTGCATTTTTCTCCTTTACCTCACCCATGTTTTTCAGATTGCATTAGATTTACAAATCATTTTATTATTTGAACTCAGAATGCTTTTCTCACAAGACTCTTCTACTTTAAGGATTCTAATCTGTTTTGTAAAAAGTCATATGATTTGGAGGAATTTTCTGATAGCACAGTATCCTCTGTTTGTTGGTTGCTCTCAAATTTTCTCAGATGTGTGGTGTGCATCCAAGGAATGAAGTTGCCTGAGTGAAACTTATCAATTTATCAATATAGTGGAACTCTTCTGGGTAAAGGATCCTGAGGGTGAATGCTATTGTATGCTTGGGAAAAGCTTAGGAGGTTGAGAAAATGATGACCCACATTATGTGAAATAGAATTCCTGTGGGATCAACACTGAAGAAGGAGTCAAAAAGGCTCAAGGTAGTGGATATACGATGTAAATCTGGAAAACCCACCTGATGACTATGTTCTAAAAGAAGATCCAGAGGAAGCCCCATCTATCAAAACAATAAGGAATGCTTAGGCAAGAGTGGCACCAACATCACAGAGAGGCCCTTTGGTGGCTGTGCTCCTCCATAGGCCAGAGTTGATGCTAGGAAGTGCCTTTACAGAGCTGGGTGTCCTGATAGCAAGGGGAATGACAAGGTTCTCAAATAATAGAGGCCAATGGACATAGCTTGAATGTCAGAAGCCAGTTGGGCACACTTATTGTAATGAGCAGAAAGGCTGGAGTGGCAGATGGGAGATGAGCTGCAGAGGGCTCGCTAGACATGGTGAATAGAACACAGCATCTCTAGGAGCAAGATAGATGGGAAGTCAACAAAGGTACGGCACAATTAAGATGATCAATAGAAGACAATCAATAGGCTAGGCAAATACAGGGTTGAAATCTCTTACCCTTTTTCTGTATTGGAGCCAGCTTATCAATCTAGAACCTACTCATTAAAGGAGAGACCTGATCCCCCAAAGAAAGGACACAGTAAAATCATGGCAAATATATGTGGTAATAGTCCCCCCAGTGCTTCCACGGTGGAATCTATGGGTGTTTACTTAATAACTATACAGTAGGGAAGGGTGATACCCAACTATTTTGAGGAATGTTGGACACAGGTCTTATGAGGAATAGATAATAAAATCCTGGCCCAGATTAGACTCAAGGGGTTCTAAGACCCACCCAGTGGTTATTTCCCTAGTGTCCAAAAGTATAATTCAGTGCACTGGGCAGAAACCCCACATTGGTTCCTAAGCCTGCGGGATTAGAGCAGTCTTAATGAGGAATGCCAAGCAAAAGCCTCTGAAACGGCTCTCCATTTTAATTTCTCCTTCCTGGGACTGCATTTCTCATTCTCCCAGCTGTTTGGAGTGTTAGAGGCCAACAATGCAAAACTGGACTCTATCTTTTCAACAGTTGGGCCACTCCTCCTTCCGAGGGGAGCCTGACCTAATGCTTGATGAGAAGGATAGAAAAGCTGACTCCTTTGACCCATTTCTGAAAACTCTGCTCTTGACAATCCTAACTTCATAGCTCCCTGTGAGATTAGCTGAAGGCTTGGAGATGCCCACCTTCTCTCTTTGCTCAGTCCTGTTTCTTTTACTATTCCATAGATGTTAATCCCAAGGGCACTCCCCAGTTAACTGTGGGCATGCAAATCTCAGTCCTCTCTGAGTCAGCTTCCCAGGATTAATGACATCATCATTTCCTATTTCAAAATAAAAGAATTGTGGGACTTGCCCAGCAAAATAAACCTTGGCTAGGTCAATTCATCCAAGATTATAGGTATACTAAATGATCATTTATCTGTGACTTTCTTAATATGAAAATTGTCTTGATTTAGTGAAATCAAGGTAATTTCACTTAGTGATCTTAGTAAATGAATATGATGATTCTTCCGTGTGGGCTCAGCCTAGCATTCGTATCAGAATTTAACAACAAGAGATTAGAGGTGACGGCATGGTTCTTTCTTTGGGCAGAGTTGTCCATCCACCTTCCCCTGTTCAGGAGCTCAGCCCTGCAGTGAACATAAAGGAGGCTTCTGTTGCAAAATGTTGCAAACCTCTGTTGAAATCCCTCAAACCTGAAATGAATACTTGTTTTTCTCCTTCTAGACAGTAATTGGAGTAAATTGTGTTTTTGTAATAGTAAATCAGAAGTAATTTTCACCTCTCATTTTGATATTTTGAAATAAACTTCTACTTTAAGTGTTAGAGTTGAAATTGGCTTTTATTTATTGCTGTAAGAAGGCTATACAGCAACCATATTTAGGGTACAAAACCTCAGATAAATGGGGAAAGGTAATATTTACTGAGTGTCTACTATGCATCCACACTCTGCTTGGCTAATCCATATGCATTATTGAATTTAATCTTCACAAACATTATATATCATATGTATAATTTCTATAATATATAAAGTTGAGAGGTAAAATTACTTAGTAAAGTCATACAACCAATAAGCTAAATAATGAACATTAGAATCCATGTCTTCAATCTAAGTCCAAAGCTCTTTCCACAACTAATTTGACTTTATTCTTTGTAACTAAAGCCCATTTATTCTAATGTCTTAAAAATTATATCATGCTAATCTGTAATATTGTGATTTTACAGAGAGAATTGGACTCTATTGAAATTTTATTTCATTTTTCAGAAGCCACTGAGGAATTTGTGAGATAATGAGAAAAGAAGTTCTATCTTTTGCATCTGAAACAGCAGACTATATTATGGACGTTTTTCACTATTTGGTCTGCATTTAGAAAATACTTTCACTTGTGCAGAATGAGAATTTTTTATTCAAAGTATAATTTATTTTGTGGCTGGACATAGTTGTTCACACCTGTAATCCCAGCACTTTGGGAGGCTGAGGTGGGCAGATCACCTGAGGTCAGGAGATCGAGATCAGCCTTGCCAATATGGTGAAACCCCATCGCTACTAAAAAAAAATTGCAAAGATTAACTGGGCGTAGTGGCACGTACCTGTAATCCCAGCTACTCAGGAGACTGAGGCACAAGCATTGCTTCAACACAGGAGGCGGAGGTTGTGGTAAATTGAGGTTGCACAACTTAAATCAAGCCTGGGCAACAGAGTGAGACTTTGTCTCAAAGAAATTATATATATATATATATTTTTTGTTGTGATGTGTTTGTGTGTGTGTGTGTGTGTGTGTGTATGTGTGCATTTGTGCTTGTGTGTGTGCTTAATTTATATAACATACATTATTGCCTCCTGGAAGTAAATTTATGGATAATTAGAGTCATTTTGAAATATCTAATATATTTGGAAAATGATTCTCTCCTCATCTCACCAATGATGTTAAAGGTCATCAGGGCAAAACAATGGTTTCTCTAAATGGATATGAAACCAGGGACGATGACTCTCCCAGACAATGAAATTCCAGGAAGAAGGGCTGTACTTTTCTTCCTGCGGTTTTCTATATGCTAAATATAGTTGATCCTACCCTGACTGAATGGTAATGAAAGGAATAACTTTAAGAAGTAAACCCCTCTGCTTTACCATTTTAGTTACAAAAACCCTTCTGAGAGAGCTAGCAGAGTGTAATAGCTAGATAATAAAATAAATAGCTGGGAGGAGATGAGGAATTCTAGAAAGTATGGAGAAGTAATGAAGCATATAGCATGTCCTTAAGACATGACCAAGATTTTGTGAACAATTGGCATCCTGATTTTCTCTCCAGTCTGGAGGAGAAAACCAGGGAGTGCACCACATCACTCACATCAGTAGACCCAGAGAAGATCCACATCAGTAGACCCAGAGAAGATCTACTTTGGTTGAGGGCTGAAGCAATGTCTCTTGGATACACTGAACTATTGTCAATGAGATCACATTTCTGCTTGTTGTTACCAATGCTTTATTTTAGTATCTTGGGGTCAGTGTGTTTTTATGTGGGGAAAACTCTAGGCTACCCACTAGAGTCTATTTTGAGTGGAGGCTGAGGAGAAGATAAGGAGGAGTTGGGCACTGATTCAAGAGGGTTACGCAAGAATCTGGATCAGTGCCCCAACAAATGGTTAATCTTACCTGACACTGTAGCTGTTCTATGAGTGCAAAACCATTGGTTTAGTTACCGAAGCAAACACTGCATTTCACATCTGATGAAAGCCCTGATGTCCTGTAGTTAAACTATTGGAGGGATAAGAATTTATTCTTGGTGTGTTTACTTTATAATTTTTAAAGTGTTCTGTTTCATTCAATGTCTTGAATGTTTAATATGACTAATTGCTTCTTGCTTTGGAAATGAGCATGTTCTTTGATAAATTGTTCAAGTGTTCAGGCATATAAATTGGAAAGATTTAGATTCTTGACAGTGTGTGTAGCATACCAGTTGATGAAGAGAATCTCAATATTACATGCCAAGCAGGTTCTGCAGCATTATGTATTTCCAGAAGAACTGGTGAAAATTAGCATAGACTTTGGAAAGCTAACCTCCTCTTATTTCAAGTTTTTAAAAATGTATTTAACTAGAAACAGTTGAACCATCATTGAACAGGTGAAAACAATCATAAAGATTTACTTTGCACATGCACACACACCCACAGTCATAAAATAGTATAAATTTTCTGAAGCATTTGTGAAGATTTAGGGGAACCATTAAAATAACTATAGATGGTGGAGGGTGGGTGGTAAGGCAACATGGCCACCAATAACCTTTACCAGCCAGGTCTCTCATTATGTAATTCATAGAGATATGTATAAATTAGCTTTGGTTTATCTATAGAGACAGGTGTTATCATTTGAGTTGAACCCAGTACATCACACATTCATAAAAGCCAGATGGATGACACCGCTTATGGAAGTTTAGTGCCAGTCTATAAAGGCCAGATGGGTGCCGCTTCACGAAAGGGTTTATATTGGCTGGCTATGGCTGCACTCCAGAGAGTAATGAAATGTTCTCAGTTCTCCAAATAATTCCTCCATTCTTTATCTTCAGTTGTAATGTATCTGCAAGACTGTTCAGGACTGAGACTTACCATTGAATTTGATATAACCTTATACATTCTATGTCTAAAGACAGTTGCTCTTTTGGTAGTACATAAAAAAAGATAAGGCACCCAGTAATCACTCAAGCCAAAGAACATAAACCAATCAGATTGCATGATGATTTTATGCTGCTTTTCTCTTTCACGTAAAAAACTTTGGAGTTCTCTAGGTGCACCTAAAAATATATCAACATGTAAAAGAATTTTCTTTGATGAAAATTACCCGAAAGTCCATTCTCTTTACCCGTATTAACATACAACAAACCTTGTGATGAGTGAAAATCAAGCCAATGCTTAATGAGGCTGAACTGATATTCCATCTCTATGTGGTGGTTCCCTCATAAAACATTGATTTTTGTGACTTGTTCTCTTTGCTGACTTGGTGACTGCATTGGTTGTGCTTGGTTTCCTAAATTTTCAATCTAATAAATAGTTTGCTTGTGGTATTATATGATGATTATAAAATTCTAGGCTTACAACAGACTCTTTGAATTCAAGAGGAAGACATGGGAAGGCTTTGTAAATACTCAAACTGATGAATATCACAGTAATGGGTTATTTCTCCCATAAAACTTTTTATAGTCTAAGGTGCACAACTTAGATGCTTCCACAGTCTCTTTTATTTCTGCTTCTAGCACTAGCAACTCCCTCTCTTTTGAAGATTATTTTTTCACAGGAAAACAAAATTTGTATCACCTCATGATCTGATCTGTACTGTGTTGGAACAAGTAGAGAACAGTAGATGTAAGTTGAGCTGTGGATGATAAGGTTAGGAAACATTACACTTGCATCATGTCCAGCTCCAATTTTTCCCCTTCAAAGTTACTTACTGTTGGTAAAACCAAGAGTGTTAAATCTGTGACTGCTGAGAGCTTGCCATGTTGTCTAACCTAACATATCTTCACATGATAAAACTCCTAAGGCTTTGTTTAATAGATAGATGGTGTTTAATGTGGCTGGGCAGCATTTTAATTAGTGAGACAGAAGCATGAATCTCTCCCCATCGTAGGAGTCTGTATTGCCTTCAAATTTCTGTAAATATTTCAATATAGCTTCTCTCTACACTAAGTTTGAGGACCTCTGAGCTAAACAACCTGTGGAAGATTCTGTCAAATTTCAGGTGTCTGGGGCCAAGGATTCAGAGTGAACACCATGTCGCTTGTTCAGTGAGAAAGCTCCAACATAAAGGAGCAGTAATTCATTGCCAGACCACACTGCTTAGGGGCCTACAAGACAGTACTAGTGAGTCAAATATGGCATCACACTTGTCTCTTCTATTTCTCACAGGAGTAGGGTTTCTTTGCAGGTTGAAATGTGGTATGATGGTGTTGAAGGGTAAACATGGCTCCATTACCACCTGCTATTAGGAAGCAGAATCTGTGGCTCTAGTAGCAATACCTCAGTAATTTTGGCCCACTAATTTGGGGCCTAAAGAGTGCAAGACTCCAGTCCAGGTGTTGTCATACTGGCAAGACAGTTTATCTTGGGGCACAGTGTAAAATAATAAGGTGTGACCAGATCTCTGAGATTCTGGAAATCTGATCTCTTTAAAGACTCTTCACACAAGTAAAGCATTGTGAAATATTAGAAATTTACATGGCCTAAATTATTTTACAAATTATAGAAGTCAGCAACATGAGTAAAATGTCTTTTAAGATCATTTATAAGGTCTTGTTTCTAATTGCATAAGTATCTATAACTACTACAATCATATTGTTTTGGGAAATTTTGTGTTTAATGATAGATCCTTAATTGGAATGATAATTTTCTTCTCGCTACACGTAATACCGATTTTAGTGACAGGGTTATTTCTAAAACTTACAGCAGACTTGGATACACTGGAAAGGGCTCAGAGACATGTAACTAAGTAGTTTTAAAATGAAATTCAGGAGAAATTATAATGACTTTTTCCTTGTTTTTGTTTTGTTTTAGTTTGGGGATGATAAGCCTATGATTGTATTAATACTTATTCAGTCATCCAGATAAAATGATAGTATTTGAAAACCATCAGAATATTTTGTCTGTAATAATCTGGATATTTAGGTCCTGTACTAGACCTCTAACAGACTTTGAGGTAACTACTGCTATACCAATATTAAAAGGAAACAATCCCTTGATTTTTTTTGCATGATTTGTATGGGCTTCTCTAGACTATGCATAATCACAAGGGAAGCCAATTTGTATAATTTTTCCCCCAAATCTGATTTGACCTTTACTGGATTTCACACAGTCAGGACAAAATTAACCAAATTTCAAAGGCTTACATTTGGTTCCAAATGCATTACACATTTCCAGATTTTTTTCAAACATTGTAAATACTTATTGCTAATTTGCTTTTGTGACTGAAGCAGATGTATACTGTTGATAGTAACACCAAAGGAATACTTTAATTTATTAATTAGAATGTTTATGACTTCTTTAAGGCTGGTGCTTCCACACAAGCTAAGGCAGTGATTGGTGAATTAGTTTCTATTTGTGAAGGTAGAGTTGCTATGGATATTTAAACAGGATTTAAATGAAACTTATAATATCATTCTATATTGATATCAATATAGAATGATATTATAAGCTGAATTTAAACAGGATTTAAATGAAAGAGAAAGTTCGGTGGCTAAACCAAAGCATTATAATATTTTAGTGAAGTTTAGATTTTGTTTCACATTCCAAACTCACAAATGAATTTCCCCAAGCATGAAAGGCAGCAGATGAGAAGGCTGAGAAGGTTGAGAAGGCTCAAAGGAATGCAGTCACTGCAAAGTGAAGTGCAGTCCCTGCTTTCTGTAGAGCTGCCACCATTTCACTTTAATCTCTATTTCCTGAGTCCAATCATGATTTCTTTTGTGGTCACCTACAACTAAAAAACTGGACAGGATAATGAAGAACTTTAAGTTGTTCTCTCAATAGTTGGATGAAAGATTATTTTGGCTCAAGAGACTGGAGGAGACCTTGAGGAAGGAACCAAATCAATTCCTTTTCCACAATTTTGTTCCAAAAACTTTCTCAAGATTGAAATTGATTGAGAAGTCTCAGACTCCTTTAGCACTTTGGAAGATAGACTCAACAAATGGTCCTGATAGGGTCAATTTCTTATTCTCTGATCTGATCTCATCTAGATCATCTTAACCAGAGATACAGAGAGGGGATGAGAGAAGACCTAGACTAAATCTCTGATATAGCTACAGAATTTCTTTCTTTCATCCTTGGCTTTAAGAAGACTGACAGGTCAGCTCAAACTCAAGTTGGTGTTAGAGAAGCTCTTTAGTAAGCAGGGTATGGGGGACAACACTGCGAATGACAACATGTATTTTTGAAGGCTCCTTGGCTATGCCAGCTTTCTGTAATTTGCATTTAATTGCTTATCAGCCTCAGCAGCTAATGCTTTTCTTTAGGCTGAAAATGAGTGTTTTGTTGGTGTTGTAATAGAACTTGTATATTAAATCTTTGTAACTGATAGGAAACAGTATAGCAGATAAGAACAGAGAAACTTACAGGAGTAGATAGACTTAGTTATTGGGGAATCAAAATACAAAGAAGGAGGGATGACACTGAGCCAGGACAGATGAAGGTTGCCATCCATATGCTCATTAAATATGAACATGGAAAGCACAAGTGACTCCCAACTGTGTGTTGCCAAGTAAATGACACTATGGGCAGGAGAAATCCTGGATTGCAAAGCCACTCCCAGAGATATACATAAGATGGATAAAATTGGTTTGATTTTTCAAAATATACTCCCCAGAGATCTGACAAATATGATAGCTTTATAAAACATATTCACATTAATATGGCAGAACTTAGAAAATGATTATACAGATGTGAGTTGCTTAATGGCAGAGGTACATTCTGAGAAATGTGTTGTTATGTGATTTTGTCATTGTGCAAAATCATAGAATATATTTGTGCAAACATCACAGGATGTATTTACACAAAGCTAGGTGATATAGCCTACTACACACCTAGGCTATACGGGATAGCTTATTAGTCCTAGGCTACAAACCTGTACAGTACAGCATATGCCTGTACTGTATACTGTAGGCAATTGTAACACAGTCATAGGGATTTGTGTTACTGCACATATCTAAACATAGAAAAGGTACAGTGAAATATGGTATAAAAGATTAAAAATGGCACACTTATATAGGGCACTTATGAGTGAAGCTTGCAGGACTGTAACTTTTTTACCTTATAAACTTTAAATTTTTTAAAACTTTTGGACTCTTGTAATAACACAGCTTAAAACACACACACATTGTACAGTTGTAGAAAAATATTTTCTTTCTTTATATCTTTATGTTTTTTTCTATTGTTATTAATTTTATTTTTTACTTTTTAGATATTATGTTAAAAAACAAAGACATAAGCATACATGTTAGCCTAGGACTACACAATTCAGGATCATCAATATCACTGTCTTCTCCCTCCACATCTTGTTCCACTGGAAGGTCACCAGGGGCAATAACATGCATGGAGCTGCCCTCTCCTATGATAACAATACCTTCTTCTGGAATATCTCCTGAAGGACCTGCCTGAGGCTGTTTTACAAGTAACTTTTTTTAATAGGTAGAAGGAGTATACTCTAAAATAATGATAATAGTGTAGTACTGTAAATACAAAAACCAGTAATATTGTCATCAAATCTTACATACATAACGACTGTACATCATTTTATATGCTAAGACTTTTATTCGACTGGCAGTGCAAATTTGTTTCCACCAGCATCATCACAAACATGTGAGTAATGCATTGCACTGACACTGGGTGATAGGAATTTTTCAGCTCCGTTATACTCTTAACAGTCTACATGTTCTGTCATTTAAATGTCATTATGAGGCACATGATTGTATTCTTTCTGATGAATTAATGCAACTTATAAAAAAATGCATCTGAAAGAACAAAATTCATGAATATGGGTCGTAGATGTATAGCTCTCCTCATCTCCAGTTCTCCAGAAAATGGAGCCTTTGACAAAGTTTACATACCCAGGCTTTATTGGTAGATACAATCTCAGGGAGGCAGGAATAAAGTGCAAAGAAAGTGAGGCACGAAGGAGGAGTTGCAAACACAAAAAAGTACATAAGCAAACTGGCCATAGCATCAGCAGAAAGGCAGTTGATTGCTTGGTTCTGCACAGTATTTTCCAGACAGTTGTAGCCCTAGAGCAGGGGTAGGCAATCTTTCTGTGAAGCGTCATAAAGCAAATACTTCAGACTTTGCAAGGCATGTAGTTTTTGTTACAATTGCTTGACTCAGCTACTGTAGCATGAACTCAGCCATAGACAATAAGTAAATAAATGGGCATGGGTGTGTTCCAATAAAACTTTATTTATAAAAACAGGAGGTGCTCTAGATTGGTCCTATGGCTGTTGTTTCATAATCCCTGTCCTAGAGAGAAAAGGAGAAAGATTTACTTGCCTTTTCCTTCTTGTCTCCCCTCTCTCAATGGCCAAAGTTCACCCAATGAGGCATTATACTTTTGGACTTTGTTACCTGCCCCTCCAGGAAATCACTTAGGAAATAGATTGCACATACCACAGTGTAGGCATCATTTAAGCTTGGAAATGTCGGAAGAATTATAGATTTCTAGGTCAGTTCAGTATGGACCTGGTCCCAAGAGCTAGTGTTGCTGCTACTGCAGTAGCAGAGACTGAGATGCTGATGGTGTGAGGACCAGGGACAATGGTGATGGCTCAGGTTGTCCACTAAAACAAGCAGCCACAGGCTGGGGACTGGGACCCTGGTGGGGCTGATCCCATCTGGCGAACTGCTTAAACTGGGTCTGGTAATGCAACCCATTCCAATACAGACTAAAATGATCGACAAAAGAAATATAAGTGAGAAGAGCAGACTGAAACATATCTGACCTGTCCTTTGCTTGAAAAGTTGTTAAATTACCACCACTCTAAGACTGTGAAGAACATTCTCTGGAATGTTGCTAAAGGCATTTTCCTCATTTCTTAATGCCTGAGCATTAAACTGGTACTGAGAAAATTGGAATATAAGCAACATTTAGGGATAAGACCCTAAAAGGCATAGCTGTTCTCCCCAGGTGCCCCTTTGGGCTGCTATAATCAGTAGAATAGTTAGTTGGTGAGATGGCCACAGGAGATCTGGCCCTATGAGTCACACAACAGTAGGCCAAACCTAGGGCATTTTAGGCAGAGAGTGTATTAGTCTGTTTTCACATTGCTGATAAAGACACACCCAAGACAGCATAACTTCTAAACAAAAAGAGGTTTAGTGGACTCACAGTTCCACATGGCTGGGGAGGCCCCACAATCATGGTGGAAGGTGAAAGGCAGGTCTTACATGGTGGCAGACAAGAAAGAATGAGAGCCAAGTGAAAGGGGTTTTCTCTTATAAAACCATCAGATCTCGTGAGACTTACTCACTATCACGAGAACAGCATAGGGGAAACCGCCCCTGTGATTCAATTATCTCCCACTGGGTCCCTCCTACAACACATGGGAAATATGAGAGCTACAATTCAAGATGAAATTTGGGTAGGGACACAGCCAAACCATGTCAGAGAGCATGGGTTCAAATCTTGGTTTCAGCTCAAGAAGTAGAGTGGCTCAGGGCAAGCTACTTGAGTCCATTTCCTTCTTTATAAAGTATTATTTCTGTGAGGATTAAATGGGGTAGTATGTAAACTGACAGAGTGCCTGGCGCACATCGGCATTTAATAAATTGCAACTATTAGCTTCTTTGTGTGTATACCTAGAGAGGTAGCTTCCTGTGGGTGATACACTTGGTTTCTATTGCCATCTTTACCATGTACTCTTGTCAACATGCATGAGTGGCTTCATCTGTATGAACCTCAGTTTTTCCATCTGTCAAATGAACATATTTTATGCCCACCTGTAGGGTTTTGTTGGGAGTATAAATTATTTAATATGAATATGAAGTACCTAGTACAGTGTTTGCAGTGTAGGAGTTAACTCAATAGTAGTTACTATTATTACAATTTTAATTCATAATTCATCTCGTATAGAAGCATAGTCTAACAAACAAAAGCAACCTCTGTGTGGTGTCTGTGTTTCCTCAGTAGCCTCTTTCTAGAAAGATATAGAGGTGGGTAGTGAGCAAAATGGCTAAGGATGTGAATGTATTACTTTTTTGTTTCAATCTTAGAGTTGTCTGTTAATATCAGTATTGTCATGAGCGTTGTACAGTGGGCTAAACCGACCAGTTTGAATAACACAGGCTCTGACCTCTAGTAGCTGTCACATGATGCTGTGATAGTAGGAAGCAGAATGAAAGCTCTGCTTTTTTGATCACCAACTAACTCTCAAATACTCTACTGATTTGCTGTACATATAGTTAATCACCACAACAATCCTAAGGGTAGACACTCTTCTTGTCATTTCCAGTTTACTGATGCTTGGAGAGTTTATGTAACTGAGATCCTGGTTGTTCTGGTGCCAAAGCCCTTGCCATTTAGCTACTGCACCCTGAGCACCTGAATGGGAATAGAAGTCACAACATTTTCAGCTCTGTCTGGGCCATAATCTCAGCTGGTGAGCTGAGATTATCATACCGATTTCCACACCTCAGTTTTCTCATCTCTAAAATGAGGCAGTGTATTATATAGACTTTAAGTTCACTCTCGGTCTACAGTCCTGAATGCATTGATTAGAAGAAATGAACATAATGATAATGAGAAGTACATGTGTGACTGGGAAGGGGTGGGAATCTGATATTGTTGGAGAGAGGAAATAGGGAAGATACATGCCCTTGCTTCTTATCCTTGCCCCTGTAGCTTGAGGCATGTATGCCTTCAGTGGGCAGACCTGCTGAAGTTCTTAAAACATAAGCTAGCTCACGTTACTCCAATCCCTCTCCATCTCAGTTCAGGTGAATGACTCCTCCAATGGCCTATCAGACTTGCCCAATTGCCCCGTCACCCTTTATCTCACAGACTTTGCCTACTCTGCCCTTACTTTCTCTACCCCGCCATGTTGACCTGCTGGTCCTGCAACACACCAGACACACTCCCGGCTCAGACCATCACACTTGCTGGTTCTTCTTGCCTGAAAAGCCTCAAAGCTGGACCCCTCACCTTCTTGGGGTCTTTGATGAAATGGTATTTTCTCCACAAGGTCTTCCCTGACCACCGGCTTAAAATCACAAACCCCATCTTCCCCAGCAATCTCTATATCGCCCCTGCTTTGTTGTCTCCATAGCACTTATCACCGTTAAACATACTGTAGCTTTTACTTTTATACTTTTATCAATTGCCTGTCTTCCCTCCTATAGAGAGGGAGGAAAATGTTATCTATATTGATCACTGCTGAATGTCCCTGCCTCGAACAATCCTAGCACATGTTAAATGAGTGAATAATCAACATTTCAAAAATATAGAATAAAGCCATGTAACCTTGTATATGTACATGTATCACTCATAGAAATAAACTAAAAGTTTGTATTCATTAGTTAACTTTGCAAGATAACATTTACCTCAATTATTATCAGTCTGTAATGTATATCCAAACTTTGAATAAAGGATGAAAATGCTCTTTAGAAGAATACCAACTTAAGAATTATCTGTAGATTTCAGTTTTTCTGCCAACAATGCTTAAAACAAATTATAATTTATGTGTAAGCAAAGTTTAAAATTCCGAGTTTATACATTCTGTGGAAGTTCTATCTCATGGCTATCTAAATCATTAAAACATCTTCAAAACTAATTAGCATATAATGTAGACTTACAAAAAAAAGTAACTCATTAAAAAAATTTTCTACTTAAATTGAATTATAATGATCTTGATTTGTTGCTGAAACCAATTTTGGGAAACTACCTTGTTATGATTTCTAGTGGAACCCCTGACTATTGTAACCAGTGCTTCCCAAACTTTTTTTTTTTTTTTTTTTTTGAGATGGAGTCTCTCTCTGTCACCCAGACTGGAGTGCAGTAGCACAGTCTCCGCTGACTGCAAGCTCTACCTCCCGGGTTCATACCACTCTCCTGCCTTAGCCTACCGAGTAGCTGGGACTACAGGCGCCCGCCACCATGCCTGGCTAATTTTTTTAAATATTTTTAGTAGAGACGGGGTTTCACCATGTTAGCCAGGATAGTCTGGATCTCCTGACCTCATCATCCACCCACCTTGGCCTCCCAAAGTGCTGGGATTACAGGCATGAGCCAACGCGCCCGGCCCCCAAACTTTAATATGCATGTAAATTACCTCAGTTCTTGTTAAAACGCAGACTACAGTTCAGTAGGTCTGGGGTAGGGCCTGAGATTCTCCATGCCCAAGAGTCATACAGGTGATATGGATGCTGGTATTCAGACCATCTGAAGTGAAGTGGAGCCAAATTCCTAGTACATTTGCCATCTCTTAATACACACACACACACAGACACACACACAATTTTTAGAGACAGAGTCTTGCTCTGTTGTCCAGGCTGGAGTGCAGTGGCATAGTCATAGCTCACCTCCAGCCTCAATCTGCTGGGCTCAAGCGATCCTCTCACCTCAGCCTCCCCGGTAGCTGGAACTACAGGTATGCCCACTATGCATAGCTAATCTTTTTTTTAGAGATGGGGTCTTGCTGTGCTGCCCAGGCTGGTCTCAAACTCTTGGGCTCAAGCAATCCTCCTACCTCTGTCCCCCAAAGTGCTAGGACTACAGGTATGAGCCTCCACACCCAGCCCCTTCTCCTAATATTACCATTTTGGCATCAAATGGAATCAAAATAAGGGAGATAGTTTTTGCAGAAGAAGCTTCATTGATACATTGACCACCTGATATCATTTAGTGCTAAAAGGAAATAAAGAGAGAAGCTTGCTGTTGCAGACATCACATCAACTGGAGAAATAAGTGCGGGAGGGTTGATTCACAGAATTCCCCTTATAACATCTGATGTTTAAAGAGATATAGTAAGACATCCTCACTCTTCTGCAGGAGTAGAACTTGTTTCAGCCATATCCTAGTCTCAAACAGGGCTTTAATATTTCTAACTGTAATTACTTTGTTTTCTAATAAGACAGCAGAGAGGTGAAGAGAACTGAATACTTTTTTTTTTTTTTTTTGAGATAGTGTCTTGCTCTGTTGCTGGGGGTGGAGTGATGGCGGCGGGACGATCATAGCTTTCTGCAGCCTCAAACTCCTGGGCTCAAGAATCCACCTCCTCAGCCTCCTGCGTAGCTGAGACTATAGAGGCACACACCACTATGCCCGGCTAAAGGACTGAATAATTCTAAAACATGCAAGGAGATTAAGGGTGGGGGGCATCTACAGCTTTATTTTTTAATGCAACAAGCTTGGGAATTACACAGAAAATAATAGAAGCTTGCCTCTTTTTGCCATTGCTCTCATTTAGTATGGGTCATAGAAACTTGGGGAAGAAGGTATACATCAAATGGCTTTACACACATAAGGTTCAGTTTTATAGATGGAGTGTAGCTCATGGGTGTAGTGATCCATATTGTGGCAGTAATTAAACATCATTGGTCTCCTCCCTGGAAGGAGTTCCATTTGTTTGAAGTGGGCAACCAAAACTTCTTTGGTAGTGGTTAGTGACAGCACCCAGAAACCTATTCCCAACTTAGCTCTCGATTGACAGGAAAATATGGGAGGATAACTATGTAAGATTTGTTTTTCTATGTCCAGAAAGCTCCATTGTTGAAGGAAATAATTAATCCAAATATGTCCTTATGCTAAGTTGACTAATAGAGCTTTTTTCCACAGGGATCACTTTGATCAAATTGCTTTGTGTTTTGTCTTCTGGTCTGGCACATGCTTTGGAGTCAATCAAAAGTATGTATCAGACTAAACCACTGTAGTCAAGAAACAGGTAAAGTATTACTTTCCTAGCTGCTTCTAGGTTGAATGGCAGCAAAATCATCCTGAGTTACTCTTTTAACTGAATTGTGCAGTCTTATATTCTTCCCTTCTCCATGTCCAGAAAAGAGAAGGTAATGGTCTCTGTTTTCTTTGTAACCAGGATCACATTCAACAACTCAGGAACTTACTCTGAGAGTAGAATAACCTCAAACTTCATCCTTCTTGTCTTTCTTTCTCTTTCTTTCTTTTCCTTCCTTCCTTCCTCTTTCTCTTTCTTTCTTTTCTTTTCTTTCTTTCTTTCTCTCT
>NW_012112142.1:4198583-4270163 GCF_000951035.1 Colobus angolensis palliatus | reverse complement strand
CTTCCTTCCTTCCTTCCTTCCTTCCTTCCTTCCTTCCTTCCTTCCTTCCTTTCTCTCTCCCTCTCTCTCTTTCCTTCTTTCTCTGTCTTCTTTCTTTCTTTTTCTTTTCTTTCTTTTCTTTCCTTTTTTGACAGAGTCTTGCTCTGTCACCCAGGCTGGAGTGCCATGGTGCAATCAAGGCTCACTGCAACCTCCACCTCTCGGGTTCAAGCAATCCTCCCACCTCAGCCTCCTGAGTAGCTGGGACCATAGGCGTGCACCACCACACCTGGATGATTTTTTGGTTGTTTTGTTGAATTTTTAGTAGAGACGAGGTCTTGCTGTGTTGCTCAGGCTAAATGACTTTACTCTTTCTCACTTCTGCAGTCATAAAACCAACCACTTCATTTTGAGGTCACCTATGATCATACGTTTATACGCTCCTTTAAGCAACATCAGGAAGTTGAGATCGATTAGTTCCTCCTTATTTTCACAGACAAAATTGGCCACATGATAAATATTATGTCTTTTCCTCAGAAAAAGCCAGTCCTGAATCAATGTTAAAAATTCCACAATTTGGTCTATTTCTTCAAGCAGTCTTGTTTTATTAGGGTTATAACAAAGAAGCCAAATATTGCCTTTGCTCCTCTCCATTTTCTCCTGTGTACAGAGGTTGCAAAGAGCCAGGATTGGAGGAAAATATATGATTTTTGAAAGACCAAACAATGTTACTACTTTCCTATAGAATTTTTCTTCCATATTTGGTCACATAATAAAAATAATAGGTAATACTTATGTCACAGTCATGATGTGTCAACATTGAAAGGATTTTCCCTTTGTCAGTGCATTTAAACTTTAAAGCCTCCCTGTAAAGGAGATACTGTTCCTCTGCTTTCCACATGAGGAAGCTGAGGCACAGAGAAGTTAAGTAACTAGTCCAGGACCATGCCAGTAGTAAATGCCAGAGCTAGGATTTAAACCAGGCAACCCAGCACCCTAATTCATGCTCTTAACCTCTGAGACATAATTTTTGTCACCAACTAAAGCAGACCTATGTACTGTAACTTCCAGTTCCTACTAAACTGCTTTTTTCTTTCTTAAATCCTATTTGGGGATATAAGTTCTATGATTAATTGATAACTAAATGATTTTTCAGATTCACCAACTGCCTCCTCTCTTTGATAAGATTAGACTCTGTTGTTTATGTTGCCTCATAATTTCTCCCCCTAATTCTCAATAATTTTGTCTCAGTGAAAATGGTTCTGTTTCTCACTTGCTAACAGATTTCATGATCATGTAAATGCAAAATACAATAATTATAAAGAGAACTATAGAATCTGTATTCAGGTCTGTTTCAGCATTTGAAACAGTCAAAATGCAAAAATGAGTAACGTGGATTAAAGGAGCCAGCTCTACATGTCTTAGGAGGTGATTTGTAGATCAGAAATCCTATTTCCATTTTACAGGCAGGCAGTGGGCACACACGCTGCGCATAACATAGGAATATGTTTGCTTAATGACTTACCAGGTCTAGCGCCAGTTCTGGTTTATGAGCATGGCCCTGACTGTTGCCATGTAGATGATGGATTGTAATAAATGTGTTCAAGGACATTAGATCACATCTGCAAAGAGATTCAGAGAATATCTACCATACAGCGTGGAAGAATGTTGCAAACGTTTCTTATTAAGAAAAGGCTATTTTTTTTTTTCGTGGAGGTCTTACTTCATCTTTCTGTCCTTTTTTCTTTAACTATGAAAACTATACAATAAATTCTTTTGTCATTAAATCAACTTTCAAATCTACTAAAATATATCTTGGGATATAAGTTGTTACCATTAGATGACAGCTTTGTTTGAATTCACTTCATAGCCTTGATTTTCTTTGAGTTCATTTTTATCAAAGCAATATATTGAGTAAATGTATTATACAAAACAACAGTTGTTGAATTCTGGTGTGTGTGTGTGTGTGTGTGTGTGTGTGGTCACACAGCTAGGGACACACTTGTGTTTCAAGGTGGAAACTGGCATTCCAAATTTTAGTCAGAATTATTTTTTATGGCTTAGTTATAAAACCACAAAACCATGGCCTCATAATGTAAATGCTGACATAACCTTTTCTTACGCCCAGCTATAAATCAAGGTGCTATAAAATGCCATATTTGAAAATAAATCTAGGTAAAATACTGAGTTAATGTTTGTTGGGAGAAAGAGAAAAATCAATTTGTTAGTCTTTCAGTTTTAGCTTTGACTAAAATATAGACACGTTTGAGTGTCTTCAGTAACAAAATAAAATGTAAAATGGTTAACAAATACAAGTAAAATTAATGACAAGAATAGTTTTTAAGTAAAGAAAAAGAAACTTCAATTCATCATTTACTACTTTTTCAACCCCAAAATCAAATCTATGAATGCCATTGGGGATTGCTTCCATAAGGAATTACATTTCCATCTCACATGTTTCACTGGAGATTGCAAAGGTACTCAGTTCCTTATTAGCGACTGTGGAAGGCTCAAGAGCAAGGGAGTCAAACAGAATAGTATGCCAGCAGAATTTGCATTGAACACTTGATGTCATGTGTCATCCGACACTGGCTTTTCCATCAGGTCATTTCAGGATAAGGTACTACTGAAAAAGCATAACCACTCTCAGTAGATGAACTGCTGACAAGTTTCATGGGTTTGGCTGGCATTCCAAAGTTTATTTTAGTTAATCTGCATTCTCATTGGTCTGCAATGCTCAGTGAAAACTTGCTTTCAGTGAACACTTTCATTACTTTCTGATTGTACTGGTATCAGAAACACCACAACAAAAAATCTGGAGAGACAGACTTTTATAGGAATAATTGTTTTAGGGAAGGAAGAGGTATGAAGGGTATATTGTTTTTGTAACACATGGCAACTGCAGGCTGTGGTATTTACCAGCGACAGTCTAATTGGTTTGATGATGAGTTGTTCCGAGGAACCATTTGGAATTTATAGTTTCTGCAGTGGGCTCCAAAGAATTCTCATTAATTGATTAAAGAGAAGGTACTAAGGGGTAAGATCTATTCTGAAATGGCACTGTGAGTCTGCAGAAGTTTTAGTTGTGTTTTTAATCTCTATAGATAATAATTAAGCTGCAAAACTGGTAGGATAAAGAGAAAACACCACATGTCACTGAATCTTAGGATCTTAGGGCTAAAAGAGACTGTATAAGTTCTATGATAATTCTCAAATTTTCTTATATATATCTTACCATTTGCTATGAAAAAAATCTGATTTCTTTCTGGATGATAATGTATATAAAATGTTGTCTGTGGTTTGGTTATGGTTATAGAAAACCCATGCTCTGTTTAGACCACTCTGTGTGAGTGTGCCACTGTAGCTGTGAAAGTTTGGTTGGAGACCTATTTAAGGATTTGATTATACATTCGAAGAATGACAGCTGAGTGGGAAAGGAGGCACCAACTTGAATTAATAGAAATGCATGAGTAAACAGAAATAACTCTATTGTTGGGCTTTGTCAAAAGATAGATTTGAAAACACAGTTTAATCCTGGAAGTCAGATGAACCCTCTCAAATCCCAAGGATCTCATCCCTGCAATGTGAAAAAGGTCAATCTGCTGTACGTACCAGTGCTGGGCAATGAGAAAGGCAGCAAAGAAGGGTTCCCTTTCCACCGATGGCTGTTCCCAGCCATCCTCAGGGCTTATCCCACTGTTCAGTCTGATTGCCTTTTGTGTCAGGAGGAGAAGGGGAGTGATACCCTGACCCTTTGCTGTATGAAGCAAAAATTTAAAGAGATCAATGGGGAACTATTCACTTTGAGTGGGTACAGAGAGTGGAAGGAAGCATGACATACCCATGTCTTTCTCAAGATACAGTAACTTGACCCTGTATTACAATGTGGCACCAAAGATGCCAGCTTTAGTCCAGAGTGGAATGTATTCCCTCCATAGGGCAGCGGGAGGGGCTAAAGCTTAGGTAGCTATTTCCTCCTCTATAAGCAGAGGATGGCACTATGGGAAGGGGAGGGAGAAATGTCCTTCCCCAACACCATACTTCCCTCTGACAATGGGATCCTTGGCATAGTCTCCATACCAAATTACTGCCTGGAACTTGCTTGAATACCTCCATAAAGTGGATGTTACTCCTAGTCATCCATTACAATTCAGGATACTGGTAGGAAGTTCTAATATGGAACCAAATCTGTCCCATCACTTCCACCACATGCCTTGGTGTTGTACTTGGAGCAGCAAAGAACAGGGCTCATCATACCACTGGTTTCTAGATATTTGAAACAGTTTTCTCTCTCCACACATCCCTCCCCCTAAAAATATGACATCAACTCATGAAATAGAAATGCATTCTTGAGAGAGCACTTGGAAGTGTTTTCTGAAAAATAAAGATACTTAAATCAGTTTCCTCTTAAGAGCCCTTCTTCCCATCATCATATTGCAGCAGGGGAAGTTGAGGATGGAGCCTGTGGGAAAAGTGGCATTGACTGGCAAGACAGCCCAGCAGCAGCACTGTGGGGACTTACAATGCCTCTTCTGTCTTCTCACTAGACAGCATTGATGGCTCCTACCCCTCTCTGTGAATCTCCTTTTGCCTCTGTTCTCCAAAGTGAGATTCTGCACAGTTGGGAGGATTGGTGCAGAGTTAAGACACGTAGAGCCAAGAAAATAAAGAGTCAGATGTCCCAGCAGCTTTCAGTGCATCCCGATTCTCACCACCCCCAGAGCACCATAAAAGTAGGAGGGACCAGATGAAGACATTTAAAAATTGGTTCTGCTCCACAGTGATCTGGTGCGAGCTGGGGCTCAGCTGCCTCGAGGTGGCTTGAGAAGCTCCTCTCTGGGGTCGGGACATTGAAGTGGCAGCTCCACTTCTCTCTGAGACCCCTTGATGCACCGTAACTTTGAGGTAAGAGAATGAAACTTTAAAAAACATATTTAGCTTAACATACAATCTAATGAAACCAAATACCATAGAAATCCAACAGAAGTGTATATTCATAGTAATGGCCAACTTCTGGTCTTTTGCAGAGATCTGTAACTGAGACAAGTGTGTGGGTGTTTGTGTCGGCTCCGTGCCATTCATTGGGTCTACAGTGAGATCTGCGTGATTTAGGAATTCCATGTATCCCATACGTTACAAAGGAGAAAGGAAGTGTATTTATGTAATGTGTTAAAAAACAAAACAAAACAAAACAAAATAACCCCCCTCCCCCCATAATGTAAAGGACCGCACTTTTTAAACTGTGTACTGGCTGCTGGGAGTGAATTATATAAACTAGAGGACTTTCTCTGACATGAATCTGAGCTGACATATGCATTGTTGCATGGCCGCTTATGTAACAACCATTTTGGTGGGGATTTACTGATTGAGTACTTTGCATGACTATGAAAGAAACATTCATAAGAAAGAACAAGTATAACATGAAATGCAGATAAAGTAAACTTACTTTTCAGCCACCTGCATATGACTTGGCAAAATGTGAGCCTCTGTAATCACCATGTATGAATCTAAGATCTTCCAAGTTCTTTCGTAACCTTGGGAATTCATTAAGAGTATTGGGGTCTGTCACAGGGTGAGTGTTGAGTGGGTAAGGTTGAAAGAGCAGCAGATAAAGCTTTCTTTATTTCTTTCTTGTTACATCACATGAACCTCTGGGTTCCTAACCACATTAAGAAAAAAAAAAAGAAAAAAAGAAAACTCTAAATAATGATTGATAAAATGTCAAACAACTTCAGACCTTTGTTGACATTTGCTCTCTTGGAATCCTAATGACTATATGACATATAACACTAAAGTAATGTAACTTTTAAAAAAGCCAAAAAACAATACAGAAGAAATAAATGTTCATTATCTCTTTTGAAACGGTCGTGCTGGAATGCTAGCACTTAACTCAACGATTATTCAAAATCACTTTTCTAATCTCTCTACAAGGGTCTACAGTTCCAGGGATATTACTGTGAGTGTCTTAGGGTGTGCCTTGGCCTTGGCAGTCTGGCACATGCATCTTGTCTAGCACCCCCTTTTATGGGGAAATTTGATCTAAAAAGATCAAATGATGTGTCCAAAGACACAGAGAGCTGGGACCAGAGCCAAGATCTGTTTTCCAGGATAGCATTTTTGCCACAGCATTCTTCTGCCTTTTTCCTTCGTGGGTGGACTTAATTTTTGGAGAGAAAAAAGTGTAAGTTGCTCAAAGCCAAATCCAGTGAATAAAATGGGTGATCAACTCCGTGCAATGTGGCAAACCTTCACTGGGTACCAGCTATATTCCAAGCATCCTGGCAAAGCTGCATGGGACATGAGAGATTCTGAGGTGTGGGTCGTGAACTTAAATTGACTGCAATCAACAGGTCAAAAAAATGAGCTACGATTACAGTGAAATTGAGAGCAGTTTCCTTGGATTCTTGATTCTGTATTATGTCCATAGACATGGATTGATAAAACCATGAGAGAAAGCACTTACTCTAGTTAACTACCTGTTTGCCGTGTCTTTCTTTCAAATTCACGACAGAATTGAAATGAACAAAAGTGTTAGTTTATGAAAAGCATTGAGTCTTTAAAATGAAAATGGGACCTAACATTTGAGGTAAGGGTACAATTAGTATTTTCTGTAAACACTGTATACATATATTTGGAATATATATGTACTGCCAAGTTGCTATGTGGACACCTTTGGGGAAACAAAATCAACACATCCAATCTGTGGTGACAGGCCTTTAATCAATCCTCTGCTATTCTAGAGTCTTTCAAATATGGTCAGCTCTTAAACCTGCTGCTTTTTAAAACCCTGAAATAAAAATAATAAATACTTTGTTAATGTAGTTTGTCTGTTTCAATTAATTTATATTATGGTGACAAAACTAGCCTAGAAATGCAAGGTCATTGTCGCCATCTTTTCGTATTGTTTATGTGTAAATAAAATGAATGTCTTTTTATAGGAATACCTTTCTATTGACTTACCATCAATAGAGTTGTGAGTTAGTTTTCTAGTAAGAATTTTCACTTAAGAGATTAACACTTGTTGAACACACATTAGATGTCTGGCACATTTTATAAGCTGTTAATTATTTCATTTATACATTTAATCCTCATACTAACTCCCTGAGGTAAGTGTTACTAACTCAGTAAGGGAACTGAGGCTCAGAGAGGCTAATAAATAAATTACCCAAGGTCGCAGAATGAAAAAGCAGCTGTACTGAGATTTAAACCCAGACCTGTGGGTTGCTAAGCTGTATTCTTTTTACTACATTATCTGTGCATGTGTCTTTACATCAGAATGCTCTGTGGCCTTTCCCTGTTATAATCAAGAGCATACAGTGCCAGATTACTGGCTTTGCAGGAGGACTGAGCTGGAAAGAAATGGTTGAGAAAGTAGGAAATGGTAATTAGTTAGGTGATCTAGAAACTCTCAAATCCCATCCTTGGCCTACCACACTTCCCTGAAAAACCTCCAAGAAATACATATGCACAGAAGAGAATGTCTGGCAAACACAAGCACTTTACAATTATCTGTGTCTTTGAGCAATAGTTCTGTGCATTTCCTTGGGGATCTAAGCTGGACCTCATGGAGAATCCCCACACACCTACTTAGACTGGAAGCTGCCCCAAGGTGCCTCCCTTCCCACTGCCTCTTTCTGGTTCCCACTTGGCTTCTAAAGGGATAGGGGATAGAGGGGGCTCATATTCCTACCTGGGACCAAGGCCTGATCCTGTTTTACTTTGCAGGGAAGAAGCAAATTCAGAGACAGGTATTTGGGTTCTTTCCCTGAGAGAACAAATCCTAGAGACCTGAGTCCTTTAATCCTCACTTTCTGGCACACTCTGATTTTGACTTCTATCCTAAACCCTGTGAAAATTATTAGCCTGAGGACCAAAAAATGGTACATTCATAGCAGATGGATGAAGGATAGTAAAACAGCGATGGTATCCTACAGAGAAGGGTGGGGAAGCTATCAGCGAGCAGTATGCATTGACCTGATGGATGTCCAGCTCATGATACTATCTTTATTCATCCTGTGCACTAATTTTCTGAGTCAACTAACCTCGGTCTATTTTAAGGTTGGGTGAAATCATTTCAGCAAAAGGATAAAATAAATACACATGAGTCACACTTGACCAAGACCTTTATGCGTTTTAGTGGAAATGATTTGATGTGCACTTTGGGATTGAATACCTTCAGAGAAGAGAGTTGCTTACCAAATACCTGAAACAAGTATTCTCCAAATCTGCAGCTGATGGATTTAGCTAATGGAAACAACAATTATGGAGTTTCATTTTTTTTTTCCCAAACCTATCACTAAGGCTCTACCAAAGTTTCAAACCTATCAAATCAAACTTGCTAGCTCATACAGTTTCCAAGCTATATTACATAATAGGACTGTGTGTGGTTCTATGAAGCTAGGCCCGCCTTTTCTTTGTATAAGAATGGAGATTCACTTACTGTTCTAATTAGAATAAATGGCTAAGCATGGGCAAGGAGTTTCAAAGAAGTCTTGATGAATTGAGATAATTCTGGGACAAAACACCTATTTGAGTCCCAACAGATAAATATTACTATTTTATCGCCTACATGTATAGTTTTTCTTTCTCCTTAAATATTGCCTCCTGTTGGTGCAATCTTCAGAAGTGTGTTTTGTATCTATGTTTTCTAAAGTGGAATTCAGTGTGGTAGATACTATTACTTGACAGGTCAAAAGCTATAACCTCTTTCTGCCTAACAAAATCCGAAGTTTGCTTCAGTAGGCTATGTACCAGCTCATGAATCATGATTGGATTCATTGTGACAATTCTTTCTGCTTTGCCAGATACTTGCTATTTAGCCTTCTTTTCATCAAGGCATGGCCATATGACTCAGTTCTGGCCAATGTGGCATAGAGGAATTCTTCCTGGGGCTTCTGTTTCCCTCCTTGATTAAAAAAAAAAAAAAGAAAAAACATAGCTCTCTTCATTCCTGCTTGAGATCCTGAAGTGAGGATGTGATTCTTTGAAGTACCACAACCATCTTGCAGTCATGGAGTAGCAAGCACGAGGAAGAAATGGCCATGCCCTGTGAATGGCAGAGCGGAAAGATAACTAGCCTGCTATACTCAGTCACATGCCTCTGCAATAAGATATGGTCCCAGGGAGTGAGGTTGAAGAGGTAGACCACTACAGGCAACTTAGACATGTCAGGAGAAAGGAAGCCTAAGGGGCTTCAAGAATAAGCAAAGATAGCACAAACGAGGGGCACCCGTCTCAAAGTTCCAAAAGATGGTGTAGGCAGATCAGGAGTTAGCCAGATCAAGATGGATGGAAAAATCCTGTAAAGAAAGGAACCCAAGCAGAGAGACCAGCATGTCAAAAGCAGTGCTATAAGAGAGAACATGGCCTGATTGCTGAGTTTCTGGGGTGTAGTTCAGGAAGATGGAGCATCAGTGGCCAAGCAGGTAGTGGTGACAGATGAGGCCAGAGAGAAGGGCAGCATCCTGATCCTAAAAAGTCTCTCATGAGGGACGGCAGATTTTGTACTTTATTCTGATGATGGAATGCTACTGAGGGAATATTAGATGTTACATGACTATATATCATACATATATTTTATATTCTAGAAGTTATAAAACTTGGAGACAAAGAGATATGTTGGGGTGAGGAAGAATATGGGGGGATATAATGGATATTTAATCTTCTAACAAAACACACAGACTTCACTTACTGTGTCTTACCCTGGGTCAGTGATATCCTAGGAAAAGCTCCTTTAGTATCAACAGGAAGTTTTCACACATAAAGAATAGGGGGTCATGTCTCTGAGTTTGAAACACACAAGACAGATTCTTAAGCTAAAGCATTCATACCAGCTGGGAAGAGGGGCTTTCCCAAGGAACAATAACTTCCCTCTACATCCAGGAAAGCCTCATGGTGTGGATGGGCATCAACAAGCAGGCTCTTCTGGCCCTCTTTGGGTGCTGACTCTGTGTTCCCAAGGGCCATTGATAAGCTAAGCGGGAATAGCCTAACCACAGGAATGCCTGCTGATAACAGGAAAGTAGGCGGCTGCATTCCTGAGTCATGGCTGATGCCGCTCCATCCAATGCCAAGGTTTAGAAAAAAGAGACAAAGTGGTCAGTTCTAAAGATTTATCAGTCTGGGTTGGCAGCTCTTAGGGAATGGATATGTGGCAAATGTGTCTCGCCCTCTGTGTGTGTGTGTGTGTGTGTGTGTGTGTGTGTGTGTGTGTGTGAGAGAGAGAGAGAGAGATCTGTGCCAGAGCTGAGGCACAGATCCTATCTGTGTATAGAGGTGTGCTGCTCTAGTGCCCTGTCTCCAAGCCTTCAGGAAAGACTACTTGACCAACTATTAGTCCTGCTTCAGATGTGGAACCTGCTAGAATCCTGCCTTTACCTTCTAATACTTTGACTCTAGCAGCCTGAGAGCCACACAATTCAAAATGCAAACTGGGTTCTCCATGATCTCTACCTACCACTTCATCCTCCTTCCCTGCCACTTCTCTGAAACCAGCTTTCACGAATATGCACCTGCTTTACACATGGTTTCTCTTCTGCTTGGCAGAATACTATGTATCTTTCAAGATCAGCTCAGGAGTCCCTTTCTCTAGGAAGGAGATTCTGCCTCCTCCTAGCTCCTCACGGAAATGATAACTGTACCTCCTCAGGGTTCCTTTTATTCCTTAAACAGTGTCCCTTAACTGATTGGATCCTTCATTACATTTTTACAAGTCTCTCTTGCATTAGATTGGGCCATGAGCTCTTGAAAGTAGGGACATGTTTTATTTATGCCTGTATCTTCAGTGCCTGGCATTTGATAGTAAACTCAATATATTTTCCCAGTGAAAATTAAGGGATGAATGAATTTTAGGGAAAAATAAGAGGCTATTTTGAGATTTCTTGATAAATATCTTTGAAGTAGTTTGGGAATACATATATAATAATTGGTAAAAATCTGTTAATAAAAGGATGTTCAGACGATCTCAGCATGGTGTTCATGGTAAAAATCAATAGTGATAAGTTAGTCATGTTGATAGCATGTACCTTTGATATGATGGGAAGAGAATGGCACTTTGCTTCTGTGGTGTTCCTGCCAAACACCCATGACCTCAGTTTCATCGTGAGAAAAACCCCAGACAAATTTCAACCAGGAGACATTCTACAAAAATTTCTGGCCAATACTTCTCAAACTGTCATGGCCATCAAAATCAAGAAAAGTTTGAGAAACTATCACAGACAAGAAGAAGAGTCTAAGAGTCTTGAGGACTAAATGTAATGTGGTGTCCTGGATGGGATCCTGGCACAAGAAAAGGACCTCAGGGAAGTTGGGAAACCTAGATGAAGTATGAACTTTAGCCAACAATAATATCAGTTTTGGTTGATTAATGATAACAAATGTGCCATACTAGTGCAAATTCCTATTAACAGGGGAACTGGGTGTGGTATATGGAGACTCTTTACAACTTCTCTATAAATATAAACTCCTCTTTAAAAAAAAAAACAAAGCATTCATCTATTGCTATGAGCTATTGGAGCAGAAAAAGATCAGGGAAGCTTGAATATGGAAGGTTCTGAATATAAGGATTTTGAGTAATCAACCCAGGTTAAATTTCTTCATAAGATCATGGATTTCTACCATTGTTCTTGCAGACACACATTTGCACTCTCTCTTTTAGTTATCTTTCTCTCTCACACACACACATACACACACCACACACACAAAACTGAACATTCACGTCTGTCTACAGAAAAGTGTGAGAAGGAGAGGCCATCCAGGGACAGAAACTACCAAATGAGGGAAAGCATAGAGAACAAAATGAAGGAGGAGGTGAGCAAAATAAATTGTTAAGGTGCTGATTCATCCCTCCTGCCACTGTAAGGGTAGAGACCTCAACTTGATTTCATCTATTTTTGGAAATTAAAAAATACATCATTTTATTTTGGAGAAGATCTTTTGGAGTGACACAGGATAATAATAATTTCCTTTGACCTGGTTGATTTCACTATAATATAAACGTAATAAAGTTAGCTTCATTTCATTATTATGAGACATTCTTTCTTGTCTAATGCTATAACTCTAATTCTTGGAACAATGCCTGGGATATAGTAGTCACTCAATAAATATTTACTCATAAATGAATACATGACACACATCTGTGCTGATGGCAAGGAATTCCATGTACACTGTCATACTTGTGCCTCTTGAGAACTCCATCTTGAGGATCCTTAAAGTCATAGAAGTAGCAAGGGACAGTGCTAGGACTTGAACCCAGCTCTACCTGGGTGCAAATTTCATGCTGTTTCGGGGCTGACCTGGTGCTTTAATCCCTTTTGTGTCCTTAGTTCCTGGCAAGTAATAGGTATTTCACAAATATTTATTAAAATATACATCTTATTTGCATAAATATAACTTCTGAGTAGAGTATTTGGTAGGAAATTTAATCCAACCTTTGTCCTTCAACCCAGGGTTACAAGTGTTTACAGCTACCATAGCCTTAAGTATTTGCTCATAACCACAGATGCTGACCTTACTCTTAGGTTAAAGGCAACAAAAGCCTAATTAACAGTCTTGGGCCATATAAATTACTTTCCATCTGAAACCATATTCATTTTTGAATTGTCATACCCTATCACTGATTTATTATATATGGGATTTGTCATATATAACATGAGTTTATATATATAGAGAGAGGGAGAGTTCATGTATGTTTATATAGACATATGGTTTATATATGTCTATATAAATTCTATATATAGTTTAATGTATATACAAACATATAAACTGTCTGTGTGTGTATATATGCACACACTTATATAGAGTTTACATATATAAACATGTGTGTGTATGTATCTATGTGTATGCCTAAACTGGCCTTCTATGTCTGACTTTGCAGGACTGATGGGTTGGGGAATCTCTTCAGGAGATTGTAACCCTGTGAGTTGATTTTTTTTCTTTTTGAGATAAAGCACGAAGAATGAGATTTATGCATACAAAGACAACAGGTGAAACTGGCGTAACATTTACCCTTGGTCTGAGAGATGGCCTGGGCTACTTTGAGAAAGGAGAAGAGCTAGAAGCTGGCAGCCCAGCTTTTAGGAGAGCCTGTGAGAATACAGTCCAGCTTCAGTCCCCACAGGGCACAACTGAGTAGGGGACACTGGTTCATGACTCAGGCACTCCCAGGACTGCAGCACTGGAAACAATTCATACTTGTAGCAAGGACCTGGCTGATTCCATAGCGGGCATTGGGAACAGGCTATGTCGAGGTTCCTGGAGGAAAGAGCAGGAAGATGGGAACAGGAGCAGACATATTTCTGAGCTCTCTGGAGAAACCACCATGGGATGCCTAGAACAGATAGAAGGTGGTTTGAGAGCATGCCGAGCTCCTCCAGTCATGAAGAGGTGGGTAAAGAGCTGCCGTAGTTGGGACGGTAACATTACTAAGACTTCATATAGAAACGAAGCCTGGAAGTGTTCAGGTTATGGGGATAGCTACCCAACAATGACTAGTATATGCAATTTAGATATTAAAACACTTATTAAGAAAATGCCTAAGTAAAAAAAACCCTGAGGCTTCTTTGACAGAAGAAGAAAGTCATACCGAGTGACAAGTAAGTCTCGTTGGTGTTGGCTTACTGAAATTAAAGGGATTGGTGTGAATGTTGTCGCTTGATTTTCTTGATAAGTAGTTGTTAACTAGCATTAGCAAGAAAATTTTGCAATAGTAAATTTCATTACTAAAGGAACAGTGACCAATCCCCTACAAACCAGTATTTTAAAATAGTAATGGTTTCTCATGATTAGAAATACTATAGTAAGTCTTAGATGCCTCTAATCATTACCCTAAAATGTATCTCTTTCTCTTAAGTGCTTAAGTGGTCAGGGGGGAAAGTGATCTGAATTTGTTTTCTTCCAAGACTTTATAAGGCAGAGGAATGGGATTGCTGGTTGTCACTTACAGTCTGGACCAAAGAACTTGAGAAAAGAAGCTTTAGTGGGAGGCACAAGGCTAAATGGATTTTTTTTTAAAGGCATATGCATAACATTTAAAAAATTATTTCTTGTCTTTTAAAAATCCTTTCTGAATTACAAGTGATAAATAGGCTGAGCATTAGGGGAAATGAAGTAGTCTTCAAATTATGGCTTTATCAAACTTCAAAATCTGCAATGAAAATTTTAGACAACTTGAATCAATTAGTTACCACTAAGCTAAGAGTAATAACTGTTACGCTTTTCTGATTAAACAGATTTCTACAGACTTGTCTCAATAAGGTATTTTGTTCAATGTTCAAGGAGACGTTTCTCCTTCTATGCTAAAAGATTTTGAAAAAAAGACCTTTACCTCATCGCCACACATTTCCCATTGCTCTACACATAGTAGGAGTGTGAGATCCCTGTCTGCTCACCTTCGTAAAGTTTCCCATTGTCTGCACATAGTAGGAACTCCATCACTACATGAATGACAATGCTTGCCTTGTAGACTGCAAAATTCTGTTGTCATTTTCTTTCTTCTTTCCAATCTTGGATATTTGTGTATCTCTGAAATACATCAGTTGAGTTTTATCAGTGGAACTCTCAGCATACAGTTACTAAATTTTGTAACAATTGAAGTTTAGTTAATTAATGAGTTATAAGTAATTGCCTTGAAAATCAAGAATAGGTTTTCTGTTACTCTACTTCTAGAAAATTGTAAAGTAGCCTCCGTAATATTTTTTTTTTCTTACAGGAGTGTAAGGAGACTGAAATTAGGGAGAAGAATCAGTAAACACAGTGTACATCCTTTATTACTTATCCAAGAGAAGTTGAATACCTCCCTAAAAAAACTCCATCAAAATTTTTTTAAGTGTATGATGACATTTCCTTATAGTTTTTGGCATGGTTATCTCAACTCTGTTGCACACAGTGCATTGCTGAGAATATATTTTTCCAAAATTTTTATTTTACTCTCAAGATAGTGCTAGAAACAAGTCAATCATTGTTTCTGGAAGAAATTGAAATTAATATTACCCTTGAGGATCAGGAAAGAGCAGATGAAACCAAGAAAGTGTAGTGTGCCTCATATGGCTGGGAATACAATACTGAACCAATCATATTTTGGCATCTGACGTTAAATCTTATTGTTCCTATTTGTAATAGTATTTTCTCTCCTATACTGCCTCTGTGCTTTGAATAAATGAGGGTGCTCACAGCTGAGCTGATTGCCATGGTTACAGGAAATCTGTGTGTTACATCTCCTGGATGCAAAAAAAAGTGGGTAGTTGAAGGTAAACATTGTCCTTCTTTTACTGAGAACAGTTCTCTCCAGGTGGCACCCCTGACTCATGCTCCCATTGAAAACTTTTAAGGAATGCATTAAGTTTCAGATGCTAGTCCACTCTCTTGTCCTGCTCATAAAGGCACACCCTTGATGCCCAATGCTATTTTCATCTCCAAAAGGCTAGCTAGCTTGGTTTCTGGAGATAGGGGGCTGGGAGCAGGTTTAGAGTTGCATACATAAATAAATCTGTGAGACCTATAAAGTTATATTTATTATTATAATGTATTTGGTAAGCATTGGTTTTGCCATTGGCACCAGACAGTTGAGTTTTGATACTTCTGATGTTGCAATAGCCACCACTAACAGCGCTGGTACTAATGCCATATCTTTCCTCTCTCCCCAGGGGATTATGGAGAGTTGGGCCTTCAAGCTCTGTGAGTAAATGGCTGGGTTACATTCAATCTTGTTTAGTTAAATTCATTTTCCAAGCATGTATTTTTTTTTTCCTTTGCAATTCATCAATTCATTGATGTATTGACCTATTACAAGCAACAAACACTGGATGTGTGGTGGAGGCAGGTGGGGGGTGGGGCATTGGGATACATAAACTCCTTTAGGAAAGGGGTTGGCCAGACATGGTGTTTTCCTAACTCCCAACCCACTTACCAGGTAAGAAAAGTACTTTACCCTAGTCTTCTTGGCCAGGTAATCTCTCTGCACCCCCAGGGCTAGAAGATCATGGAATATGGTGGAAGAAAATGCCTTAGTCATCATCCCAAGCATGTATTAAGAGCCTATTGTATGCTGGTTGCTCTACCAGGCTCTGGAATTACAAGGATAAATTAGTCTCTTCGCTCTCAAGGAGTTGAGTCAGACAAGTGTTATCTTTCCAAGGATGAAAGAGTGAGCAGTAAAAGAAGATTTCTTTAGACTTTTCATTCAGGTTTTCCAAAGAACATGTGACTGAGAGTAGCATTTTCTGTTTGTTGAAAAAAGCATTGCAGGTGTGAGAGGCCATGATTGACTCTGAATGTTTCACTGATCTTGAAGGCTGGAGCTAGTAACTTCCTTCTTACTCTACACATTTTTCTGTATAATTTAGCCCATATTTCATATTTCCTTGTATCCCCATTTAGTTTATTTTTTTTCCTGTCTACTCTTTTTGTCCTCATAATATATTTATAGATAAGTTTTAGACCCCTTTCTTTCTCTTATTGTAGCTAATTCCCTTGGTGTTGTAGTTCTATTGAAATTGGAATAGAAATAGGGAAGTTAATGTTATAATTCATTACCAATGAGTTCATACTTTGCATAAGAAAGATATTCATGGCATGAACTAAGCTGACTGGTTTGCTCCCTGGAAGGAAGAGGTTTTATTTCTTTGTTACAGGTCCAGCTTTTGGGCAAGGGTTGCTATTTTGTACAAAGCACTTTTTAAGCCTGATTCTGTTGTTGTGCAGGAAGACATCCAAAGAAAGCTCAATGTTTTAGGTAAACTGGTCAGTACCAGATCTTGATTGAGATGTATTCATTCCCTTTCTGTTTGTTTAAAGTGGTCTGATCAGTCTTCTAGCAAAAATGTCTTTTAGAAAATGTTTGCTCATCTTCAGAATTAACTATGGGCAGAAAATTTTGCTGTCCTGTCCCTGAAAGAAGAGAAACCATCTAGAATTGGACACATTCCAAAAATTTAACTTCCATTTCAGAAGCTAGTCATCTTCAAAGAACTATCTGGAAGAATTTTAATAGTGATGTAAGAGTTTTCAACACATTCAATATTCATGCCAGTTGCTTTTCTTTGCCAAAATGGGATACATTTTTATTTTGTCCAAATAGATTCTTTGGTGTTTGGACCGTTCAGATAGATTTGCCTCATGGATTTCAGAAGGGTCCTTAAGCTTTTTCATCTTGATCTGACTGAGATTATCTTATGTTTTGCAAGGATATGAGAAAGAAAGTGCAGTCTAACAGTGGGCCTGTCCATTTGCCATTTTTGGCCACATTGTGACTCCTGTGTTTGCTTGTGACAGTAGGGCACTTACCAACTTAGAATTGACATGGGCTAGGGCATGAAAGAGGTATATCCATTTATGGAATGGAGAAAATCTTTGAATAGTTAGACTTTTGGCCAAATTATTAGAAGTATATTTTTGCAAACAATTTTGGATTACATTTTTTTAGAGCCTAACATATCACTACATCAATCTGCTTGCCTTTTGAAGGTAATTGCTGCAAGAGATATTAATTAGTTTCAGAAAGGGTGGATATTTGGAAACCTAGTAGGTCTCTAGGATTTTATGCAGTGGTTAAAACTGTGGTGCGTTTTAGTACATCCCTCCACCCCAATACTCTCAAATCTCATAGATCGTAGCCTAATATGAAATTTACTCCCAGCAGACCACACAAACAGAAAGTAATTGGCAGGATTCACTTCTAAAACTTTACAGCAATATTTGGTCTTCTAAGAAGAACATTTTCAAGGGATTTGTGGAAACAATTGAAGATTAGGCATGACAGCTTCGTAGGTATAGCAGCAACTCTGAGGGGTCACTTAAGTTTGGAATAGCAATGTAACATTGAACAGATATCAAACAACACCAGGGTAATCCATCTTAGGAGCCTTGGGTTATATATTATGGCTTTCCAAAATGGGCTCCTGAGCTGTGTCCTAGCTGTATTTTAAAATTAAAGCAGAAACAGTACCTCTCTTCTTTGTTACTTCTTGGCTTAAGCCAAGAGAACTTAGATGCCTTCCCTGAATATCGAATTTTTTCCAATTCTCTGACAAACAAGTTGGAGGAGATGATGGGTTTGGTGTGTGTGCTGGTCAACCAGCTGCATCCTCTACAGGTTCTTTTAAATATTTTGTTTTTCTTCAGAGATTTTATTTCTGACTCTCAGTTTGTAATGTGGACATTGGCTAGGTATCCCACATTCAGAGTAAGTAGCTGAAATATTCCCAAGCATGCAAACATGAAAAGAAGTTCGAGCTGTTTTGTTTGTTAGTGGGAAAGGGGGTTGTTTTATGTTTTCCACCAAACACCACTTTCACTCTTCCCTTTCCTCATTCCCAGGATGACTATAAGGAGTGACCTTCTCTACTATAGATTCAAGTTTTTGTCTTACACTAAAACATAACGTCCATGCAAACTAGGTTTTCTTCATCCTGGCTCTGAGTATTTCTTACTGTTTCTCTATTTCCTTTTTGGTTTCACTTGTCTCTGTGATCATGTATAAAACCAGAATCCCAGCTAATTATTTAATGATGTCATTTTGACAAAAGGACAAAGCTCTAATTTTCATGTAGATATTCATAAGATATTCATGTAGATATTCATAGTACAGACAGTAGAGCTAACTTTTCAAGTAACTACATTTATGTGAGAAGAACGGTGCTGTTAAAATGATACTTAGAAACTAGTCAATAGACCTAAGTGTTAGAATTGAAAGTGCCATTAGATATCTGACACAGTGGTAAATTATTCTAGGTCCCAATTTCCTCATTCTGACAAATGAGAATGTTGTGTTGATGTTTTCCCATTTTTTAAAACCCTAATATTCTGTGGTTTAGAAATTTATAATCTACAGACATTGATTATAGTAATTAAAATTCCCTGTCCCTGACCAAAGTACTATCTTTATGTTAACCAAGATTTAGAAGCATACCTCTGTGAAAGGAACATTCTTAATTCGGTGAAACTAAAGCTGGCAAGAATTCTACATTTAATTGTTCATATTGAAAAAGCTGTTAACTACCAAGTGAAAGAAAGACATTTCTACAAACGCCATCGTGGGTAGTATTTGGAATTTGTGGACATCTGGAATGAATCCTCTTCCACCTTTTCATTGCTCTTCCTCCTTCCCTAGGAATCCCAAAGCCAGCATGCTCTTGAACTTCAATTTTCTGGATTGTGAATATATAGGTAATGGGGTAGAGTATGCATCCTTAAATCCCCATGGTTACAGAAGCTTGCAGTAACAAAAAAACCCTTGTATATTAAAAATTCATATATCTTAGAGACAGGGTCTCACTGTGTCACCCAGGCTGGAGTGCAGAGGTGCAATCATAGCTCACTGTAACCTTGGACCTCCGGGCTCAGGCAATTCTTCCACCTCAGCCTCCCAAAGTGTTGTAATTACAGGCATGAGCCACCATGCCCAGCCTAATATTTTAGAAGAGAGCTATATAATTTTTAAAAATAGACATTGAAAGTAAGGGAATATTTCTAAAGGAGCCCTTAAGGAAATATGGACATGAATTTTCTAGAAAAAAAACCCGTGGTAATTACAGTATCTGGGAAAAAGAAAATCAGATTTTGTTAAAAGTTTACACTCAGATCCGAAAAGCTTTGATTTGGAACCTACCATATTCCAGGCACTCTACCAGATGTTTTATTTTTCATCTCGTTTAATCCTCACAGTGATACTGTAACAAAAGTATGATTATTTTATTTTCAGATGATGAAAGCGAGATACATAAATGTACTTGCCCAAGAATTTAAACTGAGTCTGTTGGATCCAAGTATCAAGAGAAAACATCATCTGAATATTTTCCCCCCAAGAAATTAAGTTATTGAAGTTCTCACAATTACTAACAGTATGGTAACCTAGTGTTGTCTAAGAAAAGCTTAAAAAGACAAATGACCTGGCAGTAATATATAAGAACTACCTGCTTATGTGTTGCAATTATATAATTTGTATGTAAATGAGTATACTTAGGTAAACAATCTCCTTATGGGTTTGCCCATCCCATAGTAATGTGCTTAGCCCTCTTTTCAAGAGATAGTACAAAGGTAACATCAACCCATGTCTTAGTAATCATCAGATTAACAAAATGCATATCAGTTTGGATTTTTCTCCATGCCGTTATGGGAATATACTATAATTATCATAGTTTTACTCTAAGAGCTCAATTTGTCCTGGATAGTGAAGGTTGCATAATATTAAATCTATGTCTTGGAAAGTGGTAAAGTTGTTATAGAAAACATATTGAGCCACTTTTCAAAGTTCAAAATAAGAAAGTTGTTTTTGATACTAAAACCACTGATTTATATCAAAAAGTTCACAAGTGTTTATAATTTTTAATAACTTCTAACACTGAAAGAAAATAACTCAGCCATCAGTGCCAAAGTTCCTATTTTCAAGTCCAAAAGGATCAGATTGGTTTGAAAATTGTCACACATTTTGCTTCTTTTTAAGCCTGTTTAATTGGTTAATGAAATATTTTCAAAGAGAGAAATGTCTTACTGCATGGTTTTTCTGGGCTCCGCCCAGAAAAGGCAACTTTGGAGGGAAGGGTTTATCAGGAAGAAGGATGTCACTTTTCACCAGTCTTGTGTCTGCTATTTCAACACCTTCTTGACTCTACTTCTTGATTTTCCACGCAAGTGCTGGGAAGGCCTGGATGCTCTAAGTGGGAATATGGTGCTGAGACCAGCTTGGTTGTAGAGACCCTAACCCAGTGGTGCTAGAGGAATTAAAGACACACACACAGAAATATGGAGTGTGGAGTGGGAAATCAGGGGACTCACAGCCTTCAGAGCTAAGAACTCCAAACAGAGATTTACCCGCATATTTATTGACAGCAAGCCAGTGATGGGCATTGTTTCTATAGATTATAGATTAATTAAAAGTATTCCTTGTGGGAAACAAAGGGATGGGCTGAAACAAAGGGATGGACTCTGGCTAGTTATCAACAGCAGGAACATGTCCTTAAGGCACAGATTGCTCATGCTATTGTTTGTGGTTTAGGAATGCCTTTAAGCGGTTTTCCGCCCTGGGTGGGCCAGGTGTTCCTTGCCCTCATTCCAGTAAACTCACAACTTTCAGTGCAGGCATCATGGCCATCACGAACATGTCACAGTGCTGCAGAGATTTTGTTTATGGCCAGTTTTGGGGCCAGTTTATGGCCAGATTTGGCGGCCTATTCCCAACATATGGAGTGTCCTGTGCTCAGTATTTGATTAGAAAGAAGTGATTCTTTTCCCCTTTTTTCCATGCAGAAAGTCTTGGACCAAAAGGGTAGAGGGAAATATCAAATTCTAGCTTTAAAAGCTCAACATAAACAAGTACCTTAATTCAGCATGATTTTTTGAAAACAAACTCATGTTCCTCAGTTGGCCATAATTGCAGTTTATTTCCCTGCCCGTGAGAATGCTGATCTCACTCAAGTTCTGACCACTGAGGAAGACTAGGTTTGATCTTATTCTTGGCTGCAACTAGCATTGATGTAAAGCATGTTTATACATAAAACAAAAAGCAGCTAAAAGGCTTATCTGTTCTTAATCTCCAAATATGTATCTGACGCTTCATGGAGTGTCTTTTTCATATGGGTTTAATCCTTCACCAGGTGTGATGACTCACTCTTGTAATCCCAGAACTTCAGGAGGTCAGGATGGACAGATCATTTGAGCTCAGGAGTTCAAGACCAGCCTGGGCAACATGGCAAAACCCTGACCTTACAAAAAAATACAAAAATTAGCTAGGCTTCGTGGTGCATGCCTGTGGTCCCAGCTGCTTGGGAGGTGGAGGTGGGAGGACCGCTTGAACCCAGCAGGTGGAGGTTGCAGTGAACCAAGATCTCACCACTGCACTGCAGCCTGGACAGCAGAGCAAGACTTTGTCTCAATTTAAAAAAGAAAAAAAAGAGAGAGAGACATTAAAGTTGAATCCTCTACACATATATTTCTCTGTCTCCAAAAGACTAAAAAGCAAGAATGAACCAAGACTCTCTTACCTTGATTGAATCATAGGCAGGGAAGATTTGAAGGAGTATCACTCTTTAAGGTTCTCTTCAAGAGAAAGAAAAGGAAAGAACAGAAAAGAAAAGAGAGAGAGAGTGAAAAAGGAAGAAGGGAAGGAAAGAAGGAAGAGAGAGAAAAGGAAGGAAGGACGGAAGGAAGGAAGGGAGGGAGGGAGGGAGGGAGGAAGAAAAGGTCAATGCAGACCTTTAGGTAAAGTCCTACTCCCATTCAAATTTTGAAGAATGCCCCCCACTGTTCTATCCTATTCCCCAGGAAATACCTGTCTCTTCAGTTAGTCCTTTGTTGGATAATGACAGTGTGTCCAGGGGAAATAGCATTTCCTATGTGTTAGATGTTTTTTTGTTAGAGCCGTATCCCATTCAGGCACTTTTCTTTCCTTTTCTTTGATGGAGGAAAAATGCAGGATGATGAGAAAGCCCCGACTGACATCAGTAGATTATTTTAGTTTTATAAAGCCATTCCAGTCGATCACTAGGACTTGAATATGCCTTAGGCTCGAAGTATATAAATTGGAGTTTCTCTTGTGGTTCAGTTTTCCTTCTGAAGGGTTACAAAATTGGAGCTAATAGCTAGAGAAAGGGTCCTCCAGCATATTACATATAATTTGGTGGGATTGTTCATCTTGATATATTTATAAATGTCTCTCAGTCCCTTTATATGTACTTCTGTTGATGCTTCAATTACCTTTTAGTGAAGAGAGTGTGGGGTAAATAATTCCATTATCAAATATGCTTTTATTATTCTTCTTTAATGCCTTTTTCATTTTGGAGTTGTAGGAAATTATGCTTATTTTTGTTTTTAAACTAATCATTGGCTTTTTGATAATAATACAACTACTTTTTCAATATAGTAAAGCTTTGACAGTGTTTCCCAAAAAAAAATTATAGTCAATAGTTCTCTCTCATGCCTTTGTTTCCCCCACTTCTGGTTACACCAGAAGGTCCTGTGCTTATATTTGGTCATCACAGTCCTGGAGGCTTTGCCTTCTGACTGTTTTCCTTCTGTAGATTCTGTGGTCACCATAACCTGAAATGAGGATTACTTTGTGACATGAAGCAGTAACCTGAAGAAGGGCCAAGGGGATGAAAAACACAGTGTAGGCTAACACAATGTAAAAAGTAGCTTAAAAAATAAGACAAAATAAATCATTCTCCTTCAAAACGAATTGAGGCAAAATGAGCAAAAGGGTCAAAATATAAAATTCATGGGCTGACCTGGAAAATATAAAGATGGACCTAGAGATTGAATTTCAACCCTAAATTGCTTGAATCTCTTGAATCTGTTAATTGATTAGTTCACTAAACAATTATGTATTAAATGTCAGACACTATACCATCAGGTTCTGGTAATAGAAATAAACATGGCAGATCTGCTTCCTGTGCTCACATTATTTATAATCTAATGAGGAGAACAAAGTTTATTTAAATATTACAAAAAATAATTACATACATACAAATGTGATAAGAGCTCTGCAGAAACTAGGTAAAGTACATTTTAAATGACAATCTATAAGTCTCTATATTCAACAAAGGCCCTGTGAATCTCTCAAAACACACTATAATATAAAATATATATTTTAGTTATTAATGTGAAATTGCTAATAATTAGTATAAAATGTAAAATTGTTTTATAATTTCATTGATTTGAAGTATGTAAATGGGAAAGAAAATTCACCATTGGGTGTGCCAATCAGAAAAAAATGTCTACTATACCACTGATACTCTCCCAGAGAGTTTCTAAGACACACCAGGCTATTGATGGGGAACTATAATAGCAGCTGCTTAGAGATGTAGAGATGAACTATTCAACTTGTATCTTTGTAGTCGGCCAGTTATTTACCTAAGATTCCTTTCTTCTTTAAAATGGAGATAATAATGATTAGTTCAATAAACTGAGAGGCTGTTGTAAGTCTAAATTAGATAAAATCACTTTTCAAAGATCTACAAATCATATTAGTGTTTTGAATTCTAAAAACAACAGGAGTGTTTAGTTCAGTTTGTGGCAACATTTACAGAGAAATAAAACATTTAACAGGTTGTTATAAGGTAATAACTAAATTAAAACCCACTTTGTAGTCAAGTAAATGCAGAATTGATGCTGAGAAAGTCAGATCAGTGATGTAAAGGAAATTAGGAAAAGTTCCCCAAATGCATCTTCTTATGCAAAAAATGAAAACGATAAGATCAAAATAATAAATAAGAGAGCCATCCTTCAGCTAACAGATAATCCCTGAAGGAGAAAACAAATCAAAAGTGAATGAAACACTTACCGAAGATATACTAGAAGAAATTTATCTTTGATAAAAAACTATTTATTGTTTATTTCTATTTTCTAACTAATACTGAAACAACAGTATCTTATCTATCTTGTATATCTTACTTGTATAATTAAGTAAAAGTTCCTATTGTTTTATGTGAATTTCTGGCTATACTGGAAGACTACAGCTTTTTATAATTTGGGAATAGTTTACAATGCTTAATTTTATTTGTGTAAAAGCCAAGCAAAGTTTAAGCACAGCTGACTAAAATAACCTCCAGGCTAACTCCCATAAACTTGAATTAAAGCACTAGATTGGTTTAAAGCATTGGTTTATTCCATGTTGATATTAGTCATAAAAGTATGTGTCTCTTACAGGAATACAAAATATTAGCCATGGAGGTTATTAACTGTCTAGACTTGATAACATACATATTTAACAACACTTTTCCTGGCTTGGAACAAATTAAGCTACCAAATCCTTGCCATCCAATAAACTGATAACCTGATTGGGGAGAAAGATGTATGCAGGAAAAATAAAGAAATGAACAAGAAAAAATAAAGAAATGAACAAAGATCACGTCTCGACATTTTGGCTAAGATCAAGTGTAGAAATTAACAAAGAAAGGTATTAAAAGGTTATGACATAGTTTGAATAAGGAATCAAGAAGTTTCAAATTTTTCTATTTGGCCATTGGTTATATGAAAGGGACAATTTCAAAGCATTTGCAGAATTATGACTGCTTTGAAAACATTCTTCAGGCTCTGGAGACTAGAGATAACTGTAATGGAGAAAGCTATTTTCAATGTTGTCATAGTAATGCAGTTGTCATCCTTGCTCTTTTGGAATGGAGCCATTTGATGAGTTTCTTATGGTCACATTCTACCTCTTCTGCAGCAGCAGCATCATAATAGCTATTATTTGTTAGACTGTTATAAAATTGCACCTAATATTTGCATAGTATGTATTCTATCCCAAGTCTATTATTTAATAATCAACATGTACTACTAGTCAACATTCCTTGTAATAGCTCTATGAGGTAAATACTATATTTTTTCACATTTAACAGATGGGGAAATGAAAGCAAAGATAATGTAGGTAACTTGCCCAAGGTGAAAACTTACAAATTACAGTGCTGAGGTTTGAACCCGGGCAATCAGGCTCTAGACTGTGCTCTTAATTGCTATGCTGCACTGCCTACGACCAAACCTTGTAATAGGTGCTATAGTAATCTTCACAAGAACCTGACAAGATAGAGATTATTATCTTCATTTTTATACGATGAGACTGAAGAAGGTTAAATTGCCAAAAGTCACAGCATTAATAAGTGACACAGCTAGGATTCAAACCCAGATTTGGGTGAATCCAGTGTCTGTTTTCATTACCCAACACTACCTTGTATTGAATTTTAGATAACATATCCTCTAGGCAGGAATTTCTGTCTGAACACACAAAAAATCATATACTATGAATATGTAGTATGTTTTTGAAAGGTGATTTTTCTTTCAGGAGATCTATTTTTAAACATATTTTTAAAGCAGATTTGAATAGGAATGTATTTGATACTTGATTAAATAAACCCTTTATTTATAAATATAAGATTGAAAAAGCATGTTTCTTAGCTAGCTCCCAAAGGGAATACTGAGAATAACAAAAATAAAAGTTGTCTCAATAAGTTAAGCTACAGCAATTTTAGAGCAAATTAACTGTTATGTTTATTGTTTATTCTCTGTTAGCTAATATTAGAAACTCCTTTGTATATGTGGCATATACAAATAAATAGAATTAGCATTTAAATAACTGATTGTATCAAGTCTAACAAAACATGTATTCTTTATTAGGTGTGGTTTCAATGAAGAATATGTTGTTGAATCAAAAAGATAATTGGATCAGTGATGTTGAATCTTTCACAGGTGATGATGAGAAGAAAATTCCATGTATAGTTAGAGCTAATGACTTGGTAAGATGTGTGCTTCGAGTTTTCCCAGTGATATTGAAAAGTTTTTAAGTCATCATCATTATCACTCAGAGGCACCTGGTGTCTTGAAGTACTCATTTGTATGACAACTGGCTAACACCAAATTGTTTGTGGCAAACTGGATGAAACCCACTTTTCTGCCATATAAATTCATCTTTTGGTTTCACATTTCTCATGACCAGTTTTTATTCAACTCAGAAATGTCTTTTGATTTTATTAATTCACTTAGGCTGCTTGTATGATTGTGAATTAAGTCTTATTCCTTTTCTATGTATAAGGTAAAGAAAGTACATTACTTTACTGTTTTGTTTTTTTTTAATAGTAAGTTGAATTAATGCTTTTTAAAAGTGTTAGAAAGAAGATTTTTTTTTTAAAGAAACCACAGTTTGCCTGTTCAAGTTTGAGCCAACTCAAGTTCTCTTTGGTAAAAGCTAAGTGAAAATATGTCTCAAGTTTCTTACATGAAAGAAGCATATAAAGACAGGAAATTTAAAGACCACCTAGCGATTTTTAATATCACAGGGAACTATTTGGTTGATTTTTGGTATCTTTTTCCCTTTAGAAAAATAGATTAAAAATACTAATAAGGCTGGTTCAATCTTCCTTCGAAAATGAAAAGGAAAATGAGGGCATGGTGTTCACTTAACAATGGATGCATGAAAATGACAGCATCCTGGGGAGCAAGAGCAATGATGTAAATCTTTTTAAATGAGGATATTAAACACTTTTTCTTGACAGGCTAAAGGCAGTGTGTACAGGGAATAATTATAATACCTCAAGAGGGTGAAAAGCTGAAGTGGTTTGTTGGAATAGATATTACTAGGACGTATTTTTTTTTTCTGATGCTTCCCAAATAAAGGATTCAGTGTGTGTCAGATGTTGATTTTTTTAAAAAGTTATACACATTTTAATCTAACAGAACATTTATTTTATTCTGTGATTTATCTGTTGGCTGTTTTTTGAAGAATTTTTGTGTGCCTATACTTCTCTGGAAAATTTTATCATCTTTCTTCTATTTCTAGCTTCATAACTGCCTCCATGGTCTTACTTTCTTCAGCCATCTCACGTATCTGATGCACAGAATACTATGATGCTCCTTATTAAACACAACATGCAAGTATAGAGATTGGAACTTCAGTGGCATGAAATTCCTTTCTTAGAACATTATGGATATCATTAATCTTTTGGGTAGCGTTGCTGAGAGCCATGTTTGTCTAAGCTTATGAGGAATCTCCCACGATGTTAAAGAAGTCAAAAACAACTCAAGAAAAAGAAAATTGAATTAACTTTCATCTCTCTATTAATGGGTAAATGACTTCTATCTGAACTTCTCAACTTCTATCTGAAAATTTTTCTTTTTGAAACTTGCTCTTAATTTCACAGCACTTGAAGATTCTCTTAAGACCAACGGGTAGTTATAAAGTTCCATTACAAAAATGAACAAAATAATGACATAACCACTGTTAAAAAATGAGGGGCTATTGAAAACAAAATATTTGGTGAAGTCTGTGTACAAAATCATCATCTCATTTGTTCTGTAATACATGCCACATCTATCTTTGAGTTAATACATTCAGTTTCAAGTAGTTCTAAACTTTGAGGTCTAACATTGATGACTGAGCTTGAAATCATACTCTAGAATTGGATGATGAGCTCACATAAACCCATTTATGTTGGAGGAAAGGGGAAATGGAGAAGAATCTCCACCAGCAGAGACAGTACACAAAATATTCTCATGCACACTCACAATTTGTGATTGTCATGGCCAGACCAAAAAGAGGTTCCCAACCTCTCTCTCATCCCCTCCTTCTACAGCAGATTGTTTCGTAGGCTTAAACTAGCCTTTTATTTTAGCTCCATTAATTGCTAATGCTAGATGAATAGTACTCTCCTTGCCTCTGGTGTAAGCACTTCAGAGGGGAGAGGGGGCAGGGTGTAAAAAGAAGAAAGCATCATCATTCTTTCAGTTCACGTGTATGTAATAATTACACACTTTGAGGGGAGTGTTCAGAAGAATATTAATAAATTCCTTTGAGAGTTCTTTTCAATAACAGGCAGGCTCTTTTACCTTTGGAATATTCCATGTGTCATTATTTTTCATTCTTAGCTTTCCTTTGGGGTGCAATCATTGGCAGTTCAGACAACTTTCACATCAAAGTTTTCGAGTTGAAGAAAGTCATTTAAGTAAGATTAACGTAAGTAAGTACTCATTTTCACTAAATATCCAGAAGAAAAAATCAATCATCTCTTAATAGAAAGATGTGTGTTTAAAATATTATCAATGAATGTTCACCCATTAGCCAGAGAGAATCTTCCTGGCATGAGTCCAGGCTGTCTGCATGAGTGAAAAGAGAACACTTTGTATTCTACCTGCCAGGTGAGAATCTGAGTCATACTTTCCCAAGTGGTGTTTTTGGAGACAGAGCCAATGAGAAATTTAAACTTTAGAAGTTCCTCCTTCTTAATATAATGCATAAAATATTGACAGAGTGTGTAATATGAATGTTTTTTAATTCCAAGATATGGCTATAAAGTTTTAATAACCAATCTAGGGAAACACTAGCTAATTTAGAACATAATTCTTGGAGGAGTTTGTTATGCCCTTAGGGCTCTGGCTTTGGAGAGACCTTTGATAATATTTAGCATTTCTCCATTGAGACTCTTAAGTAGCTTGATCTGGGTAACTTTGTGTTAGGATGTTCCATTTCATTAAAACATTCCTTGTCTTATTATCATTCCCAAGTCTTTCTAATAGTTGTAGAATGTGATTGGCTTAATAAAAGGTTTTCTAGGAGACTGCTCAATTCATTAAATGGGATTTTTATGATCAAAATTAACATTTAAAGTATTATATTTTGAAATAATTGTGATGAATGAGTTAAATAGACTACATTTTTAAATTAACATTTTGACTATGGTTTTGAAATTCAAAGCTTTACTTGTTTTGAAGTAAACATAGGTTGGGTGATTCTGTTGCTTAAATTATTTTCTACTCTTATCTATGCTTTAATCAAACTCGAACAGTTACACATTTTCATATTGCTATTCATCATTATTATGGGGGTCTCAGATTCAGTAAACTGTATACATATTCACCCTATTCTTCCCATTTTTAGTGTGAGAACACAATTGTTCACCTTTCTTTTGCAGCCTAATTTCAACTCAAACATCACAGTCCAGTAAGAGAAAAAAGTTTTCCATTTGCTACATCGGTGACAGAAAATTCTTTTTAAGCTCCTTTATTTATTGTATTGCCTTGCTTAAATAGGCTTCCAATTGTGTACACCTTTAGACCAAGTATTAGCCTGACCCCCAAAGACATCTATTATATGACCCCACTCTGCCCTTTCAAACTTAGTTCTCATGACTCGTCTATAAGAAACATGTACTGTCAACAAAGCAAGCTATTCACTGCCCCGAGAGTACCCTACATACATCTGTATATGTGTGCTTTTGTTTTACACTTTACCCAGCCTTCATGATCTTCCTTTCCCTTTACATATACTCATCATCTTATTAAATTCACCAAAGAAACCACTTTTTCCAAGTTTCTTCATATGTACTCTGCTCATAGCTTTCTCTCTCCCCACTTTGGATTTCAGTAGCTGTTATGGTCTGAATGTCTGCATCCCCCATCAAATTCATATGTTGTAATTCCAAGTTCCAGTGTGATGGTCTTAGGTGGTGGGGTCTTTGGGAGGTGATTAGGTCATGATAATGGAGTACTTAAGAATGGGATTAATGGCCTTTTAAAAGCGACCCCAGAGTGCTCTCTCATTCTCTTTCTGTCATGTTACAGTCCAATAACAAATGGAAAATCTGCAGCCCAGCAGAGGGTCCTCACCAGAACTTGATCATGTTGGCACCTTGATCTTGGACTTCCTATCCTCCATAACCATAAGAAATAAATTTCTGTTGTTTATAAACCACCCAGTCTATGATATATTGTTACAGCCATTTGGACTGACTAAAACAGTAGTATTCACTGTTTACCAGATAATATTCACCAAATACACACTAAATGTATTTATATATTTATTTAAATGTATTCATACATTTATTTAAATGTATTCTTTCTTTTCTTGAGCATAATAAGCTTCTTAAGGGCAAAAAGCCTGTCTTATCTGTCTTATTCATAATACAGCATAGAATACCAGCTCCAGAGAAGACACTCAAATGTTTGCTGAAAAAGAATGAAAGGCAGGTAGGAAGACAGGAAGGCAGGAAGGAAGGGAGGGAGGAAGGGAGAAATGGAGGGGAAGGAATGAAAGGGACAGGGTTCAGGGAGATTTGTCTCTTATGAAAAGGAATGTAACTTTTTGAAAGAATCATGTTTTTGTGTGAAAAGAAACTGAACATTCATTGCAAAATTGTAGATGCTCAGACATTCATTCATTCATTCATTCATTCAATAAGTATTTGTTAAGTTCCTCCTTTTCTGCCTCCGTGAGGGATTTTGCTTTCTATTTGCCTCATCATATCAAAGTTTTGGAAAATAACAGTTTCTTCTCACCAAGTTTTGGGGAATATTTGTTGACTATGTTATCCATCTCTATATATGCATTAAAAAATGAATGTCTCTCTCCTCTAGTATTCTCATCATGAAATATATTTTTAATTAAGACCCCAAATTAGGATCATATTCTAAAGATTAAGAATATATATTATATATATTATATTTATATACACACAGGATTATATATATATAAAATCTTTCTTAGAAGATGATTTTGAAATATATATATATGATTATTCATTGATATACATGGATAAGAAAGGCCTCAAAATAAGCTTAATTCTTCTGTGATGACAAATATCTACCATTTCAGTGCCAAACAATAGCTGTTTACATCTATATTGAAATATATTTACAATGGATGTATATTTCTATCTAAGTGGGCTGTAGTCTGTGTGCATTCATTCTACATATTTTTTCTTCCTCTCTGGCCAACACACAAACTTAGCAAAACAGCATATATTTACCTGTCTCTTTAATATCATCTATTATCAAGGAGGTGATAGGCTTGCCAGTCAATCTGCCTGTGAAAAGTGGTCAGAGATAACGTAAATTGCTCTGAAAATATTTCTACAAAACCTGTGTACAATGTCATATCAGTGAGGGTACTCTCAACAGAAAGTAATGGAAAATTCAGGGGCCAAGCTTGATGGCTCACAGCTATAACCCCAGCAACTCAGGAGGCTGAGGCAGAAGGATCACTTGAGCCCAGGAGTTTAGACTAGCCTGAGCAACATAGCGAGATCCAGTCTGCACAAAAAATAAAAAATTAGCTGACTGTGGTAGCACATGCCTATAAGTTCTAGCTACTTGGGAGGTTGAGGCTGGAGGATCGATCCCTTGAGCCCAGGAGTTCAAGGTTACAGTGAGCTATAAGCTGTGATCACACCATTGTACTCCAGACTGGGCAACAGAGCAAGACTTTGTATCAAAGAAGGAAGGAAAGAAGGAAAGAAGAAAGGGAAGAAGGAGAGAAGAAAGGAAGGAGGGAAGGAAGGAAGAAAGGAAGGAAAGAAGGAATGAAGGAGGGAAGGAAGGAAGGAAGAAAGGAAGGAAAGAAGGAAGGAAGGAAGAAGTAAAGGAAGGAAGGAAGGAAAGAAGAAATGAAGGAAGGAAGAAATGGAAGGAAAGAAGGAAGGAAGGAAGAAATGAAGGAAGGAAAGAAGAAGTGAAGGAAGGAAGGAAGGAAGAAATGGAAGGAAGGAAGGAAGGAAGGAAAGGAAAAAATTCATAAAAGTGGCTTACACATTATGGCTGATTAATTTAGTGCTCAGTGACAGTTCTTCTATCTTTCTTCTCCATGTACATTTCTTCCATCCTAGCCAGACTGGCTATCTCCTCTCCATGTCGCTAAAGCTCTATCACGTCCTATTCATCAATGTCAGAGGAATATAAATAACAATTTCTTCCTTTGGCATTATTTTTAGAATGTTAAAAGTGAGTAATCTTTTCTCTGAACTCCTTTAACACTATTTGTGTTTACTATTAGTTTTATTTCTCCCACAATTACAATCTGGGGCTCCAGAGACACTTGTGTTTTGTTCACTGCAATTTCCCTAGCACCTAGTTCCTGCTGTGTAGAAGGTGCTCAATAAATTCTTGTGGAATGAATAACTGGATATATATCTTAATGGCCAAAACTGGGTTGTATGCCCTTTCCCCAAGCCAATCGTGGACAAGGAAGATGAGAACCTTATGATTGTCTGTGACCTTTCAGAGTTTATTTGAGTTGAATGGAAAAGTGTGAATTTCCATTCATACCCCAGAATGATTTTGAGCCATGGCAGCATAAAAAAGAAGCACATGACTGTTAGGTTGACAATACACATGGTGTGCTATAAATGTCAGGGTTAGCAATTTTGCATGGGAGCAGAAGTCAGCATTTGCAGTAGGTTTTGAGTAAAGTAGGGTTAATTTAAAAAAAAACAAACAAAAAAAAGGAGCAAACATAAGCTAAAAAGTAATAAAAGCTTTTCCAGCCTAGGAAAGAAATGAAACAACATTGGACATGGTAACATTGGACAGTCATGCAGCTTGAGATTGTCCAATTCTTTTTGTCTTTATGTACTCTATCTACTTAAGACTTTATATATCCCTAATGTAGTGTTCGCTATTTAATTAAGTTTCTTGGTAGAACTTGATTTTGCTTGTCTCGTTTTCTGAATATTTTGAAGAATGCTCAATCATGCCATTAGAAAATATTATTCAAAGTTACTTGGGGGAAATGGACTGTCTCATGTGATTTATTTTTGTTTGTCCACATTAAAATTCATCTTTCTAGACTTACGCATGGAGATCCTGTAATAAACTGTTTACATCCTTATTCTGCCACCCACTGTATTTTCTACAGCTTGCTATTAGAGACATTAGAGACTGGTATTTTGTACATATTTGGACAATTAGCCAATAGGCTTAGGTTTGATGGTTGAATTGATTAATCAGTCTTTTACCAAATGACATGTCATTGACCTTGTATTTCTCTTTCTAGTTATTTCTATTATGAAAACTTTTGCTAAATATGTTTCTGCAAAATGATGGTCAAGACTTCAGCAATGGCTAAATAGATTGCTTTATTAAAGAAAAAAGAATAGATTTTCACCTTTTGAAATCTGTAGTTCTGTGTAGATTTTTGTTTTGTTTCACGCAAGAGATCCTGTAAATAATCAGTCCTGGAATCTTGTTCATGTTTGCTAAATAAGCCTAGATCCAAATTTTGCAAAATTTACCCTTTTCACCTTTTTGAACCTGAATCCTGTATTTTTCTGTTTTCTATTATCATGATTTATTTCATTCTCCAGATTTCATCAAAGGCTTCAAACATGAGTCAACAGTCTTATCTGACATTTGTAAAGAACTTTTGGAAAGATCTCAAACATATTTTGAAGGGCTAATTATTCTCCTTTACTTTGGGCTTTTGGGCCTTTTGGCCAAAATTCTGCTTTTGACAATCTGAGGATTATGTTAACTGGCAACTAAAAAGCCAACAGAAGTTGAGTAGTTCTAGTCTCGTTATCACGTATTAATAGGGTTCCATCACTCCAATCTGCATACTTATTCCATGAACTTTCAGAATAAAATGAACAATATCCCACAGTGATGAGATACACAGGCTTTAGAGTGTGCCTGCCTGGATTTGAGCCCTGGCTCTGCCATATTAGCAGTGGGATCTCATTGAGCCTTCATGATGGTGGTAATAATAGCATTGACTTCATAACACTATTGTGGAAGTTACATGAGGTAATGTCTCAAAGACATTTAGCATAGTGCTGGGCACATTACAGTTGCTCAAAAATTGTAGCTAAACTATTATGCCAAAGAAAAAAGAGAAAGAGATGGTATAGAAGTGAGAAAAATTAAACTTTGAGGGGATATTTTCTACATACAGTAGAAATGCAGTAATTCTAGGAGATTAAATATGCAGCCAGTGATCAAGGTGTTAAGTGCATGTGGCATTGCAAGTTGGCTACTTTTGTAGATGACGCTTGCTAAGATCTCATGACAACAAATGACTATAGCAATTTAGAGGGTGTGTAACTTCTAACGAGACAGAAAACTTAATCAAACTTATCTGAGCTTTGACCTTTGCTTTCTGTAAGCACTTGGGAAGTGTAACAGGGACTTTTTGTGTGTGTGTGTGTTTTTTTTTCTTCTGAGTCTTACCTCAGATGCCCTTTGGTGTGTCTTATATTTCAGGCACTACCCTCTGAGAGATTCATTTTCTCCTCCCATGTGTCCCTCCCTTTATAAACATGAACTGTATATCCTAGCCTGCATCTAAATGGGCTCTCTCCTTGTTGAGAATATATTAAGATCCATTGATCTTCAGGACCTGGAAGTCATCTGTAGCCTCCTGAATGAAAAGCCATGCTGTGTTTTGTGCCTCTGCAGGACCTGTCCCACTGTGAGCCCCACAGCTTAACCTTGGAAGTAGACAGTGAAGGATTTTTCTAGTCTCAGATTGTGGATGTGTCTGACATGTTGGGTAAATGGTGAAAGTAAGCATGTTATAATAGTAGATGTACAAGCTGTTTTACTGCAGCACTATTTGTGATACAGACTAAATGTTTGTCAGAGAATAGTCAAATTATGGCACATCCGTAAGATGGGATACTAGGTAGACACTAAAATGAATGAGATACAACTGTATACAGTAACACAAAATTTCCATAACGATTGTTGGGTGGAAAAAAAACAAATTGCAAAATATTATGTATAGTTGATCCTGTTCTTTTGTATGCAAACGTATATGTATGTGCAAAAAGATCTGCAAGTCTAGTAATTGAACTATTAACAGTGATAACCTTGGAGCAATGGGAAGTGGGGGCATATCAGGATAGAAACTTTTACTTTTATTTAACACATGTCTATAATGTTTGCATGATTCATGGTGAACCAGAATTCTTATGATAATTAAGAAAATGAAATGTATCTCAAGTAAAAGCTTTTTCCACTTTAGCCACATTAATTGCCAGTTATTTATTAATTATTTTTAGAAATAAAAAAGGAGAAAATTTTTCATATCCACCCCTCCTTCCATCCATAATCCTGGAATCTGATGATAAATATTGAAGTAATGGCCCTGGAATCATTCTATTTGATCCCAATTTGCACTTTAAGGTACAAGATTTAAAATAGTAATTTAATAATATAAGAATTGGTGTCATCAATTCTACTTATAGAAAATTTTTTTTAATTAAGGGAAAAATCTTTTCTCATACAATTTCTGTATTGAAGGTTTAAAGGGATATTTGTTTGAGGGAAAATAGCTCAGAAACCAATCGAATAAAACAAGGGAGAAATCTACAAGAAATAATTGGATATTGGGATAGTATATGGAAAAATCCAGTGCCTGGCATGTCAGTGCTGAGCTTAGGAAAGCTTTGTTGTTGTTACTTTAATAAACTTAACCACAGATTGCCTAAGGTCACAAGACAGTGGATATTTTAAGTGTCAGTGTCGGTGTGTGTATGTGTGATTTAGATAAGGGGATGGAAAGAGGCTCAAAGGGAGAAGGAGAGAAAGAAAGAGAAGGAGAGCTAGAAGGAGATGTGGGTGGGTAAGAACCAGAAAGAGCTATGGAGAGAGAAATGTCCTTACTTCTCAGAGTTGACTCCTGCTCCTGCCCCTGGTTTCGGCTTCAAGGTTAGAGAAAGTTAACTCTGAGAAAACCTAGAAGGTGAAAAATGACTTTTAAAAATTATCAAAGGTAAAGATCTTGAGGGAAAAGGAAAATGAATTTATTTATTAACTTATTTATTTACTTGAGATAGGGTCTCACTCTGTCGTCCCAGCTGGAGTGCAGTGGTGAGATCACGGCTCACTTGTAATCTCAAGTACTGTGACTGGAGCCATGCTCCCACCTCAGACTCCTGCGTAGCTGGGACTACAGGCACCACCATGCCTAGCTAATTTTTCTTTTTTTTTAATTTTTATTTTGTATAGATGGAGGTCTTCCTATGTTGTCCAAACTTATTCACTTATTTTTAATTGAAGAGAAAATAACCGAAAAGTATCTTCATTCCTCAGCCTCAACGAATCAGAGAGATGGAAGAGCACTGGCAGGTCTTCAAATCCAAACTTCCATCCATTAATAAGTGCTTCCATAATATTTTTGGTCATCACATTTCTGTTTAAGAATTACTTGAAGCAGGGAGCTCAGTTTCAAAAATTTTTATTTTTAGACAGAATGTTGCAGAGCATAGCATGGACTTGCCCTGGAGAAAGAATTGTATCTATTCCAATCTCTGACATCAACTAGCAGAATGAATTCTGGCAAATCATTTAAACTCTCGAAGCTTTATTTTTCTTGTTTTACTAAGCAGTTAGGTTCAGAGGTTACCACAGTCCTCTATACCTTTAAAAGACTGTGTGAAGTCCAGTTCTGTGGTTTCATTTGGGGTAGAAATGTAGTAAAATACAGCCAGCATAAGTTTTAAAGTGAATAAACCTGGGTGTGAATATTGACTTATATTTTCTGGTTGGGTGACCTTGGACAAATCACCTGATCTACCATTTTAATTTCCCGTATCTTTAAATTAGGGGCAATAATACCTACCTTGGAGAATTGTTCTGGGTGTTTATGGAAATCATGCTATTGAAAGATTTAGCATTGTATTGGGCACATGGTAAACGTGCAACAAATTTCAATTTTCTCTTCTCCTACTTCCATTTAAAACAGGATTAAAATGTGGATTAAATTGAAGCAAAAGTGCATTTTTACTGGATATGGGAAAAACTCTTAAAATACAGATTTAATGACTGGCATTAACTGGGTATATTTTGTTAAAAGGCATTTGGACAATTCTGCTGGGATCCAGAAACACTAGATTACGTTGGTAATTCTTATCATTATTTCAATATAGAACATTTAAAAATATAGGTGTGCTAAAACATGAACTTATGTAAAGTCTTTACCATTGTCTATTGAAAGTATCCTTCTCTAAGAGAGCCTCTCTTTCACTGAAGTTCTTGAGAAAAGAGATTCTCAATTCATCTCTGTGCCCCCAGCACAAAGGCATGGTGCCAGGCATTAGTAGGCATCATTAAATATTTTATTATTCTAATCATATTCTAAATGCTATTAGAATAGAATTTACACTTTTAAAAACTTTAGGAGGAATAAGTAATTACCCTATACTGAAACCCATTAACAGAACATACAAATTATTATTTCAGATCAGGAATGTGGAGTCCAGCAAGACCACTAGATTTGCCAAAGCTCAAAAAAATACATCCTAATGAAGTGAAGCCTGGTGGCTCAGCAACCAGCCCGGTCGCTCAGCTTTTCTTCTCTTCAAGGTCCTCGTAATTCAGCATAGAACACCAAAAACCTACACAAGGAAATAAAGGAACTCAAATGCAGTCTACATAAGGAATTAATACAGCTCTAGGTGTACTGTAAATAAAGAGACCAAGCAAACACGAATTACACAGATGTGGCAAGGGAGGACTAGAAGAAAGAAAAGCATTTGAGATAAACATTTTGCAGACTAAACTACAAAACATAGAGTGAATTGAGCAAAAGAATAAGGAAAAGCCACTCAGAGACACATAGAAGGAGAAAGGAATATAGGAAAAAGTGTAAGAGAGGAAAGGACTCAGTGCTTTTGGAGAAGCAAAAGAGTATACAGAGTGAAAAGTTAAGGTGGCATTTGTGTCCCATGCAACTTCCTGGGAACCTCCTCCAGAGTTTTGCAGCACTATAGTGAGCATGGAATTCATTCAGAGATTCCAGACCTCTGAGATAGGCTTTAGTACCCATGTCACATTTGTACATTGCTTGTCAAAATTCTTCCATGGGGTAGTGATGAATGAGAATGTAGAGTTAAATATAAATAACCACATAACACTGCTCATTACATTAAAAAAGAATTTCAGTGCAACATTCAAAACCAAAGGAACTACATTGGCAAATAAAAAAAAGAAAAAAGAAAAAGAACATCTGTAAAATTAGGAAATTTGGCTGCCTTAAAGAAAAATGGTAAAAATTAACTTTCTGTGAATTTCCAGATTTCCATGGGACCAGGCTGAGGACTATATCTTTTATGGACACGTGACCAGATTAATTCCTTGGCAAGCAATCTTTAAATCCTCATTGAGAAAGAAATAAATTCCTAATCATCGAGAAAGAAGAAATAAATGTGGGAAGTAATAAGTCTGGGGGTAATTACCACTTTTTTCATATTAAGAGATTTCAAGATTATCCAGATGTTTGCACAGTTCCCCAGAGAAAACTGAAGGCCATTTCCTGTCAGGATGGAAGGAATTATATAGTGTATATGCAACATTTATTCTGTCATTTAAAAACATATCTCATACATTTATTCAAATAACAATGAAACGTTGTTAATTCTTGGAAGATAGGAGAAGCCACCTGGGGCCTTTTGTAGTTAATTTATTCCACACAGAAGACTCCATTCAGGATTTACCTGACTTCTCTGTGTAGCCCTTTCATGTCCCTCAGGGCAACTTTATCTAGATGGGACTTCAGTTGATCCAATCCAACTGGTCTGCACCAACAGTGTGGAGGGTTTGATTCAGATGCGAACTGCAGCCCTCTGTTAGAGCAGTTTGATGAAGTCAGAAGGAAAATAAGGTGACATACAAAGAATGAAACTCAAATTTCACCACAGATTTTAACTACTTTAAAGAAGTGTAGACAATAACTTTATTTTGCAAACCTATCTTTGTGTTTATTTTGAAGCACTGCTTCCAACAATGTATTTGGAATAGATTTAAAGGCTATGGCATGACCCCTTTTCCCTCCTCACCTCATTAGATTTTAATGAAGTGATAATGGGAGGAAAAGATTGCACCTCATTTTGAGGCAGAGTAGGTTCTTCAAGAACTCTGCCTCAGTGAGGACTGGAATTTGAATAGAAGAGTGAAATTAAAGAAATGTGAGCTGCATATTTCTATGGAGAGAGCGTAAGTCTCCCAGATTTAACACAACTGTGATACATTTTTTACATTTACATCGAACATTTTATAGCTTATTTGTTACAGTTTTGAAAATCTATTCTCATAATTCCTGTGGTTTGATCTAATAATATAATGTTGGAAAAGATAATATTAAAACAAAGATAGAGGCCAGGCACAGTGGCTGAAGCCTGTAATGCCAGCTCTTTGGGAGGCTGAGGGAGGTGGATCTCTTGAGCCCAGGAGTTCGTGACCAGCCTGGGCAACATGGCGAGACCCTATCTCTACAAAAAATCCAAAAATTATCTAGGAGTGGTGATGTACCCCTAAGGTTACAGCTACTTGGGAAACTGAGGTGAGAGGATCACTGACCCCAGGGGGTCAAGGCCACAGTGAGCTATGATGGCACCACCACACTCTAGCCTGGCAGACAGCGAGCCCTGTCTCAAAAAAAAAAAGTGTCAAAACCCATGCAAGTGTATGGACACAGTCTCAGGAGACTGTGAGGTAACTTGATTGTGTTCGCACAGGTCAGGGTTTGTGGAGCTAATCTAGCACCTGGTTGATGCCTGGCATAAGGGTGTGTTTGCTCTCTTGCCTATTTAGAGAAAGGTTCCATACAGAGTGGTATTTTCTAAATTTCTCTACATGGTGCCTTACACATAGTAATAATGATTGAAAGAGTGATGTGATTAGAGAGAACTGGGTGATAGAAAATATGTGGACTTCCCTGGGAAGAAAACAGGTAGGGCATGGTGTAGTAGAGGTATGGGGAGATAGCCCTTATGGACCATTTAACAAAGTCAACATTGAAATGGGAGAGTTCCCTGACCCCCTCGCAGGACATACAACAGGGGTGTGGCTCGTGTGTTTGGCCGCCATGTGCTCAAACCCCTTATGGGAGGAGGAGCTTGCTGATGGGCAGAGGCAGGATCCAGGGCAAGTGCTTGTTGGGTTCCAGCCCCATGGTAGTGTGTAGGGGTGCATGTCTGTGACTCCTGAAGCCCAGGTGGGGACGTGTTATAGTGTACCCTTTTAGCCTTGCTGTCCACAGACAGCTTAAGTGTCAGACAGCTCAGTGGACCCTCTTGGTACCCAAGTCCTTGTCTGGCATCCAGAAAGAATTAGGTCATACATGGACTTGAAGGACGAATGTAGGGGTTTTATTGAGTGGTGGAGGTGGCTCTCAGCAGGATGGATGGGGAGCTGGAAGGGGGATGGAGTAGGAAGATGATCTTCCCCTGGAGTTTTGCTGTCCCACAGCAGATTCTCTCTCTGACCACCCCCAGTCAAATTCCGCTCAACATTCAGACATTCCTTCTCTTCTCTCTGCCGCACTGTTCTGCTGGTTATTTGCTTTTCTGTTTGTCTCCTCGTCTTCTTCTGGAACCTGGGGTCTGGGATTTATATGGGTACATGAAGGGGGCATGGCAGGCCAAAAGGCAACTTTTGGGAGTGAAAACAAGAGTGCCTATTCTCATTTAGGGCTGTAGGATTCCAGGCTTGAGGATGGGGCCTTTGCTGGGGAACCGCCCTCTTCTACCCAGTATTTCCCTGTCTCTTGTCCATGTCAACATTATTTAAGTTCTTGCCTTGAGTGAGGGCCAGTTTTGCAGTCCAGATACTTAGAATGTTTAGTGCATTTGGTGCTTGTAAAAGTGCTGTGAAGTAAGTATTGTACCTTCATTTTAAAGTTGAGGAAAGAGGGAAAATAGGTGTCTCTGACACTCTAGGGCAGACATCTCTGGCATGAAAACCTAAGCTCTTTCTCCTGAGTCCTAGAATTTCCCTCAAAGAGATTGCCTTCAGCAGAGTAAAAGGAATTAAATGAGAAAGTAGAGAAAAGTACTAGAAATGCCTACTTGCCCAATATATCCACTCCTCACTGAGCATAATTCCTGCCCCCAAACTATGGTATTAGTAAGTTTCCTTCTTGTATTCCACTTTGGAATTTGATGGAGATGGAGAAAGTGTAAGAATAGAAGTACACCCAATATACAAGTGGGAGAAAATGATAAAAACTGAAAATCACTGAAGTCTTTCCCTATGTCAGTGAGTAAGTGGGAAGGATTAAAGGAAAGATTTCTGGTCTGTGGTTCCTGTCACTTTCAAAACAAGTAGCAATGCTATTCTTCTCATTTATAAGTAATATAAATAAGGTGTGACATTAGAAAAGTTACATTAATGACATTTCAAGGAATAATATCTTTATCCCCTTGGAGACACATTGATTTGAAACAATATATGCCTTGACTGCACAAAATAAGTTCAGTGTCTTCAGATATGTAAACATCTGTACTTGAAGTAAAAATAAAAGAAAAAGAAAATGGAGGGAAGGGTATGTAGAGTCAACTGAATTCGTGAAAATATAAGATGTTTCAATCTATATTTGTGTTCTCCTATAAATTCTGGCGGGGGTGGGGTGGGGGAGAGGTGGTCCCTGGAAAAGAAACAGTAAAACCAAATCATTCATGGTTTACCTAATGTTGACCCACTTCACAAAATAGTAACTTCTAAAAATAGTACATGGAAGTTATGTGCATTTCAGATTGAATAAAATTGTAGAATGATTCCACCAGCATTTGACCCCATAAATCTTAATTTCCCATAGAGTTGGCTTTCCATACTTTCCCATACCTTCCCATTTTTTCTTTCCTGCCTCTGGTTGCTTACCTGCCCCTCCCGTTTCTGGAGCCTGGGGTCTGGGGTTGTCTTGGCATTGTGTGGCAGAGGTCAAAGGGGATCAGAATCGAGAGAATTCTACATGAATAAACCCTAATGCCATATCAATACAAACTTAGTTGCAATATTATTTCAGTGTGAATATAATTTTTATATATTTATGAATCAAGCAACACACAGCATCATACTAGTTTTATTTTTGTTACTTATTATTTATCATTCCCAAGACCTGGATCCATCAATGCAGTGTTAATGTTTATGCTAACTTTAAAACTGACCTGTGGAATATAACTATAGAGTTGTAAAATTATTTTCTAAGAAATGATTTAATCATGGGAAGAGAGAATAATGTTTTGTTCCTTATTTTAGTGCTGTTTTTCATAAAACTATGTAGTAGGTTTGGTATTCTATGTTTGCTATGTAGACTACTAGACTAAATAATATTTTTAACTAAATACAACTTTGGGATATCTGTATACTAGCAAGTAATCATATATCATAGAGTTTTAGTTATTCTTTTATTTTATGGCTTCCCTAAAAGCAAAAGGCATGTCTGAATAATTAAAGATATGTGAAACTATTATAACTTTACTTTAATTTTTAAGTTATTGAAAACGAAGTACACTGTAGGGCCAAAATAAATATTGTCCCTATGGTTCCTATCTGATGTGTTAAAGTACTTACTCATTGTCTATGATGCCATAAGATCTATGGGATATTTTTCATGCTACTCATTGGTTGTTGGTTTCATGTGACCAGATACTATACAGGATGGGAACTCATACATGGTTTCCTTGGTAGCCATTGTAATAGATGTAATCATGATGACTCATTTTGGCACTGTGCAGCTGTAATAAGTAATTCCATGGGAATCCTAATGCAATTCAGTAATAATTAAAGTCCACTAAGCAGAAAAACTTTCTGGCAATGTCAGAATACAGAGAGGCTAGTTGTCCATCATGGGTTTAAAAAATGCATGATGTACAAATGCAGAGAAAGCCTGTGTGTAGGTTTTAGGATGGCAAAGACAAAAGGAGCAGCATTATCTTAAATCTTTTTTCAGAAGTTTGCTTGGTTGATTTTAACATGGAAAATAATAGTGATAACAGCTGCCATTTATTGACCACTTATGTGCCAGTGCTTTATGTAATTATCTTATTGAATTTCTGGAACAACCATGAGACAAAGGTATTATGGTGCTCATTTTAGAAAAGATAGGGAAATGATGCACAGAGAGGTTAATCAATTTGCCCACAGGCCCATTCTTAGTGAGAAGGAGAGCTTACATTGAAAAATCAGACTTTCTGAACCCAAAGTCTTCTTTGTCTCAAAAAGCCATATTTCCACTGAAGATCATGATTTCCTAGTATATATCTAGCCCTAATTCAGAAAACTCTCTGCTTCTAAATACTTTGGGACATTTCTTCATGCCTTTTGAACACTTGATGAAAAATTCAGGTTGCTTTGATCCAAAAATGATTACAAGCACACAGACTATTGCCATTTGACTTAAAAATCACATTTGTTCTCATCAGACAAAGTTAGAGCCAACTAAGGGATATGATTTTAAAAGCACAAAAATGACCTTCTGTGAAAAGAAATACATGCATGCACCTGTCCACCAAAATTGAAATGCTATATTACAGCATTTCATCACTTCCTACTAAAAAAATAATTTTCTTTGCAGAGTTTCAAGGGGAATGAGGAGTGGTGGTGGACGATTAGGCAGGGGGTTGAAATTGGGGAGGTGTAGTGTTGCAGAAGTGGGATGGAACCCCAGGCTTTAAGGCTGATGTTATTACGTGTGAATCACTGTGTTTTATTCTGTCTCTCCAGTATCTAACCCAGTGCCTGGCACCCTCCTTTTGGAGCATTATTGTTTGCTGAATTGAATAAGAGGACATTCAGGGGTGTTTGTATATGTACATGTTCATGAGTGCATGTGTGTGTGTGTGTGTGTGTGTGTGTTCCCATTAGAACGAATTTTAGGAAAAGAAAGAAAAATAATCTGAAAATTCTGGGTGATTGGATTAGGGATGGGAGCCAGCTGGTAGGACTTTCAGAACTGAGGGATGAAGTGGACCAAAGAGAGACTGAAAGTGCAGAGTAGAGATAGTAGTATGATATAGTAATAATAGAACATAAAGAAAGGACTTTGGAGTCTGAAGGTGTCATGGGTATCCTTCCAATAATCATGAATCCTTGTCCAAATTATTTCCTCTAGGTCTCATTCCTCATTTCTAAACTAGGGGTTGGTAATTCCATCCATCCATTCATCCATCCATCCATCCATACAATTATTTAGAGGGTAGCTCTAGAGATAAATGAGATAATGCATATAAAATACTTAGTATACTACACGTAATATAGAAAGCATTTAAAAATAATAATGATTGTAAAATCTTAATCCTCACCACATCCCTCTGTGATGCAGGTATTATTATCTCCATTTAACAAAGTAATTAATGCTTAGAAAGAGTGACTAACTTTCTCAATATCGCATAACTAATAAGTGATGATGGTTTTGTCCTTGGCTCTTCATTATCCTACTATATTGATTAGTTATTTATTTATTTTTAATTTTTTCAACTTTTATTTTAGGTTCAGGGGGTGCATGTGCAGATTTGTTACATGGGTAAAATGCATGTCCCTGGAGTTGTGTGTACAAATGATTTGTCACCCAGGGAGTGAGCATAATAGTCTACTGATGCTATCAGACTCATTCATTCATATAGGTTTATTTAGACTGGTAGAAGTTGGCAACAGTAAATTTCAAATTTAGGAATAGACTTTTCCTCAGGTTCCTATTTTTGGCTTTTGCAGGTTTTATTTTTGGCTTTTGCATATTACTGTTGCATTGATGTAAATTCTCCACTTGCATTTCCTTAGCACAGGGCAGGTGGAAAGAGGCTTGGACCTTGGCAAGAAATGGCCTCCTTACCAGCCCCATATTATATGAATTCCTCTTCGTGCTTGCCAAGACATCAGTTGCTCCTTTGCTGTATTTGAGGCAGTTTAGTTTAATTTTTCATTATGACAGGTTTTCATCTCCAATTCTTTATTTAGAGCACAGTTCTCAAAACTTTTTCATTCTGTAATCCCTTTGAGGGTTTCCACAACCCTCAAACATACTTTGAACTACTTTGCTATCAAAATAAAAGTGTGGAAGAATAATTCAGCTGTTGGGAGGAGACACCGGTGATGTTTTTCACTTTTCTTGACCCCGAAGAAGGGAGGAAAGCACTCGGCACTCGAGGGAAGGTGGGAAGTGAAGAGAATTCAGGGTGGGCTGGTAGTAGGGCCTCATAGTCAGTGAAAAAGATGCAGAGGAAGAGGTTTCCTGAAACTGTAAAGCCACCATCGTCTACCAGATGTTAGGTGTGTCGCAGCTCTCATCCTATGACTCCCTCCGAATATCCCTGGGGAAACACGACATCCTCTTGGAGACATATTGATTTGAAGCAAGCAGGTTTTTCTTCTTTTGTCTCCATTCTCTGCCTGCCAGCTCAAAATCCTTCCCTTTCCACCATTTTCCCTACTCCTCTCTTCCCTCTGGATTCTCTCCAGTTTTTGTGTTCACCTACTCCTGTTTGGAGGAATCTAGTGATTTGATCTACTTTTCTTTGATGTCTCAAGTGGTCTTACTTTCTCATAACCCCATTGACTCTTTGCCCTCTGACACAGAAAGCCTCAGTTCCCAGTTGAGCTTTTGTATTTCACACTGAATGCAGATGAATAACACTGATTTTTGCCTTTCACTGGTGAGCAAATCCGAGCTGGCTTTCCCTTTAACTTGCTCCTCTTTTCGTACCTGGTTTTCCCGAATTGACCAAGTTGCAGCTGTTTTTCTCTTTAACTTCCCCCTTCAGTTGCAGCAAAAATAAACTACTTCCTGACTTCAGCCCCTGGCAGGAGGGTGATGTTATCCTGAGTGACTAACTTAACTATAGAGTTAGAGGAAGTGAACTCTCAGCATTGTTTGCCTATTGGGTAACATTTGTTTTTTTTCTTTGGGATGAAGAACTTCTTGACTTTTAAGGACATTGGGCTTGAGTTTTGCCCTCATATAAAGAGTGTGTGTGGTCACTGAAAGTTCGATTGCCACCAAGACTATCCATGTTTGCGGCTGGCCCCCTGCCATTTGTTCATTCCAGCAGCCTCCCTGAAGTCTGGTTCTCCTCTGGTCCTTCCTAAGGCCATTTGCTTTGTGATATATCACTGGGATTTCTGTCATCACTTACTCTATAGTTTCCTATTCTAGCAGCAGCAACAGGCTCTTATTTAGTGATTCTGTATCATAATGTATCCACATTACATCAACTTTACTGTCTTTCTGTGTCTTTGTATAATTTTAAATAGGTCTTCCTGCTTATTTAGAAACTCTGTGGATTTGCCACATCCTCTATTTCCATCTACTCACGTTGACTACTTAAATACTGTCATTTGCTACCACATTTTTCTTCTCTCCTTATGCAATGAATACTTATTGTGTCTTTCATACTCTGTCTAATCAATCCATCTTCCTTTTGCTTTCTGGGAACAAGACTAAAATTATTTCTTCCCCTTCAATCTTAACTTTGATCTTCCTGGGACAAAAGAAATGTATGATATGGGGAACTTCATATTCTTTGCCCAACAGATGATCTTTTATACATTCTTTCTCCTTTCTCTCTTAGATCATTTTTTTCTCTTAGCTTTTCCTTCAAAATAATTCTGTCCAGCAATTGCTATCCTCATATGTGCATATTAATCTCACAACTTAATATAACACTGAAATATAGTTCATCGTATTTCATACGTAACTTTAAAATCTAATTTTTAGTGACAAATGCTGAGAAATTCAATAAATAGTGTATCAAAATCATCCTTAAAAAATAAAAACACAGTTTACCATCTTATACATTATTTCCACTCATTTTCTACTCACTGAGTTGTTCTTAAAAATGATCAATAAGCCAAGATTCTAGCTGACTTGTTTGACATAAACCACTACCTGGGTGGATAGATTATATTTTCTTTAAAATATTAAACCAATACATTATGAAGTATGCCTGGATATTCTTTAATAGATTGGCTTAGATATAGAATACACAAATCGCTGGTTTCCCTTTTCATTCCTGAGATGGTGCAGATTCTTTCTTTTGCTCTTACAAGATTACACTAAACATGCTGCTTACATGTCACCACAAAGAGTTTTCCTACTAAGGGCAGTTTATGGGGACTTACTGATCTCTCCATAATACCCGAAGTGATAGCAGAAACAGGAGTTGTTGAATAAACTTAATACAGATGTTTTGGAAGTTACCTGTTTGCATTTCCCCATGATAGCTGACTTTAAAATACAGAAAACAAAAAAGAAAAAGAAGCTCTAAATTTCTGCAGAGTTTATCAATCTTCCTAACAGTTTTTTTCTCTTTTGTTCTGAATTCATTTTATCATGGCCTTTATCAATTCTCCAAAGCAATGATCACCCTTGAGGAAGAAGTACGGAGGAGTGGAAAGAGCTTAGGTTTGAAGTCAGGTGGATTGAGGTTACAGCCTCATATCCATGTCTGCATAAGTGATTTTGCCTCTCTGGGCCTCGTTTCTCATCCAAAATGGGACTAACAATTCCTAACTTTCCATCAGGTTTTAGAACTGAAGATAATGTGTAAAAACATCTAACAGTGTCTGGAAATGAAGGGTGTAAATAAAATGTTATGGTGGCTTATTGAGTTGTATTATTTGTTTTATCATGAACTGATACCTACATCAACTTTACATGTTGAGGCAGAGGCAGACCTCCTTGGTATAATTTCTGAGATACTGGAAAAGTCTGGAAAATGCTCTAAAACCTCCCTCTCACGTACTGACCTGATGTTTCTATTTCCACCTTCAATGTGTTCTTTCTGTAAAGTTTAGCTCATTGTTAAGATGTAAGCACCATGTAAATTAATACTTTAAGTTTTACCAACAGCTACCCTTTGATGTGAATGGATTTATCAGAAATCTTTTTAGTGGGATTTGATTGTGAAAAAGTGAAAGAGACATGTTTAAGGCACTAGATTTCTGGGACCTGAGGGATTAGGGAATATATGGAGGTATGCTGAAAAGTTCAGAGCCTTAGGGGACAAAGGGTACAAAGGCTATTCTGAGGTCTCTTCACATTTGGACTCTGAATTAGGGGAGTAGTCTTGTAAAAAGCAAAGTAGAGGTTCCTCTTCAAAGACTTTCCTCCCCATCTAATTAGGAATAAGTAGTAACTTCTCTTAGAAGCAAAACCTATTCAAAGACCTGTGCTAACATTCTTAAATATCTGCTAGCCATAATAAAAAAATCAATGTACTTTATGTTCTTAACTCCCACAATTTAGCGTTAAGTATTTGCCCTAGCATGCTCATACTGGTCCAAGCAAGCATTAGGTCATAGCCTGTTCCTCTTCCTTATTTAAAGGTGTTTTTACCTTTCTCAGCATTCCACAAATTACTTCTTCCTTCCTTTGTCCTCCTCTGCCTTTGCCTCTTTTAAAAAGTTCTAAGTTGCTAGGCAATCGGGACAAATACAGAATGTGAGGTCCCATGCCAGCCAATGGAAACCAGACACAGCAGTAAGGTGGACACGTCAGGTTATAAATGACCCTGTCTCCTTTGTTCAGTATACTCTCATGGCAAAACTGCTGGCGAGTGTACCCTTTCTGCAGAAAGCAAAAATGACCTTGCTGAGCAAATTAAATTTATGTTCAAGTGATATTTCTTTATGGCACCAAGGAACAAGCATTTCTAACAGTTTCAACCCTACTTGCCCATCACAATCATCCCAGAAGCTTTCAAACATGTAACACCTAAGCCCCTCACCTCAAAAATTATATTTAATTGTTTGATAGGACATCTTTAGTGTTTAAAAGCCCTGCTTATAATTCAAATGTTTAGTCAAATTGAAAACCAAGGAGTTAGAAGGAGTAGGGCCACACAAAACATTTTTATGCAATTCTCCCTAACTACTCACAGACTGAAGTAAACCATTTTAAGCCTAGTCTCTTAAAGAAAGACATTTTCATTTTGATTTAATTGCTTTTTGGATCCACCTAAAAAATGCAAGACCATGATATTTATTGACTCAATTGCAACATTTTGTTGAAGGACATAAATTTTAATAATACCTAAAAGATTCTAGAATCAGGTCAACATTCATCAACAAAGTAGAGGCTTTTGCATTCTTGCATTCCATAAACGAGCTTTTTGTTCTCTCCCTATTTCTCCCAGAAAGAGAATTGCAATAGGATCTTCAGGAAGTTATCTTTAATGATTGATTCAAGTAACTAACTTGTTTATTGTTTTATAATGTATAATGCAGCTTTTTATATGTCATAATTGGGTAGGTATTATTATTATCATTCCCACTTTCAGGTGAGAAAACAAAGAGAGATTTTGAATGATGTGCCCAAGTTAATGCAGACTTAAATGCAAACACAGAACTTGCCCCAGGGCTTTGATGCTAACATTTATATGCTTTCTACAGTTCATTATTTTGAATTTCATTTGTGTTTCTAGATGTTTAGTTATATCTTGGTAATTTGTTTGGCTCAGACTATTTTCTCTGTAATAACCAAGACTTTCATGGATTGCATTTGTTAGAAAATCCCAGAACTGCATAGTTGGCTTTGTCTCAGTCTTCTTCTTTAAGATGACCCTAAGTCCCGTTCAGCCTGAGTTGGTCTTTGTTTATGCTTTTGTCCCAGAGTAATTGCTCATAGTGCCCCTTTAACTCTCCAAATGGTCCCAATTTGGATGATAGAGTATATGGCCATCAATCTAATAATGATTTTGGAACATGGCAGTATGTATTAAGCTTCTTCTTTTTAATTTGCAGAAATACGTTATTTATTTGATTGAGTTTTTTTTCCATTAATAGTTTCTATAGTTTATCTAATATCATGTTTTATTTAGAATTTCATCGAGATTTGCGTATGCAGTGCATCTAGAATTATGGTGGTGATAATTTTAATATACTAATTGTTTACATTTATTAATCACTGATTCGTCTAAGCACAAAGTTACCTACATTATACCTACTATCTCATCTAATATGTATATTATAGAATCAAATCAGGGTCTGCTTGCCTGGCATAGTAAGACCAGATATCCACACTGAGGTTTTGCAGTGGTAGAAAGCAAAGTATTTATTTGAAGGGCACCAAGCAAGAATTACAAGGCAGCTAATGCTTAAATTCTGACCTCCTTGATGGCTTGCAGGTAAGGAATTTTAAAGGCAAGCATGAATTCCAGGAAAGCAGAAGAGGGAGAGGGTTGGGGGAAAAAGGAGGCTCACAGGGTCATAGATGAATTCAAAACTTTTCCAGTTTGTGATTGGTTCAGGAGGTGAAGTTTTGTCTAAAAATTTGGGATCATCAGAAAAGAATGTTAGCTCTGGCTCATGGGTATGACCTCCTCCAGGTTCCTCAGAAAGAAATTTAGAACAAAGAACTGTGGTCTGAGTTTAGTCTTCATCTCTCCTTTATCTAAGGTCTACCTTCCAGTGGATTCAGTTGGTGGGGGTCTGGGTTTCTCAAAAACAACTTGGACATATGCTAAGATGTGATTTTTAGTTTCTATAGGGAACCAAACATCTAGTGATGCCAGCTTCCTTGGCTATTTTTTTAAGCGACTATTACCTTCTTATCGAGTTGCTTAATTATTCTCAAGGCTGGCCTGGAATTTCCCTTGAAAGAAATCAAGATTTTCGTTTATTTCCATGCTTGGGGGCCCACAGGCCTCTAAAAAGAAATCCCTGCTCTGTCTCGCTTAAAAAACTTTGTGGGCCAGGCATGGTAGCTCAAGTCTGTAACCCCAGCACTTTGGGAGGCCAAGGCAGGTGGATTTCTTGAGTCCAGGAATTTGAGACCAGCCTGGGCAATGTGGCAAAACTCATCTCTACCAGAAATATGCAAAATTAACCAGGCATGGTGATATGCACCTGTGGTCCCAGCTACTCAGAAGGCTGAGGTGGGAGGATTGGTTGAGTCCTGGAGGTGGAGATTGCCGTGAGCCAAGATTGCACCACTGCACTCCCGCCCGGGCAACAGAGTGAGATCCTGTCTCAAAAAACCAAAACAAAACAAAAACAAAAAACTTTGTGAAGTGGGTACTAGCATTGTCCTCCTTTACCAGACGAAAACAAATCTAAAATGAAGTATAAAGATGCCAAGTAACTTGCCCTGGGGCTCAGAGTCCATTAGCAAAGTTAGAACTTTATAGCCCATGTCTGACTTCAAAGTCCAAGCTTCAAATCATTCCACTAAAATCCAGGCCCTCTTCTCTTACCCATTCGACAAGCACTGGGCTCCTAACGTAGCCACGAGCAAAAGTTCTTGTCCTGATTATTTGCCAGATGAAATAGAGCACAGAGGAGCAGGAGAACAGGGAAGTGTTTTACTCAACATGCTGTTAAGAACTTCACCTCTCCATATACAGTTGTATCTACAGCTCCAAGGATATTTGTAGAAAATATAAAAAATATTTAAATGTTTGTTCTAGTATAGACTAAATATCCAGAGGATTTATTTCTTCCTCTTTATCCATATGTTTTAAAATGGCCTGAACTATTTCAAATCAGTAACTTGGCCAACAAATTTTATAACATAACATTTTGAGTTAATTGAAGCTAGACGTACCTTTGATTATTCATGTGGACCTGACTGTGAGAAAGGAACCAAGGAACAAAGCGTAAATGAATAGACTTAGTCAAACATTTAGTACAATGTTGAAACACTGTAGGTACACAAATATATACCAGAGAGATAGGATTTTTACTATACTGCATGCCACTGGGCAGAAGTGCTGTAAGAGGGCAGAAATTTGAATATTGGAAGTGGAAAAAAAATCTGAAATTCTATCTCAGATGTACCCCTCATGAAAAATAAAATCAAAACACCTGTAGCATGACCAAAATGTTATAGTGAGCCCATGTATTTAATTATTTAGTGTTCAGGCTGATTGGCATTAAGAATTTAGTAATTACTCAGTGTGAATTCTGCCCTCAGGGAGACCAGGGTAGTAGTGAATATGAAATACAAAACCAAATAAATGCGTTGTTGATCATCTTGTGACATTTGATGGAATATTTTGGGCAGAGGCAGTTGAGAAAATTTCTGAATGCAGAGAATCGAACAACAATGAAAAAGACGGAGAACATTTGCTCTGTGGAAGAAAAGGAGCAAGGCTGTATTTGGGAGTGATAAAGGCCATTGATGTGTCAGTGGCCAAAGAATAGCAACTCTGGGGGCTGCGGGGTACGGGCTGTTGTGGTCATGTGGTGGACACAGAGCACATGGACACACAGTCTCAGTGGTACAATTATTTGAGGCAAGCACTGAAGACTAAGTAGTAAAGCGAGAAATGGTTGTGACAAGAGCCACATGGTGTACATGAAATGTTTCTTTTGTACAATGTTGAAGATTCTGAAGGGGTTGGAAAAACAAAACAACGAGATATACTTGAACAGACCTAGATTAAGAGATTTTGTAGAGGCCATTGCAGAGGATGAATATAAAAGAAAGATGAATAAAAAGTGCTGAGATTAAGGAATAAAGCTGAAGTATAGACCTTCTATAAGCTAGGACAGATCTAACTCTTCTTTTTATAGAGGTGAAATAGAAAGCAGATTTTCTTCCATTCAGCCAAACCAAACACTAATAAAATTGGCCAGCGTGAATGCAGAAATAAATCATCCCAAACATGATTAATGTTCATATGTAACAGAGTTTCTGAAAGCAGGTACAAAGTATATTTTTTTCCACCATCATGTAAACTCCATAACATTTCCATAATTTGAAATTTCAGAATAAGAAAAAACAAAACCCAACCTAAATGCTTTTCTGAAGAGCAGTCATTATAGCTATATTTGACAAGGAAAAAATGAAACAGGTCAGTTGAAAATTAAAAGAGCAATTTTTAAAATGTCTTCTTGTTTTTCTTCGTTGTGGGAATTTAGTCGGTTTACAATAATAATGTACCATAATTTTTATTTTCATCAAAGGCTAAGTTAGTACAGTAGTTACAGTGGTTCTAAAAGGTCCATAGGTATGTAGGAATAGTAACCCTTTTTAGAAGGCTGCTGAGATGTTTGAAAATGTATCCAACAAAGAAAAATCCCAGACGACCAAGTCAAATTGTGAAGAAGGTTACATTTGCATTTGTTTTTTCCCCACTGCTTTGTGCTCTTTCTTGTCTCACATTTATTCTGTCTTATTGCTTCCTCATGCTAGAAGCTTCCTCATGCTCAAGACCATTCTCTCAATGTCCTTATGCCTTTCTCAGGCCATGGACCCTGGCGGACATCCTATTTCTTCTTTTTGCTTCAACAGAACTTCCCAATCTATTTCCCCTTCCCCCCAGGGATTTATATTCTTTGCTGGGGAAATGATAATGGATGAGCAGGCTCAGTGTGTGTGCAGACAACATTGGTGCTCTGCCCAGGTCCCCTGCAATCCCTTGTCCCCATTTTGGGGGCCCTCCTGGTTTTGTGTGCTTTTACTTTCAGCGGCCATGATCTGTTGCATCGGGAGCCTCTTTGCTTACAAGAAGTTGGGAATTTACATGCTCTTGGAATGGTCCTTAATGAACAACTGAAAAGCATAGAATTCTGAAAGCCCTCTCACTTGGGTCTCTCTCACTTGGGTCACAGGGAATGATAAATTCAAGCTGGAGCTTGCTCAGCATCCTCTCCTCCCTTCTTCTCCCTTCCCCTCCCCTGCTTCCCTCTCTTCTTCCTGATACCTCAGAAGTGTGTATATCTCATAGACATAATCTTGGTCTCAGAGTCTACTTCGCGATACCAAATTTAAGGCAGGACCAAATGTAAGGTATTTCTTATTTCCTTCCACTATAGAAAATAAGAAATTTCTTTCTCCTAAATGCCACAGATAGGGACAAGATAATAAACAACTAGAGAAGAGTTTATTGAGCTTTTCATACTTATAGGGCCACAAAGAAGGCTAAGATTTTATGTTTTAGCTGTGATGACTTAAGTCATGATACTTTAATTCAAAGGGCTTAACTCCTTAATGATGGAACAGTGTGCCTATGTGAGGTAGGGACAGGTATGTGCAAGTGCCTTGAAATGGTGCCCTGAAACTCTGTAGGTGACTACTCAATTGCCTATGCATAAGGTAGGGTTTAGTTATAGATGTAGACTAAGTTATTTCAAATCCAAGTTACTGTTTTTCTCATCCCTAAAATGGGGTTGTAGTGAAGTTTAAATAAGATAATGAAATTACCTAGTGCTTAGCCAGTGCTTAACACATTAAATTCATCAACATTTGCAATTTCTTGCAAAGTATATTGTATATAACACCCCAATATTCAGTTGCTTTAAAATCATAATCTCATATTTAGCTTGTAGTCCTGTGGTTTGGGAGTTTAGGGCTTGGTGGTTCTTTGGGACCTCACTGGGCTCAGTGACAAGTCTGGGTGTCGGGTGACTGCTGGCTGGGGCAGCTTGTGACCCGTTGCCTCATTTCTATGTGGGCTGGCTGTTGTTGAACTTAATGACTTTAAGTCAAATTGAAATAGATTTAAATTATAGTTTACCATTTTATTAAAGCATGACTTTGAGTAAGTACTTTACTTTTTTAAATGCCCCAGTTGCCATGTCTGTAGAATGAAATTCTTCAAATCAGGGACATTTATTTCAAAATAGACTGATTCGTAGAATTATAAGCAGCAGAATCATAACAAAATGTAAGTTCGTTTTCCTTAAAGATTGAGGTCTTGAAATGAATGACTCACAAAATATAGTAACTATTAGTGGTAAATCTCAATGTACATTGTAGGGTGCCTCTTGATAAAGCTGGGAGCTACTAGTTAGATATTAGATGCATTGAGTGTACCTTCTATTGGGTTTCTGTCTTAGGGAAACTGGTTAGCTTTATTAATAAGGACATTAATGAGACTAAGTTCATCCATGTGATCTTAGTGTGGGCCAGTGAACTTTCCTGTTTCATGATCACAGATTGGACTCCTAATCCTTGTGTTTATTATGTGGATTTGTAATGCTCAAGATGAGAACACTAATGAAACTGGTCAGTATGGACACAACAGTACAAATCCCAAAAGGCCATGTATGTGTGTGTGTGTGTGTGTATAACAATATAGTACAGCAAAGTGGGTGCAAAGAATCCAGGAGGGATTACGTTAGAATCAGGGTGTTAGTATAGCTGTGAAATACACTATAAACTCATGACAATGACAGGGGAAATACTCAAAGTGCATGTATAGTTAATACATGAGAAAATTCATTTTTTAACATTTTCTTAATTTTTTGTTTGTTTGTTTTACTTGCCACTTGGTAGCAAAAAAGGTTCATTTTTTGAAAGGAAGGACAGCATGATTTTTGTTTCCTCTCCCTGGTCCTTAGTTGTAGGTTCATAAAATAAGAGTTACCACTGATACTTTTCCCATATATTAATTACATCATTTATTTAAGCAGGCACGGGGAGAAAGAATTTTGGGCTCCTTAGAAGAAAGGCGTAATATTCAGCTAAGAGGGTCTATTATTTTTATGATTTTCTTCAGAAAATGCTTAAATATAGATTTATTGTTGGAATAGGGAAAGTATATTTTGCCCTGGGATACCAAACCACAGAGATAATCAAAGTTGATTTATGAATTGCTGAACTCTTAAATTTAAAAAGAGCTAAAGAGCCAAGTAAATTGTTGGTGCCTAAAGAGCATGGAACTAACAGAACTGAAAGGACCATTCTGGCTCCACAATTCTCAATTCTATGATTTTGTAATTTTATAGACATGGAGTACCATGTTTTAAGTTACACTAATTTAGCCCCTCTCCTACAAATTGTTCCATTTTTCCTACTTGCCTCCTTCTAATTAAATTAGTTCTTGAGCTTGATAGTTGGCCTTCTCCGGGTTCTTTGCATAGGAGTTACTACTTTTCATGTTCTCTGAAACCTTTCAAGCCAAAGCAACCGGTTTGTTAGTAACCAGGAGGTTATCTTTGTTTTTAGATATGTTTCACTGTCGACCTTGTCTAGTATGTTTCCTCCATGCTCAAGTTTACTGGCCAGAGAGTACTTATACTGTAGGAAATAAGAAATCTTATTCTCCTAAATGCAATAGGTAGGACAAGATCACAAACAATTAGAGAATAGTGTATTGGGCTTTTGTACTTTTAAAAATTATGGGGCATAAAAAAGACTAGGAAAAACCCAAAGATGCATTTGAAAATCAAACACAGATTGATGTTGCTCTTAGTCAGGCTGAGAAGCCTGAGATGCAGCAAATGTGTCAGGTGAAGTAAAGGGATTGACAGTTCACAGGCTGCAGAATTCCTCTTTTACTTTTTCTCACTGTGTAAGTAAATGACATTGTTATTAATGACTGAATCTCAAGGGAGAATATGCAGCTGCATCTTCCCTCAAAATAGCTGCCATTTCCAGATAGTTGGTCTTATGCTGGGCTTGGCCACAGCCCTGAGGAACAGACCATTTTGGAAGACAAAGCTAGTGGATTTCTCCACTGCTTACTTTTTTCTAAAATCAAATGAAGAACCAGAAGAGAAACACGTTGATCTAGCCAGCATTTCCACTGCTCTAGGTAGTAGTATGAATCCTGAGAAACTCTGTAGCAGAACACAGCAGAAAGAAAAAAATGGTTTAGGTTTCTTATTTCTATTATATTTATTATTTTCTAGATCAAGGGTTTTAAAAAAATTTAATTTAGAGAGAGAAATTTCCTTTCTTAGTTTAGAGGTATTTCACTGGAGACAGCAGCAACCACAATTGCCAAGTAGCTAGAGGAAATGGCTTCTCAAATAGAAGGGAATGTTATTAATTCCCAAGATAGCAGTATGGTAAATTCAAAGGAATTAGTTTGTAAATTTGACTTGGTAATGAACCACTGAAGAAAAAAAAGAGGCTAAAAATTTCTCCTAAATCAATAGCTGACACTGGATACCTGAAATGCCATGACACATTAACAGAACATTTTAAATAGCTGGCAAAAATATTATGAGTCAATTATATCATAGGACTTGACAAAGAGAGTCATAATGGTTGAGCCTTAAAAGAATATGCCGAATATAAACTTAGGGAAAAACCTCTTAGAAAAGTTGGAGAATGAATACCTTTTGTGTTTTGTCTGGAAAATGTAAATACTAAGGGGAAAAAAATCTATGAGTCCTTGATTACAGCCCATATATTCACAATCCAAATCCTATTTTTCATCTGGAATACCCAGGAAAGGGGACATCACTTTCATAATGAGAAAGAAAATAAAGGTAAATTTAGAACAGTAAGAGAGCACATAGAAAAAGAAACAGGCCTGAGAGGCATTTGCAAGTTTAAGGTAATAGGGTTCGATAAAGAAGAAAAAGAAGAAGGGAAAAAGTCCCTGTCCGTGATGCCTGTTTCAAGAAACTTAGTGCCTTGAGGTTACACAACGTAATAATGACCAAGATAATTTTAAGTGAAATAAAATGTTGAACTATAAACATACATGTAAAATTACACTGAGGAATATAGTTGAGGTTTCATGGCATGAAAATTAAATGACTTATGAACTCTAAGCTACTATAGTTGGAAAAAAATATATATATATATGTATGTGTGTGTGTGTGTGTGTGTGTGTGTGTGTATCTTGGCCACAAGATACAGATATCTAAAGCCTCTTTTTATATGTATTGTTTGAAAATTTAAACTAAGGGGCTATTTTACCATGGATTCAAACAGCACACACATATATACATTACACACAACCACGTATGTCACCCCTCCCCCCTTTCACAAATTAAACAGCCAACTGCCTCAGCCTTCATGCACTTTCCTTATCACCTATTACCAAAAGAAATATAACACTGGTCAGGCGCAGTGGCTCACACCTGTAATCCCAGCACTTTGGGAGACCCAGGCGGGCTGATCACAAAGTCAGGAGATCGAGACCATCCTGGCTAACACAGTGAAACCCCGTCTCTACTAAAAATACAAAAAAACAGCCAGGCGTGGTGACGGGCGCCTGTAGTCCCAGCTACTCAGGGGGCTGAGGCAGGAGAATGACTTGAATCGAGGAGGCGAAGCCTATATCATCATCTGGTGTTCACTGAGGGCTATTTGGTACTAGCCCGAGGGAAGGTGGCCGGGATGCACTGTGTCCCCGGAGAGTTCAGCTTTGTTAGAAGTGGAGACCTGGGAGTGGAAGGTGGAAGAGAGCACACTCAGGCCACGCATAGATCACTGCCAGTTTATTCTCTTAAAACATTTTAAGACAAGGGAAACGCTGGATTTCAAAGGCTCAGGGAACACTTCTCCTTTCGTCCCTTGCCCATTTAGCAGTTTGAGGCTGCCATTTGTGCACTAGAGAAATTGTGAAATTGCAAGTTCCTGTTGTATTAATATTTGACTGTTTTATATGTAGTCGTTAAGGTAAATGTTTAATAAGCAATCACAGGTCAGTTATGGGTGCTGTTTCGGTTTTTTTCTATGGATGTAGTTGTGAGCAGCTCTGGGAAAAGAACAAAGCATATGCAGAAGATTTCAAAGTGAGTTTTTATTGCTTCATTAACGTTCTTACAGTGTTTCCCTCCAACACTACTAACTGAATGGAATAAAAGAAGCTGTCTTCAAAGAAGGATAGAGTCACTTCCTTTCCCCACGTCTGCTTTAAGTGTCTAGTTTTTGTTATCTATTCATTTTTTCTTCAGAAGCTAAAGCCTCTTACTTATTATATGTATTGTTTGATACATTTAAACTAAGGGGTTATTTTACCATGGATTCAAACAACAAAAATAGACAAGTGAACTTTCTGGATTTTCAGTTCCCATGCCCAACCCCTTTTTCTAATAACAAAGGATGGCATTTTTCTCTTGAACGTGTTTGTCTGTTTTTCTTTGAGCTTTTACCCCTAATTTTCCATAATTAACCACATTGGCTGAAGCTTATATACTGTGGTTATTTACTGATACTAATTTAGCTTTTCCTCTTTACATTTTTCTGCTAATGAAGTCTATTTCTTTTATGAAAAAATGTTCTAGGCAATTTTACTTCCAGCAACCCCAAGTCATTGGCCTTTATTTTGTTCTTTATTCCATTTCAGAAATGGACAATGATAAATGAACAGCTGTCAAAGGCCTGTAGTACGATGACTGTGACCTTAATTTTGCAGTTAACACTATATTGCTTGTCTGAAATGTGCACTCCATCCTTTTCTCTTGGCTTTTCACTGCCTGCTGATGTTTTGTTTTCTTTGTTTTCTTGTTCTTTTGCATTAAGATCAGTTCCTGTCTACGAAACACCTCACTGTAGAACACTGAGACAGGCCTCATAGACCAAGGATCAACTAAACCCTACACAGCCGTGCAGTCTTCCCACTCTGAAGTATATACATACAAAAGTATAACCAACATTAATACATACATAATATATATAGATACCTACATAGTTTACTAGTATGTAAACATATTTTTTGTGTATCTATATCATCTATTCATCTACCTATCTACTATCTATCTCTTCAGAAAAGAAATTCAAAGATTAATATGTTATCACTTACCTCCAGAAGAAAGAATACTTTTCTTTTGGTGATGATGGAGGGACACTGAAAATCCAAAACCAACTTTTCAAAGAAACTTGACCTATCCTTCAAACGCCCTTCTAAAGAAGTACTCCCATAGCATTGCCTCTGGTTGCTCTGTGAGTGGTCATGGAGAAGCAACTCTTACAGGTCTGAAGGGGCAGTTGCAATCCAATCTTCACAGGCATGTGCAAATGTCTGCCCAGATAGTGTCATGATGCTAAGAAATAAGACAGTAATGGTCTGTCAGATGTGTCAGGAAGAAAATTATGGTGGTCAACAGCCACTCATCAGCCACTGATCACTGACTTCCACTGCTTCACACTGCAAATCTCCATTCCAAACATAAATACACAACTTCCAAGGAAGAAAAAAAAGGGGACCAGCCCCAGGGTCCCCTGTTTTCACCTATAGTACTTGTATTTCTCTGTTCTTTCTGGAAGTGGACTTGCATGGGTATTTGTTGCTGCTAATAGCTGTGACAGCTAATACTCATGACACAGCAGCTGGTCCCTGAGCTCCAGATACATAATGGGAACAAATGAGGAGATTAGGCAGGCACAGCAATGCTTTCTGGTGAGGACACAGGTACTAACAGATTTGTTAGCACCCACTTTTCTTGAGTAAGAAATGACTAGCCTGTGCTGTGACTCAATGGTGAGCTAGGATTTTAAGTAGCTTCAGGTAGAATCTGGTCTTTCCTAGGACTTCCGCCAAATCTGCTATACTTCATGGTCATAATAATAGTGAATATTCACCAGTTACCAGTGTGCCAGGTGTGGACTATAGGCTTTAAATATGTTAGGCCATTTAATCCTCTCTATAAATCTTAAGATGGGTTCTGTAGTTAGCACTATTTTGAAGATCAGAAAACTAAGGCACTGAGAGACTAAATAACTTCCCCTAAAGTTACACAGAAAGGAAACAGCAGAATTAGCATCAAACTCAGGAAGTCTGGCTCCAAGCACTTTGTCCTTCACTATTCTGAGGGATGGAGGCATGGTGGGGCAGGATGATTCTGGGAACTTGCCTTTTCTCACCATCTCTTTACAGTTCTCTGGAATAGAAATCAGCTTCCAAAGTGGCTTTGTGAGGACAGCTCTTAGGTAAGGGTGGATGCTGGCTCCAGCACACTAAATGCAGGTTATTTCGCCACAGGAGTTAATTTGTTCCTGTGTTGCTGGGATATACATCAAGTAATCTAAGGAAGATGAGTGCATGACTGAAAATCTCCAGGCAGAGTATACTTTTCCTGTGTGTGCAGAGCTTCTCTGAATGTGGACAGCCCTGGTTAAATATTAAGGTAAGGTTATTTGAGGAGAGTGGCACAAACTTACTTCATGGAAACTCTATCTTTGTGGTCATGTGCTTAAGGTGTGGCTAGCTACTGGAAAGTGTTGTAACTTGCTTTGTGGGACACATAAAAACAAACTAACACTTTGAGGGAGTAATTGAATATGTACAAAGTATTATATTGTGACTTATTCAAAAAGAAAATACTAGAAGGAGAGGTGGAATAATACTTATGTTTGTCACTAAACCATTTGCAAGTGAATTTCACATTATCTCACCTAATCTTGTTTATAGACAAGGAACTGGACCTTACAGAGATTAAGTAACTTCCCCAAGGTCACAAATGTAATAAGGGCAGAACTGGATTTGAAATCAAGTTTGTGGATACCAAAGTCCTTGATCTTTCTATGTCACCACGTGTGTGTGTGTGTGTGTGTGTGTGTGTGTGTGTGTGTGTTGGAAGGGGAGGGAGATTGGCAATAGGGGAGGGGAGTGTACTGAATGGAATTTTAAAAACACAAAATGATTTCACCTAATAGTTCCAGTAAAAGCTCAGTGATGTCACTTCTATACATACGTGCTAGAGGTCATTCACTTAACAAATGTTATTGAGCATTGTCGCTATGTGAAATATAGTAGTGAAATAACTGAAAACATTACAGGATATAAAGAGGTAGAAGAGCCCAGGAATGCCTTGAGTTGTGAAGATTGTCACACCCCAATGGCCAGCTCCAGCTTATGCGGCTGGTGGCTGGAAATGTCTGATTTCATATCTCTGTATACCCATTTATTTTTTGTTCACTGCTTCCCTCATACTGTTTCTTTGAATATCAAGTGATTTACTTAATTAATTCATTTATTTTAGAGATGGACTGTTACTCTGTTGCCCAGACTGGAATGCAGTGGTGTGATCTCAGCTCACTGCCGCCTTGAACTCCTGGGCTCAAGTGATCCTTGCATCCCAACCTCCTGAGTAGCTGGGAATACAGGCATGCACCACCATGCCCAGCTATTTTTTATTATTATTATTTTTTTTGTAGAGACAAGGTCTCACTTTGTTTCCCAAGCTGATCTTGAACTCCTGGCTTCAAGTGATCCTACCACGTCAGCCTCCGAAAGTACTGGGATCATTGGCATGAGTTACTGCGGCCAGCCTGAATAGCAGGTCATTTAATTCCATCCACGCAATTCTTTTCCTTCCAAGTTCAAGTGACAGTGGGGCCTACACTAGAGAGCTTTCAGTATAATCTAAATGGTAGAGGAAGATGGAGATAATGTTGAAAAGAAGTGAAAAAAATAAAAATAAAAAGCCATTACTCATGGTATAGGGATGGTGGAGTGGAGTGGGGCTCGTGGCGTAAAATGATTTTTAACAGAGAAAGTCTCCTTTACTCCTAGGCCCCTTGTTTCTGGGTGACCAAAAAGATATTGATATTGATGCATCATTCTTTAGAAAATAAATATTAATATCTATTATAAACAATTTACTAACAAAACACTGCTGCTACTGGGATTAATGGTCACAATAATGCTTATAGTTACGGCCAAACTGAACTTCCTATAGGAAGAAGAGATTATCAGGCTTCCAGTGGGATGATTGCTATAAAGTATGTTTCCAGGGAAGGAAGAATTTGTTGAATCTCATTATGATATGGTGGTGAGGCTTTAGGGCTTACCCTGTGGCATGGAGAATAATCAGGCTAGCAATAACTCAACATGAAGTTGGAATCCAAGATTTCTCCTTATTAATTCATGCCACAGAAAAGTTACATGCCACATATTACTGAGTGCCCCTACTCCTGAGAAAGGAAGTGCTTTTCCTATCCTCTACTCCTCCTCATAAACACACCACACCCTTATTTAGTTCAAGACTGCTTAATCAGGAAATAATGAAATTGTGAGTAATAAGTCATACTACCAATGTGATAGGGGAGTGATAAGTACACATTGAGCATTCAATAAATCTCAACAACCAGTCAATAAAAATAGGAGGGACAGTAATTAAGATGAATCTCCACTTGGAAGAGGTAGCCTGGGAGGGTAAAGTGTAGTAAAGAGTTATGCTGCCCCCAGGAGCCAGCAAAGCCCTCGTGTTTCTTGGAACTCAATACCCACCCTGTAAGAAATGCCATTACATTAAGCAGATACACACCTCAGCTTTCACAAGTTGTGGTGGTTACCTATATTATGGGCCAGAGTTTCAGGGTGGCTTAAAGAGAAGGAGGAAGAGAAGGAGACTGTGGCAAGGCTACTAGGAACACCGTAATGTTCTTGAGAAGGTATCATGATGAATGAGTAAAGAACAAAGGCGTGAGGGATGAAGACTGAGAATCAGAAGACTTGGACGTTCCTCCAAGAAGCTTGGACTTCACACCTAAATCTCATTTCCTTATCTGTAAAAGGAGGAGGGTGGGCTAGGGCAGTGCCAGGGTTTCCTCCTGTTTTAAAGTCCCAAGATTCTGAGCTAAGGTAATTTCAGAATCTGCACAGAACTGACACATATCTTTGATCAACAGTAAAATCCTAGATTGCTTGCCTGACCACAGCATTTCCCTATCTGCTCTATAACCATTTATCAAGCATCATAGCGTTCTCTGGCAGCATCATTTCTTTTCAGGGATGCTCTTTGGGGATGACTTTGTATGGTGATATAATTTCAAACTTATGAAAAAGCTGCATGAATTGCATAAGGAATTCCAATAATACTTTTTTCCAGATTCACCAATTATTTACATCTTGTCCCATTTGATTACTCCCTCTCTGTGTGTATATCTGCATATATATTCATATATTTTATATATATTTGTAGAGAATCATTTGAGAGTAAGTTTGATGCATCGTGACCATTTATTGTTAGTTTACTGTATATCTCCTAAGAACACAGATATCTCCTACATAACCATAGTCCAATTATCAAAACAAGAAAATTTAGCATTGATATATACTATAATATGCAGTCCACATTTGATTTTAACTAATTATCCAAATAATGTTTTAATTGATAGTTTCTCTTGTCCAAGATTCAAATCAGATTTACAGACTGCAGTTAGTTGTCTCTTTGGCCTCTTTAAACATGGAATCATGCCTGTCTTCCTTTGCCTTTCTTGACAAAATTTTTGAAGAGTACAAGTCATCTGTTGTATAGAATGTCCTTCAATTATGTCTTGTCTGATATTTCCTTATGGTAGGATTCAGATTATGCATTTTTTGGACAGTAGCACTACTGAAGTTATATAGTATACTTAGTGTGTCATATCAGGTGGCACATGCTATTGGTTCATTCCAATACTGATGAACTGCTAACTCTGATCACTTGGTTAAGTTATATATATCTTTCCCTTTATAATTAATACAATTTTAATTCATATTATAAGATTCTAATTACATATACTTTAATCTGTTTGATATTGCTCTTCTACTTTTCACTTTATTGTGCTAAAATGTGGATGGTCTATTGACCTATTGTCAAGTTTATTGATTCTTTTCACTGTTGTTTCCAGTCTCTTGAAAAACTGGTTGAATGAATTATTCATCTTAGACATCACATATTTTATTTCTAGCAATTTCATTTGGCTCTTTTAAATAGTTTCTATTTCTGTGGCCAAATTACTCATTGTATATTATGTACCTTTTCCACTAGATCTTTTAACGTATTTATTGAATTTATTTTAAAGTCTCATGTGATATAATATTAACTTTTGGGCCATCTCTCCATCTGTTTTTATTTTCTTTCAAAATATGGTATTTTTCTTCATGTGTTTTGTAATTTTTGAATGTGTACAGCACATTGTTTGTCAAAATACAGTAGAGACTGAAATAAGTAATATTTTTGCCCAGGATACCTTTTTCTCTGTCAGCCATCTGTATAAACTATAGTTGAACTATGTGTGAAGTTTGCTGTCATTTTAATTAGGTTTAGTTAACCAATAGGTTAATGAATCAAAAATGAGTCAGTACTTTACCTCCAACAGGGCAAAATCTTTTTGTACAAACAATCTTTGGCTTCCTGAACCAGGGAGAATCTCATTCTGCTTTCTAAACTGGCTTCTAGATTGTTATGTTGTTAAAGAGTTCGCTTTGTTGTACAGTTCTGCCTCCTGGCTTTCTATGGTTCAACGGACCTCTTTCTGCTCTGCTGCGTTCCCCTTATCCTTGGAATATTGGGCAGTGAATTTAGTGAATGTCCAGAGTGTCCATAAGGGGTTTAGGATGGTGTGTTTCCGAGTGGTGGCAATGCAGAAGAGCTAAAAAGACCTTGAGTTTTTGGGAACTTGCTCCCCAAAGAGATCTTTTAGGCCTCTTGTCCTTCCTCCAGCTGTGAGAACCCTCTGACAAGTACTTAATGAAGGCCTGTGGCACTTCATAGAGTTTCCCTTAGTTCTCCTGCCCTCTTTTCGTCATTCTGTCTCACCTCTCTTGCTCTGCTCATCATCTTTTGCATTAGCACTTAGTGAAGGCCCATGGGAAAGGTGTGATGAGTAGGTGCAGATTCTCATTGTGCATCGAGCTTAGGATCCTAAACATCACACCAGCTGTCATTTAGTCATTAAAATTCTTACAAAATTTAGATAGTTTCTCCTTAAATCTATTAATGGTAACTTCTTCCAACTTACACTACCCTGCAAAAGATGATACGAGCTGTATGGCAGTTCCTAGGAAGGGCTTGTCACTTCCTAGATATTAGTTCATTTTGGTTTCATTCATCCTCAGCTATCTAATAGATTTATTTTTAAAAGTATGACTTTGTAGGTTAGTTGGCTTGTTTTTGATAGTAGGGTATAAATGGAAGCAGAAATTAGGATTAGGATCTGGTGTCCTTTAGATATATTCTGCCAAAAAATACAATTAATCCTTCATACTGAGAAATAAAAATAAAATCCTAAGCCCCTTAGCCAACTGAAGGAACCCTTTTTGGCCAAAGTGACCCCAGAGAAACCTCAAAAACTGAGTTTCCTGCCATGATGGGATAGGAGGTCAGTCTTGACCTCCTGGGCTCAAGCAATCCTCCTGCCTCAGCCCCCAGGTAGCCTGGACTACAGGCATGCACCACAGAGCCTGGCTAATTTTTATACTTTTTGTAGAGACAGGGTTTTGCTATGTAGCCCAGCTGGTTTTGAACTCCTGAGCGCAAGTGATTTGCCTGCTTCAGCCTCCCAAAGTTCTGGAATTACAGGCATGCATTTGATAAGTACACATATTTGGCTTGATTTGGTTGAAGCACTGTAAGTACACATATTTGGCTTGATTTGGCTGAAGCACTGTACTGGCTTGAAGTCGCACAAGGACTGCTGAACTACCTGGGAGAAGCCATATATTCTCATTGCTACTGCTGTTGTTGCTTTTAGGTCCCTCAAGCAGACAGATCTGGGAAACTATATAGAGAGAGTTTCCATTTATTCACCATCTATCAAAAACTATGAGCTGATACTGATGCCTCCAATTTTAATCTGAAAGTACATTGTACATTCTAATCCTCTTTTTTCCATATTTGTAACTTTCTTCTACAACATTGAGAAACTTGGATCTCATTATGCTTATTTACTCGTTTGATTAAAATTAGGATACAGAAAAATTCATTTCAGAATTACTAACTGTATTAGTCTGTTTTCAAGCTGCTGATAAAGACATACCTGAGACTGGGCAATTTACAAAAGAAAGAGGTTTAATTGGACTTACAGTTTCACATGACTGGGGAAGCCTCACAACCATGATGGAAGAAAGCAAGGAGGAGCAAGTCACATCTTGCATGGATGGGAGCAGGCAAAAAGAGAGAGGACTTGTGCAGGGGAATTCCTCTTTCTAAATCCATCAGATCTTGTGGGATTTATTCACTATCACAAGGACAGCATGGGAAAGACTTACCCCCATGATTCAATTACCTCCTACTGGGTCCCTCCCACAACACATGGGAATTCAAGATTAGATTTGGGTGGGGACACAGCCAAACCATATCACTAACCCATACCAGTAGGAAAAAAATAAAGTCTATGAATTAGACTTCAATAACTGTCTACTGTTTTTTAAAGGTGAAATTTACACACAATGAAATAAAAAATTGTATGCAATTCAATGAGTTTTGATAAATGCATACCTCATATAATCCACACCTCTCTAAAGATTGACTGTTTCCATCATCTCAGAATAATTTCCCTTTTTAATCTGTTTCCCCTTCCTTCCCTCGAGTAACCACAGTTCTAGTTTTTTTCACTGTAGTTTTGCCTGTTCTGGAGCTTCATACCATAGATAATACAGCATACATTCAGAGTTGAGCTTCTTTTGCTCAGCATAATGTCTGTGAGATTCATATGTGCTATGTGTATCAAATTAAAATTTGTTTTTAATTTTGGTTAGACATTATTCGTTATATGTATGCATTCCACAATTTGTTTATTCTGTTGATGGACAGTTGGTATGTTTCCAAATTTTTTGCTAATATGAATAAAGCTGCTGTAAACATTCTTGTCCGAGTCTTTGTGTGGACATATGTTTTCTATCTCTTGGATAGATGCTCAAGAATGGAATTAGTGTGGCATGGGTGGGTGGGTGTCTACCTTTATGAGAAATTACAAAACCTTTTGGACATTAAATCTGGCTTTGACTTCATTTTAACACATTTTAACACATTGTAAGTAGTATGGGGCTTTACAGCTTCCCCCACTATATGATTCTTTCTGACCTTAGTGTCCTTCATAGAAAGGGCTCTAGCATTGGATTGGTTTGAAGGCACACAAGGACCTCAGAACTACAAGGGAGAGGCTTGTTTTAGGCTTCTAGCTGGGCTTCAGTGAAGTTGTAACAAGTCCTTCATCCTCACTCTGTGAGTTTCTGATCTATTACGAATTTCCCTCCTGCTCCCTAACCATGCAACCAGCCAGTTCTTAACACCATGGTGGAGTTGTCATACTTCCATTGCAGCTCAATTTGGCATGTGCAAGGGGAGAGTATTTTCCCGCCATGGACTGCCTCAGACTTTGTTGTTTCAGTGTTTATGTAATCCTCTGCAAACTGGGAGGTGTTGTGCTGGTGAGGAATGGGTGGGTGGGCCTCTCCTTTGGCTAACTTGACCCTGTGATCTTCTAGTCATCTCCTGCCAGAGCAACTAGAGGCTACTTCATAACTGAACCTGGCTCTAGTTGTTGTGGTATCTGGATTTCATGAGCGCTGTGTTTAGCTGAGACTTGTCAGAAACAAAATAACTAAGGGGTTTGAAACTCTGCAGTGTTCTGAAATACAGTAAAGCATCTATTCTCCAAAATAGCACTTGTAGAACACTGGGGATGTGCATTTCTTTTTTCTTTTTCTCCTTTTGTTGGATTTTCTTTCCCCACAATAATTCATCCTGTTACCTCATCCCTTTCTTTGAATGCAGTACATGTTGCACTTTTCTTATCAGATTCACTTTTTCTCCTTAGCAACCTCCTTCCTTTAGACTCAGTCCTACTCTTCCTTTTAGGTTTATTGGTGTCATGGGGCATTATCATCTATTATTGCCTGGTTGTGTCTCCTTAAGTGCAGGAAGCACTAAACCCTTGGTAATTACAGTGTTGGCCTCGTGAAGGACTTTTGTCTTTAAAATGTTTTATCATCGGTGGTTGTCCTGCATTATTTTTTTTATGTGGCTGCTGCGATGAACTATTATACTATGAACAGGGCTGTGGTACTGGTCTAAACGAAGCAGTAGAAATGCATTTTATGATGAGTCAGTACATTGTAGGTAACAAATGAAACCCTGGGTTATAGAGCAGGTTTAGGCAATATAGGTCAAGAGGAAACTTGACCAAAATCAAACATTTTTCTTTTGGGGAAAGGAGAATGTGTCAGGAGCCCTTGTTCTCTCCAGTGAGAGAAACTATTGCCACTACTAATTTGGACTCTACCTTCTTTCAACTTCCTGAAACATGACATTCTTCTCAGGGAAATTCAGAGTCCTATGTTGATTTTTGTAGCCCTACCCAAGCTGTTCTTTAACCCCTCTTGCCTTAGGAGTGCTATCTTAAATGTTCTTTCTTGGCCATCTAACTAGGAATAAGTTTGGACAGCACTTTAAATCACACCATATTCACTCTCCCATTTATCCATCTATGTCTCCATTGATTCTTCTACCAAACACTGAATAATCACTAATGTGCTCAGTGAATGTATCAGGCACAGTGGACAACTCTATGTGAATAAGATAAGACAGTGTCCTTTCCTCCAAAAGATTATAATTTAGAAGAGATAGGGAAACAAATGATGTCTGTATATAAGTGATCAAATAAAAGAAATAAAGTAATGAAGTCCACAAAAGAGGCATGGACTGTGCTATGTTAGATGAGAAGAGTATTCCCCACACTTTTTTATTGTGCAGCCCATTAATAAAATTTTTGTACACCTACCAATATATATTTTATATAAGTTATGTATATGTACTCTGTACTAATTATTGCATGCATTATAATTGTCTGCATAGAGATTAACATATAATGTAAAGATGAAATAGGTTGTATTGTTTAAATGATTTTAGTTTTATTGAACCATACAAAACTTTTCCTGTTCTGTCGAATATGCTATTAATAACTTTTTTAGTGATAGCGTTGTGGTTTTTATGTCAGTCTGATTTAATAGTCATTGTTTTTGCACCTAAAATGGCTGATCTAAAGCTTATATTGGGAGGATGGGGAATATCATATCAGTGTAATTCTTATTTGTGGGTGCTTACATTATTACTGTGATTTTAATTTGCAGGTTCTTTGTAAGAAAAATGTTAAGTATGTTGTGAGAGTTAGTTTAATTCAAAACTAGATAAGACTATTCAAATATCTACATAATCTGCAATATGTCACAAGAGGTTGAAAATGAATGATGATGTATAGATGCCATAGCAAACACTTCCCCAGTGTGTAACTCCAAACTTTTGAAGGCTACTTTCCATAGCATCTATGTCTGATGCATAGGCCCAGTGAGGGTCTTAGTCTCAATCTGTATATAAAAATCAGCAGTGGGTTAATGGATACAAGCATATAGTTAGATATAAGGAATAAGTCCTTATGTTCAGCAGCAAAGTAGGATGACTATAGCAATGTGTTGTGTATTTCAAAATGGTTAGAAGAGAGGACTTAAAATATTTCCAACACATAGAAGGGATAAATACTTGAGGTGATGGATATGCCAAATACTCTGACTTGATCAATATACATTCTATACATGTAACAAAATATCTCATGTACCCTATAAATATGTATAAACATTATGTATCAATAAATAATCAGCAACTCTTATTACTTATTTTTAATAAGAAATATAACTTAAAAAGATGTTCTGTAAAAAGATGTCCAAAAATTTTCTTCCCACACTCCAATAGATCATTTGCTCTTCTCCTGGTATGTATGCCAGTTTGGAGACTCCTGCATTAGAGGACGTGAGTCCCTCATAGGTGAACAATTAGTGAAAACATCACATAAGATCTTAACTTTAAATGATGAGTAGAAACTGGAGGAGAGTTGGCTTTTAGAAGAGAGTAAATGCCATGTATACTGCCATGAAGGCAAGGAAGTACAGGGTATGCTTGAGAATTAATGAAATGTTCATTGCATTGGTGCATCAAAGGAGAATTGTGGGGAATTGGAGCCAGAACAAAAAGGTATTGAGTACTTTACCTAAGGTAAGGATTTTGAGCTTTATAAGTTAAACTTTAGAAGGCATTATATATATTTTGAACTGGAAGGTGGTATTTTATCAAGAGAAGCAAACTTTTCCTTTACTTTAACTTCTCTCTTCATCTCTTAGAAAGTGGCTCTTCACTTATCTGCATTCACTTCTCTCTACAGCTTGGTATTGGAAATACTAGTCCAGTAGTAGATAGTGACTGGGATAAGTTGGAAGGAAATTCAACAAATTAGGATGCATGTTACATGACCAGTGAATGGTTTAAGTCAGAGGTGATGAAGCCTTAACGAAGACTGATGGCGGTAGAAATGAAGGCAAAATTGAAGACTGTTTAGTGAAGGAGGAGGAAAACCACATCTCTGTTTACAGAGTTCCAGCTTGGGTAAGTAGGAAAGTGGGGACAAGAGAAATGGAAACAGCAGGAGAAGGACAGATTTGATGGAATCATTGATGAAGTGGCTAATATGTAGCTAAGGCACTCGAAATAAATACATAGAGAAAGCATTAAAGAAATTAATAAGATTAATGAGAGAAACAGGTTAAAAGGAGAAGATCAGAGACAATGTTAGAGAAACACCTTCTAATATTTTATCTTTTTTTGAGAGAGAGAGAGTCTGGCTCTGTCTCCCAGGCTGGAGTAAGTGGTGTGATCGCGGCTCATTGCAACCTCCACCTCCAGGCCTCAAGCTATCCTTCCACCTCAGCCTCCCAAATAGCTGTGATTACAGGTGTGGACCACCATGCCAGGCCATTTTGTGTGTGTGTGGTGTGTGTGTGTGTGTGTGTATTTTTGGTAGAGATGGAGTTTTGCCATGTTGCACAGGCTGGTTTTGAATTCCTGAGCTCAAGCAACCCACCCACCTCGGCCTCCCAAAGTGCTGGGATTAGAGGTGTGAGCCCACTGTGCCTGGCCCCTAATACTTTAACCTAGCATTTCCAGTTGCATGTGAGACTGAGGAATCTTAGCTCTTAGCATCTTGATTCAACTACTAATGTCTGGTGATTGTCGCACTTGACAGATGCTTTTCTGTCAGTTAAATAAAGTTAATATGTTTTCAGATCAGGTTTCAATGATCTTAGGTGAACTAGTTTAAAAAACTTCCATACTAAAACAGCTTAGGGAGAAAGGGGGCCCAAAAGAACTAAGTATGCTTTTAGAAAATAACATAAAGCGGGCCGGGCGGGGTGGCTCAAGCCTGTAATCCCAGCACTTTGGGAGGCCGAGACGGGCGGATCACGAGGTCAGGAGATC